>NW_028270142.1:56954371-57260904 GCF_037043375.1 Chiloscyllium plagiosum
AATCTGAAGGGGTGGTCATGCAGGGGTGGGGACCTCAGTCACGGGCAGAAACACCCTGGCCTCAATGAGGGTTACTGTACAACCTTGACATGGTCACCTCATATATCCACAGCTTGGGATATGTGGGCAGGAGCTGTTGGCTGGGGCGCTGGAGAGGTGCGTAGCCTAAGGGGTTTATGGGATGGGCTGCCAGTAAAGGGGATCCAGATGTTTGGGTCTGCAATGATGCATGGGACTGAGGCTGGAAGGCACTGGGCGAAGAGCACTCACTTCCACCTTCCACTCTGCTGGAAATCAGAAAGTATACAATTGGGAAGTGAATGGTTACAACCACACTCAGAGTGGACTGCCTAATTACTTTACTATTTGGTCATGAGGTGTGGATGTTACTGGCTAGGTTACATTTATTGATTGTCCATACATGGCTGCTAAGCGTCACCATATTGTAATAGGCATGGAGTTACATGTAGGCCAGACCAGGTGAGGATAACACATTTCCTTCCCTGAATGACATTAATGAACCAAATCATTTTTATTCATATAGAAATCACCTGTTGTCATCAGTAGACCAGCTTTTAATTTCAGATTTTTATTGAATTTAAATTTCATTTTCTGCCATGGTGGGATTCCAACCCATGTCCCCAGATATTTAGCTTCGTTTGTCTAGATTTCCAGACCAGTGACATGACCACGACTCTATCAGCTCTCCCAAGTGTCTCACCTGTAATAAAGGGTCTACAGGATCAGTAATGTGAGGGAATCTAAAGAGAAGCAGCATTTCACACTGAGCCATACATTGTACAGGACAGAGACCTTTGGGCCATCCAAATGCATTGATTCATTGTTTGCTGCTCACCTCCCGGCATCAGACATCACTGAATAACTCAGTTACCCCATTACCTCAGAGGCCAGAGAAAGATTAAGGATATCATAGAAGCAGGAGAATGGTGTCAACAGGACAACTTGTTCTGCTGTTTCTACATTCTGCAGCAGACTTTCAAAACAGATATCAGTCCACGGTTCATTTTGTATGGACATGAAGTTATGCCTCATGTTGGCACAGTTACATTTGGGGTTACATAGAGGAACAAACAGCCATCTATAAGGTCAAAGCAATGCCAAATCATGTACAATGCATTGTCACCTGCGATAGGGTGTTGTGTGTATGGAATGAGCTGATGAAGTGGTAGATGCAGCTACAGTTCCAGCATTTAAAAGGCATTTGGACAGGGATAAAGGTTTAGAGGGATATGGGCAAACAACAAGCAAGTGTTACTAGTTTACTTTTGGGAATTTGGTCAGCTTGGGTCAGTTGGACCAAAGGGTCTATTTCCATGCTGTATGACTGTATGAGGGAGGAACTGAGTGATTGAGATGAAAGTAAGTAGTGGTGGTTCATGTCAGGGAAAGGTGATGAGCTGTTTCAAGCAGATGAGTAGGCAGGGCAGAGGGCATGTGTGGTTCGTGAAATGGAAGGTCAGGGAAGGTGAGAGTGAGTGAGGGATGATGTTGCAGGCAATAGTGAGAGTGACAGAACACAAATCTTGGTATGAGGTGGGTGCAATACAGAGATAGAGTGAGTGTGAAAAAGCAAAAAGAAAGGTGTGGTATTTATCCTGAAGGAGGAGAGAAGTTCAGCACTGCTGGCTGTTCTTCCATACTCTGGAGATGGCACTGAACCAGGTGCCAACCTGAAAACAGGCTGGCACAGGATCTGGTGGCACAGCCCCCTCTGCCGCTCCTCCAGTAAGAGGATTGTGCTTTGTTGCAGCACCTTCTTTATCAGGATTTCCTGTTCACGAATGATAGTCATATCTTCACCCTTCTCAGATACATTCAGGAAACATCCTTAACTGAACTGGCTAGATTTGGACTGCCGGTGTTTATCCAGGTTTATACAAGGGTTGCCTTTCTTCTAATGCACATCCACCAAGTGGTAAGTTGTTCTAGGAACGGTGCTCTGTGAGATAGGATTGGAATTAGATGAGACAGATGCCATTGGAATGGCACAGGTTGTTAATAAAATGGATTTGGCAAAATAGGGTGAGAAAGTGTGCCCTGGGATTTCCTCCAAAAAAACCCAATATAACTTTCATTTAGTCAAACAAATTGTAAGATTCAGCCCTATATTTCTGGTTGGAAATGCATGTCCTTTTTTAATGTGCAACAAATTGTTATACTTAGAGGAAGAGTAGCAATTAGTTTTCACCTGAAAGTTAATTTGGTCAAAACGTCAGTCCTTCGGAGTGTGCAGAGAGTGTGCATTATCACATTGAATGTTAATGTATTAGGATAATAATAGCATCAACTTTATTCAGTTCAAATTAATCTACTTAATAAATGGCCCCCTGTTAAGAGACATATCAGATATTAAACTGCCAAGAACAGAAACTACACTATAGTGTTCTAGTGTATTGGAGGCAAATATTATGCACATTTATTAGGATGGGTATTTAAACCTCAATTAATCCTCCCCATCTCCTCTTTATTGGAAATCTGTCATAAGAATCCAGTCTATACCTATTGCCTAACGTGCTGCCAAGTTGCTGTCAGCTGATATTCATCATTATTATGTGTGCTTTACCAAAACACAGGCCCTTGGTTCATTGTTGTCTTTTTATGTCTATCTTTACTGTGCCAGTCTTTTTTTTGCCAATTACTACCTTCAATTGCCGAATCATCTAACATTGATATTCTTCTTTCTCTTCATTGATTTTCTTTTACTTCCTCCTTTTCCTTGAAATCTTCCCTCCAGAACATCGGTCACATGTCCATTTCCTGCGAAGATGTGCTCTAACCGGTTTCTCTGCTTTTTTTTCTAATGTTACCACATAAGAAATTAAAACCAATGTTATAGAGCCTGCATGATGGTAACTCACAATAATAACCTCAGCCTGAGGCCAGTTGCTCAGCAAGAGTTGATTAGAATCCCCACTTATCATGCTCACCATATTTCTTGAATCCCAATTTCCCAGTCTCTTGCTGCTTCCTAATAGTGTTGGTGGTGAAATTCTGCTGCATTGCCAATGGGTTGGGGTTGACACAGTACCATTGCTCGCATCATCATTATTATTTATAACATCGGATGCATATTGCCATACCAAGCCTAGAAGTAGTCAAATTGGATAACTTAACTAAACGTAAGAAAATGGAAAGATTACTCCACCAAACAAATGTAGATTTGTACATTTGTAAGTCACTAACATTCACCAAAGTTTAGTTGATTCCACTCTTGTCTAAGTCAGAAGGTTATGGGTTCATCACCCAAAGACCATAACCTCAGCTGACACTTCAGAGCATTGGGAGTGCTGCGTCATGTTTTGAATAAGATATTAAAACAGGTTTCTGGCTGCCCTCTCAAGCAGATGGAAAAAAAATCCCCGGTGCTATTTTGAAAGAAAGCAGGGAAATGTTCCCCAGAATTCAATATTTATGTCTCAAACAAAATCCTTATTGTGTGAATACAGGATTTTGTTTTTTCCCCTACATTGGAACAAATATTACACATCAAAAGTACTTAATTGGATGCAAAGCTTTAGGGATGTCCTGACTCTGTGTAAGGCCTCATTTAAATACAATCTTTCTTTCACTTCAGACCAATATAAGTACATATTAAGACAACAGTTTGAAGCTAATGCAATGTTTTTTCAATGTTCAACTGGGTAAATGCACCAGAAAAACCACATGAGAAGATTCCAGGCTTGGAATGTTCGATCAGCGCTGAGCTCCTTCCTGTCCCTGTATAGGTGACATTTGTGCGACTTTCAAATCGAAGCTCCTTATCACAATCTAGTCATTTTTGTTGCAAGGTCCACATCAAGTAGGATAATTCTACCAATGCTATTGGGAAATGGAGACATGCGAGCTGTTCGCAATCTTCTGACCTTTAAAAACCTAAGTAATATATTCCTGGATTGGAATGCTCTGCTACCCCAGAGTGAGACACCTCCTTGACAGCATGAGTGTGCAAGATTAACCAATTAACCCACATCAACCCTCGAAGTTACAATATTCTTTATGGTAAAATAGACTAATATGACAGGCAGTCACATGGGATTTGGGATTGCCTAGGGACCATATGACAGCAAACAGAAAGGAGAAACAGCGACAGAAAGGAAAACTGACATAAAAACCACCTGGTATCGGAATGTAACTGCCTGTGCTTCCATATGATCGGGACTTGTTGAAAGGTTTTTGCAACACCAGTTTATCCCTCTGACCGTTGAAGATTTGACAATCGACCACAGGGTCAGGAATAACAAATTTTTCACATCTGCCAGATACCATCACCTAATGAGACTCTTCATCACCTGAAACCTTATCTCCTTTTGACCTTTTTTTCTCTGATTCAAGACATTGTGTCAATTAGCAGTTGGGGTTTTGAACAGGAACTGTGAGCATTGGTGTGCTGCTACAGAACACTAGTCTGTAAAGTCAAGTGGTTTCAATTTATTCCAGATATCCTTCTTTCTCACCATGCAGTAATGTGGAAAGTAAAGAGTTAACAGAGTGTGGAGTGTTAAAATTGTTTCTCTCTCAGAGGACATGATATCTGGGTGGACAGGAGAAATGTGATCGTACAAGGGAAACAAACACAAATGTAGGAAAAGACACAAAATGCCATCAAACAGGGGACACTGCTCCCCTCCCACTCTTTGATGATTCTGTGAAAATATCCGTTATGACTGTAACATTTCAAAAGACACGTCACTACATCAAAGGTTTGTCCTTGTAGTAAATGCTTGCAATAAAAACTTTCGAACTTCATCTTATTCCTGACTCATGGAGGCCTTTGTCCCATAGTACATACAGACTGTTTGCTGCTCTATCAGCAGGACTGCCACTGATGGAGATATGCTACCGCATTTCCATGCTCCTGTGCCAGCCACCTAATTCTGGTGATGGCAATAAACATGTACTCAAGGAGACTTTAGAATAGGTAGAAGGCCACAGCAGAACTGTATCCTTTGTGGAGGTCATCATAATCTATACCATTGGTACAGCGTTACTAGTGGACATTGTAGTCAGTACAGAGCACAACAGTGAAGTTTTAAACAATGTTTAGCTCCTTCCAGGCTGATGTGGAGCGCTTTCACAACGTCAGCTAGTTTCTGTCCATCTTATTGGAAAATTTCCATGACTCGAGACCACAAGTCTGTACAATGTAAAAGTCGCCATTAGTTTTTTAAAAAATATTTGTGTCTGTTAATATCTCAACTAATAACATTACATGTAACACTGTTGATGCTTCCATGTGCTTTTGAGAGCTTGGTGAGACTAAGCTCATGCCTAGCATTAGTGGACTTCAAAAAAAGGACACAAGTAAGTGGCAGTGAACCTACTGGAGCCTGACCCTTCCAAAGTATACACAAAAAGGAGTTTTAGACATGGAACAGAAAGACTGTCGGAAACTTGTCCTTTACATATTCCCCATCTCAGGAAAGCAACGAGACGCATATGCTGGAGTGTTAGAAAGACTATCTTTGCCACCCACTCCTAGACCTTATCTAGCTGAAGCAGTTTGTTGTAATAGTAGATTAGGGGAACAGATTTACAAGTTATCTGACTCAAAGGGAACATATGCTATTAAGGAGTAATTATACTTTAGAATTCTCCATAACAAACAGGGATTCACGTTAAGCAATCCAAGTCACCAATGTAAAACTGTACTTTGACCAGAACTGAATGCAACCAGTAGTATTAGTCCCAGATTACTTGCAAAATACATAGAAGGTTAATTTGTAGGTAAAATCAAACCAACCTGCAGTAACAGTGATAATACAAAGTGATTTCCCCAATATGATATCTCCCTCAGGTTTATGTTACTGCAGCTCCTTTCATCACTTACTTAGTAAATACTAACTTGAAGTCTTGCAGTAAAATTTGGGAGGTATGGGTTGAAAGAGTTAGCCGCATCTCCTTCGACCCCATTTCACTGATATGGATTGGCTCCAGTGAGTCCTACAAAGGAAATGGGGATTCTTTTGGTAATTCAGATGTTATTTCTTCAGTGGCGAATTTGACCTACAAGTCTCTGAAAAATCCAAAGATAATTTAATGATAAAAATGAACTGTACAATTTGGAGGAGAATCCAGAGCTGCAAGTAACCAACAGCACAGGACCAGACAGAGCAATAACAGCTCCAAAGAAGCTGTTTCAATTCCTGATATTTAAAGTATCATTATTGTTCCCATTGTCAAAAGGGGGATTATAAATTAATCAAAGAATCGCACTCAGGTGAGTAGGACCACAGTTTGCATTCTTGACTCTGAACAATCACGTCAACTGGAGAGAAGCAGTTCCCAGATATAATGAACTTCTGCAAAAATTTAAAGTCAAACCATTGGGATCTTGAAGCTATGATTCACTGCTTTGGATCTTACAAAACAAAGTTCATTCCCACCATCCAAAATATATTGTTTTTGTAAGTACAAGACTTCATTTAATCCTCTTTGAATTCAAACACTACCTCCAGTTCCACTCTGTCAATAATACAACACCAAGTCTATAAGGTAATTTCCTCCACAGCCTCATTCAGCAAGAGGATAGCCAATAGCTTGGACACCTGCAGCATCTAGCTTTGACTGTTGCGCAGGACTTTAGCACCCTAGAGTATCCTTGTGATATCATAACAGAGCTGCTCCTTAAACAGCACAGTGTGGGCAGAGTTAAGAAGGAAGAGAAAGATAGACAGAGAGCTGAGCAAAAGCTTGAGATCTAGTCATGTGAATTTTAGAAACACATGCAGAGCAGTATATGGGTAGACCGACTAGCATGATAGACTTCACGGAGCAGTCTTTAAATAATGTAACAATTAGATCAGAGTTTGTAAATCTTGGGTTGGCATGTATTGCAATATTTACTATGAATATGCAATAAACAGTGTTCAAATGAAGCCCAAGCCTGAAGACAGATCTTCACCTTGCCATCTCTATGGGTGACACAGTAGCTCAGTGGCTGGCACTGTTGCCTCACAGCACTAGGGACCTGGGTTCAATTCCAGCCTTGGGTGACTCTCTGTGTGGAGTTTGCATGTTCTCCCCATGTCTGCATGGGCTTTCCCTGGGTGTTCCAGTTTTCTCCCACAGTCCAAAACTGTGTAGGTTAGGTGGATTGGCCATGGTAAGTTACCCATAGTGTCCAGGGTCCATGGGAAATGGTCTTCTGAGGGTCAGTGTGGGCAGGTTGGCCTGCTTCCACACTGTAGGGATTCTATGATTCTATACTCTCAACCACTTGAACCCAAACTCCAGGATTTGGGCATAAAACCAAACAACAAGTTGACATATGCTTAGTGTGAACAACTGAAAATCTGGAGTGCCATGAATGGAAACTATTGACCTCCATACTTAGTTGCTTCCTCAGTCCTTCCTGGACAGAGGCTGCACTCAGGAGAGCTTACCTCTCTATTTTAACGAGATTTCTCCATTCCAAACTCAAAAGAAGTCTTCATAGGACTTACAATAATTATTTTTTTGGATGGTGGGTACAAATTTTATATTGCAAGATCCAAAAGGATGAATTATAGCTTCAAGATCCAAATGGTTTCATTGTTTTTATTTTAGTTTGGCAGGGTGGCTCAGTGGTTAGCACTGTTGCCTCGTAGCGCCAGGGACTTGGTTCGATTCCACCCTCGGGCGACTATATGTGTGGAGTTTGCACATTCTCCTCAAGTCTGCGTGGGTTTCCTCTGGATGCTTCAGTTTTCAACCCACAATTCAAAGATTGGAGGTTAGATAAATTGGCCATGCTAAATTGTGAATAGTGTTCAGGGATGTGTAAATTAGGTGCATTAGTCAGGGGTAAAATGTAGAGCAATACGGTAGGCGAATGGGTCCAGGTGGGTTACTCTTCGGAAGCTCAGTGTGGACTTGTTGGGCTGAAGGCCCTGTTTCCACACTGTAGGGATTCTATTCTATACATCTTGGAAGGTATAATTTGAAGACGTAATGAAACTAAAATAGTACAATTCTACTGTGAGTGAAGGAACAGATGGATCTGAATACACACGAAAACAAATCTTCGACGGTGTGGATTAGTAAGTTATTAAGATAACAAAAATAGGATATGTGATCCTTCTGTAGGTAAAAGGATGGATAGAATGGAAAACACTATCAGTTATTTTTCTAGAGAGAGAGATCAAGTAGAAAAGCAAGGAAGCTGAAACTGTTTTCTTCAGAACAGCGATGGTTAGAAAGATATTTAAGGGAAGTGTTCACAATTATAAGAGGTTGCGATTGAGAAATGGATTTCACTGGTAGAGGATTGCTAACCAGATTAAAGACAATTGGAAAAACTCCAGGTGGGAAATGAGGAGTTTTTTTTTAATCTTGTGAGTTATCACGATCTGGATTGCATTTCAGATTCCATGTTTACTTTGAAAAGGGAACTAGATGGATACTTGAAAAAGCATACATTTGCAGGATTATGGAGAAAGAACAGGGGATTGAGATGAATTAGATCTGACATAAAAAGGTACAAACATAGAAAATAGGAGCAGACACAGGCCATTCAGCCCTTGAGACTGCTGTTCAATATGATCATGGCTGATTATCCAATTCATTATCCTGTGAACTATATCTAATTTTTTTTTTAAACATTCAATGTTCAACCACTTTTCATGACAGAGGATTCCACAGGCTCACCTCTCTCTAGGTGAGCAGGTTTCTCCTCATCTCAGTCCTAAATGGTCTCCCTCATATCTGAGACAGTGACCCTTGGTTTTGGACTTCCTGGTTATCTGATGGCACAGATTCGATGGACCAAAAGGCTGCCTTGTGAAGGCCAGGGAGACTTTTCAGCATGTGTATTCAAGATAATGAATACCAAGATCGGGACTTGTCCGAATTGGATTCAATCGTGAACTCTAGTTTCATGACACACATGCACAAAGCACTTTCGGCAGAGGGTACATAATAGTAGGAATTCATGCAGCCGACTTTTAGCCTTGAATCAATAACACTAATTGTAGAACTCCAATTCTAAATCAACACAGTGAATGCTACAGAGTATTCAACTGCTAAAGCAACATAATTAGGTCCACCCCGTCCTTGTGTGATACTAACACGTGCATCTTTCAGCACAAGCTATTGGACAGCAATCAGAAGAGGGCAGCTTATTGATTGTTTATTACGTTTAGAAAACACTATTGCCAATTATAGAACTCCTATCGTTCCCCTTGACAGAGATCAGAAGACTTGATTCATAACTAAACCTGAGACTATACTGGTCTATATGGTTCAATATCAGACCAGTCAGTTCACTGCTGAAGCATCAAAAAAGTTTATATGACCTTTAACAATAATGCTGAATTAACACCGATCTGTTGACTGATAGCTTTAGATGTGTGGATTAAACTCTACTGGAAATCACACTCAGGTTGCTTGTATTCAATTGGCAATGGACTCTTGGTCAATAGGGAAAGTATACCACATTATGGCTTACTTCAGAAGAAAAAGTGCAATCATGTCATTCTGCCAATGCTTTTAGCTGAGCTTTCCATGTATTGTTAAAGAAGAGTAGAGTGAAAGGAAGGGAAAATGCCCAAAAATTCCAATGCCAGAGAGCGAAAAAGTGCTGGTCACTTTAGGAGTGGCAGTAATATAGTTGGATAAAGACCATGAAAGACTATTGATTAAACAAAATGTTCACACTTGATATCCAAAGAGTTAAAGAACTAATTAAGGTCTTTCAGGATGGGGTGTTGGGGGGGGGGAAGGTGAAAGGTTAATGGAACATAAAAGTGTGGCTAATCCTAATAATGGCAGCCCACAGTGAGACACTCACTTCTGCTTTTCTTCCTCCTGCTTGTATAGTGCCTCATCCTGTTCAACAGCTCTCCTTGTGATAGGCATTAAGGAGGGAAATATTAACCCCTGAATTAAACCTGGATTGTGATCATATCAGCTCCAGCAAATACCATGGCACAACTCTAAATATCGCTGTATTTACCTCTGTATTTTTCTTCCTTAATTTTCTTTCTTCATTGCCAATGTCACATCACAAGCTGAGACACTGTATTTGAATTCAATTTATCTTTAATTTTAATGATGACTAAGAAATGCGTGGCTGCTTCTGACTGCTGTTCCATGTGTTATCTAACCTTCTACAAAAGTACTCACTGTACCTTCATGTTCTTATTCAATTACTATATCATATGCAACTCTCAGGACATCATCCTACCAATACAGTGGTGTCAATAGACATTCTAATAAAGGTCTTCGCTCAAGTAGGCTGGGCATGCTAAAATTTTGGGATCAAGAGATCCAGGGCAGTAATGGCTGCCATACACCTCTAACCAGGTTTCAAGAGTTGGCCTGTAACAGGTCTTCACTTTTACAGTTTCACTGAGGAGCTGGAACAATTTTCAAGCCTCGAAATGGAGTTATGGTGGGAAAAAGTTTGGGAAGTATTGATCGAATATACTAAAGATTGGCGATCTAGAGACAGGATGGGTGAATAAAGAGGAGAACGCATCTTTTGCTCTTTCTACTGGAGTTTGAATTGAACCCAGAAAATGAAGAAAGTATTCACTTAAAGTCCAATTATTAGCAGGGCCATTTTACGGCAACTAGATAGTAATAACTTGGGTTTTGGAAGGATTGCCTATCTTTTGAATTTTGCATCCTCTAGTAATTCTTTCAATGGAAATCACAGACCAGTGACCCTTGTTGCAAAGCATTTAAATATACAAATTTGGAAAGTTTCAAGTTTCTGAGCCTGTTTAATCCAGCATCAACTGGCATCAAACCAACAATCTCAGTCAGAGAGATTACAAACTTGTGGGAAACAGAAAAAATAACTAACATAAAGCACAGAGAATATTTTTCTGTGGTTTGGGCTAATGCACACAGTTAGAAGAGGATACTGTGGAATTATTCATCTGGCAGTTTCTTGAATAGTCTGATGCCAACCGTTCCCACTAAAACCTGAAAATGATTCTGGTCTTCAGGCTATTCTCACCTTAAGAACATAAAAAGTTTACCGGTGTAAATATTTCACTTTTTAGGAGAAAATGATAAATCTATGAAGAAGAAGCAATTTGGCCCAGAATTATCCCTGTGTTCCACGTTTCCCTAAAAATAGCAATTCATCTTCTGGCAGCAGATTCTGTTATCTTTGAATTCTTAACAGTTCCCAAAGCTTCATCTGATCCCTATTTACTGTGGTTTGTCCATTTTAACTACTTCCAAGCAGTCTTCTGGTTCTCAGTGCAGTCTATAACGATCAACACAAGGAAAATCACAAATTAATCTTAACTAAGGATATTGCAATGCATGTATTAAATCCCTTGGATAATTGTTAGTAAAACCAAAGACATGATTAGACTAGTAAATTAAAAGCAGGAATTTCTCAGTGAATGTTTACTAATACTGTTAGTCTGTCTGCCGTAATGTCAGCTAAGCAGTGTTGCCAAAATCCAACAGCATGGAAGTCCTCTACCTGTGTTGCAACTACCAGGATAGGTCTGCTGTCATGGTGCGTTACACTCATTTATCTGATTATCAGATTGGTCATGATCTCATTGAATGGGGGAGCAGACTCGATGGGCTGAATAGTCTACTTCTGCATTTATGTCATGATCTTATCTTCATACACCCACTGTAGCCCCTCTGTGATCGCTCTCTGACATCTTTGCCTGGCTTGATGCCTCTTTCTGCTGATCTCCATTTTGCCCTCCAGAAGAGACCACTGTAGTTTTTCAGCTCTGGTCAAATGGCTGAAATACTGACTTTTACTTTCCTTATAATTTCAAGCATTGCTCCATTTTTGTCATGGTCCATCTATGGAATGTTTAGCTTATGTCTTAGTGCAACTAGTAGAAAGTGAGGACTGCAGATGCTGGAGATCAGAGCTGAAAAATGTGTTGCTGGAAAAGCGCAGCAGGTCAGGCAGCATCCAAGGAGCAGGAGAATCGACGTTTCGGGCATAAGCCCTTCTTCAGGAATGAGAAAGGTGTGCCAAGTAGGCTAAGATAAAAGGTAGGGAGGAGGGACTTGGGGGAGGGGCGTTGGGAATGTGATAGGTGGAAGGAGGTTAAGGTGAGGGTGATAGGTCGTAGAGGGGGTGGGGGCGGAGAGGTCGGGAAGAAGATTGCAGGTCAAGAGGGCGGTGCTGAGTCTGAGGGTTGGGACTGAGATAAGGTGGGGGGAGGGGAAATGAGGAAGCTGGAGAAATCTGCATTCATCCCTTGTGGTTGGAGGGTTCCTAGGCGGAAGATGAGGCGCTATTCCTCCAGGCGTTGTGTTGCCATGTTCTGGCGATGGAGGAGGCCAAGGACCTGCATGTCCTTGGTGGAGTGGGAGGGGGAGTTAAAGTGTTCAGCCACGGGGAGGGGGGGGTTGGGTTGGTTGGTGCGGGTGTCCCAGAGGTGTTCTCTGAAACGTTCCACAAGTAGGCGGCCTGTCTCCCCAATGTAGAGGAGGCCACATCAGGTGCAGCGGATGCAGTAAATGATGTGTGTGGAGGTACAGGTGAATTTGTGACGGATATGGAAGGATCCCTTGGGGCCTTGGAGGGAAGTGAGGGGGGAGGTGTGGGCGCAACTTTTGCATTTCTTGCGGTTGCAGGGGACGGTGTATATTTCCCTCCCCTCCCCTATCAGCGTTCCGGAAAGACCACTCCCTCCGCGACTCCCTCGTCAGGTCCACACCCCCCACCAACTTCCACTCCCGGCACCTTCCCCTGCAACCGTAAGAAATGCAAAACACCCGCATGGCTGAACACTTTAACACTCACTCCCACTCCGCCAAGGACATGCAGGTCCTTGGCCTCCTCCATCGCCAGACCATGGCAACCACGACGCCTGGAGGAAGAGTGCCTCATTTTCCGCCTCCAAACCCTCCAACCACAAGGGATGAATGTAGATTTCTCCACCTTCCTCATTTCCCCTCCCCCCACCTTATCTCAGTCCCAACCCTCGGACTCAGCACCGCCCTCTTGACCTACAATCTTCTTCCCGACCTTTCCGCCCCCACCCCCTCTCCAGCCTATCACCCTCACCTTACCCTCCTTCCACCTATCGCATTCTCAACGCCCCTCCCCCCATTCCCTCCTCCCTATCTTTTATCTTAGCCTGCTTGGCACACCTTCCCCATTGTGAAGAAGGGCTTATGCCTGAAACATCGATTCTCCTGCTCCTTGGATGCTGCCTGACCTGCTGCGCTTTTCCAGCAACACATTTTTCAGCTTATGTCTTAGTGCCCCTATTTCAATCCACTCTATTTTCTTCCACAAATCTTTTATTTATTGTCCAGGTTTTGGATGCAAACAGGAAATTAGAATTAGTATTAGGTTTAATGTCACATATACACACATGAGTGCAGTGAAAAGCTGACAAAGTTGCCACTTATGGTGCCATCTTAGGTATAAAGTACCTACGTACAAGAACTTAGAATAAATTAGAAAAAGGTAAAGAAATAAAACATGTGGCATTACAGTCCTTCTGAATGTTTTTGCCTCTTGTGTGCTCATACTCAAACCATATTCAAACTATACTCAGGCCTACAAGTGACTCCAGACCCATTGCAATGTGGTTGACTCTTAACTGACCTCTGGACAATTGGGGATGGGCAATAAATGCTGGCCTAGCCAGCGATACCCTTATCTTGTGAATGGGGTATATTCACTCTCAGTTGTGTACAGAATATGTCAGTTGTGGCATTATCATGACAGGTATCTGAAGTTATTTTGAATCTGTTCTCAGTAATGCCCATTGACCAGTGTGGGAGCCAATCCTAAAGGTAATACGGATATCTGTGAGGGACTGTATCAAGCTTCTCTCCATGCATTCCCTAGCATATGAAAGTCAAATAAAGCAGAAAGATATGAGCTTGAAGCTTTTACAGTAGCTTCCTGAGCATTCATAAGCAATACCCTTGACTTGGCATAGGACTATTGAATTTGCTACACATTGCCATGCACTCCATGATAGGCTGCAGTAGAGACAACCTTTTTTTTCTGTCAATCTAAAATTTAAATTAGTGGACTATTACATAAACCTATTCCTCAAACATTTTTGGATAAGGCACATTTCTTGACCCTTCTCTCCCATTCCCTGGTTCCTGCCTCTTACTGTCTTTTAACTTCCAATCGATCACGTTTTCTTCCTCTGTTACACTTACTTTGCCTTTCAGCCAGATCGCTTCTTCCTTCGGCCTCCACTTTTGTTGTTTTTCTCTTCTCATTCCTGCAATGTTCTTTCTGACTCAAAGGAGTTTGTGCTTCATCATGTGGCATGATGGCTCAGTGGTTAACACTGTGGCCTAACAGCGGCAGGACCTGGATTTGATTCCAGCCTCAGGCATGGATTTCCTCTGGGTGCTCCGGTTGCCTTCCACAGTGCAAAGATGTGGAGGTTAGGTGGAATGGCCATGCTAAATTGCCCAGAGTATCCAGGGATGTGCAGAACAGGATTAGCCATGGGAAGTGCCAGGTGATAGTGTAAAGGATGAGTCTGAATGGGATAGTCTTCAGGTGGTCAGTGTGGACTTGATGGGCGGAATGGCCTGCTTCCACACTGTAGGCATTCTATGATTATTCCTCCTCCCTTATCCTTTTATCTCTACCTTTCCTCCCTCAATTCACCTTTGTACCCCAAGCCTGTTTCTTCCCTGGTGAGAATGCAGATTGACTGTGATCTACCGATCTCATTGTTGCTGAAGGAGAGCAGCAAGCCCATTGATCAGTTCTCTGTGTGGATGGGAGCATTCACTAAATTAGCATGGAATACATTTTGGATATGAAGAGTTAACCTGCAGGCTTATTGCTCTTGAAAACAACTTATGATCAGCTTTGATTTCTCAATTACCTTGAGTAGGCAAAACCCCTGTAATGTGAAGTCCTTCTAAATCCTTTCTGTGATCAGCCTTCTCCACTACCAACCCGACTGGATGGTTTAAAACCATATTTTTAACAGGCAATTTGTTTCAGAGCAAAGGCTGCCAGCATGTATTAAATGTAATGTAGCAAAATGAATACGTAAGGGATACGGCTGTGTAGGGAGTTAGTGTGTCAAGATTTATTTCCCTCTATGTCTAAATGCCTCGCACGAAACATATGTTTATTACATTCCAAACAGTGAGCTGTTGGAAATTCAAAGCAAGAATTTTAGAAGTGTTCTTTTGGCTGACAGTTGATAATTCACAAACACCTTGCAATCTGCAAAGATTTCTGACTCAACAATCACATCTGGAATATACGATATCTGGTGGTATTTGGTGAATGTTGCTCTATCTACCTCCCTCTATGCCACCAAAGTCCCCAGTTGACCTACAGCTTTAGGGAACTGGGCTCAATGTAAAGAGATGAACATATTTGACCATACTTTAAAAGGACTACGGTTCTGTTTCTCATCTTAGGCATAGCATTCCCTGTCAATCCTTCCTCATGAAGCTCACTTCATCCAAAATTACAGCCATCCACTTCCAATTTAAATTAATTTCAGATTAGTCCAGGAAACCTGGTGACATCTGGGTCCCTCCCCCAGAAACTTAGCCATTGTCTACCTTATTAAGAGAGCAAGATACGGTTTCACTATTCAAAAGGTTGGCCAGATGATGCCAGAAAGAGGAAAGACCCAGATGCTTTCCAATGGATTTTACTGGAATCTTGCCCTCATTGATATCTGGGTCCCATGCCAAACCATGTTCGCCCCATCATAAGGTCAGAAGTGGGGAATGTTTCTCTTTGTTAAGTTTCTCCAGCACTTCTGCTTTTGTGTCAGAAATGGACCTCTTTGATGCTCAGAATCAGTCACCTTTGCTCAGAAGCAATCCATTCCCAAAGGCAGTAAGACTTAAACAATATCAAACCTTGGGCTGAAAAGTGGCAAGTAACATTCACAACCTACACAAAAATGCAAACTACTGTGGATGCTGGAAATCTGAAACAAATGCAGAATTGGAGATACTCAGCAGTTTTGGCAACACTGTAGTGAGTGAAACAGATTTAATGTTTTGAGCCAATATAACTCTTCAACTCTCCAGCAATTTCTGTGTTTTACATGCCAAATGGCAGGCAACAACCACAAGAGAGAATCTAACCATTGTCCATTGACATTCAATGCTGTTACCATCACTGGATCCTCCATTATCAACATCCACAGGTTACCATTCACCAGAAACTGAACTAGACTAGTCATATAAGTTTGGATGGCTACAAGAAAAAGACAGAAGTTAGGAATCAAGAAGTGACTCTGCAAGGCACAACTGAGGAGTGTGAGGAAAACTCCCCACTTGCTTTGATGTGTGCAGCCCCAAAAACACTCAAGAAGATTGCCACCATCCAGGGCATGGTTGGCACGATGTCCACACAAATCTAATCCCTCCATCACTGACATTCAGTAGTGTCAGTGAGTACCACCTACAAGATACACAGCAGAAATTCAGCAAGACGCCAAAGACAGCACCTTCAAGTCTACAACACTTCCACCTAGGATGATCAAGGCAGCAGATACAGGGGAATATCACTACCTACAAGTTCCCCTCCAAGCCACTCACCAATCTGACTTAGAAATATGTTCCTTTAGTGTTACTGGGTCAAAATCCTGGAACTTCATCCTTAGTAGCAATACGGATCCACCTACATCAAATAGACTGCAGTAGTTCAAGGAAGCAACTCACCACCACCTTCTCAAAGGCAATTATGGACAGGCAATATATATTGGCCCAGCCAGCAATGCCCACATCCAATGAAATAATGACAAAAGAAAACAGCAACCCCAAGAATTTTAAGATCTGCAGACTTTAATGAAATATAGTTCCACCTTAGCAACAGGATAATATACAATTTGTTCCTTAGTCTAAAGGGACAGTCTTGCGAAAATAATATGAATACAAAGTTACTACAAGAACAGCCATGTTAAAATATGATTGAATCAAAGGCTAAAATTAGTTTGCAGTTGTAGTCAAAACAAATGAATTGCCAAAACTTTTACTTTAATGGAAAAGATGTTTGGTTGGAACTTGAAGTGATCTGCTGACTCACAGGTTTTTGAAGTTCTTATGGTGTAGTGGTAGTGTCTCTGGGCCAGACAGTCCAGGTTCAAGTTTCACCTGTCCAGGAGGTGTGTCATAAAATGTCTGAATAGTTTGAATAAAATTATTGTCAGGTTTTTCGCCACAGCCGAGGACCAGTGTCATTATCAGCCCTTCTCCCCACAACCATCAACCTCCCCACCATCACATATTATTCTGATTAAGAGCTGAAAAAGTTTTAATTCACAGAAATTACTTGTTAAAGAAGAAATATCAATTTCTGATTCAGTGTCACTCTTCATCAGGATTGTGCAAATGAGCTCTCTCAAAGTTCAAAATTGTTATTTTATAAGCAGCTAAGTAATAAGGACAAAGCAACATGCATAAATTAGAAGTATGGAATTACATAAAAATTCCAGCTCAGAAACAGCCTTTTCAGCTGAACTAGTCTAGAATGTGCTCCATTTTCTGCTCCCATTCCAATTCCCTCATCTCAGCCTTTCAGTTTATCTTTATATCCACATTTTTCTCATGTACTTGTCTAATCTCCATTTCACATCATCATCTAACACATTTCCCAAGAGTTATTATTGGTGCCGACGAGTGCTAGGCAGACCATTGACTCATCTTGTCCACCATGAGAGTGAAGATTTGTCCCAAAAGTAAAAACCAAAATCAGAACACTATCAAGAAATTCAATGTTGACATCCTCCAAGGCATCAACCATGTCCAGAAGTTCCAACAAAACCTTCAAGAGCAATTGCCTCAACAAATCCCACCATCCATAGAAGACCATTGGAACCATCACTTCCTGCAAAGAAACAACTGGGTTCAAGATAATAAAACATCAGGATTGGTTCAATGGTAATGACAAATTACTCCAACAACTCATCAATGAAAAGAGAAAAGCTTTCATCACTTTACAAAATGACCAATAATTGGCTACCAAAAGGAAACACTTTCGGGAAGGCAAGGCTGCAGTCCAGAAGAGCAACCAAAACCTGAAAAACCAATGGTGGAAGAAAAAATCTTAAAGAAATCTGACAACTAGTGGATGCCAATAACACCCGAGGCTTCTCCAATGCAACTAGAGCTATTTTTGGATCATCCACTCACGGTCAAGCCCCTCTCAAAAGCAAAGATGGTTTAACCATCCTGAAGAGCAATGCTGACATTAATTCTAGATGGAGGGAACACTTTGAAGATCTTCTAAATTAAACCATCCCAGTTGACAGGAATGTGGTTAACACCATTCCAAAACAGCCCATTGATGACTCCCTAAGCAAAATGGCAACATTTGAAGAAGTCAAGGAAACCATCAAAACCTTGAAAAACAACAGGGCCACTAGACTCGATGGAATACTAGCCGAGGTCTACAAAATTGAAGGTAATCTGCTTCATTATCAACTGCATCAACTTCTCATCAAGATCAGGATAAATGAAGACGTACCAACAGACTTTACAGACTCAGCAATCGTTACCATTGACAAAAGGAAAGGCAATCGGTCTGAATGTGGAAACTGTCATGGAATTTCCCTGTTAGCAACAGCAAGAAAGATCCTCACCTGCATCATGAACAACCGATTCAAGCCTTTAGCTGAAAAGTTCCTTCCAGAGACAGAAGCCGCTTTTAGATCATCACAAGGAACAATCAACATGATCTTCACTATATGACAACTATAGGAAAAATGTTGTGAACAATTTCAACCTTTGTACATGACATTCATCAACCTCACCAAAACCTTTGACTTGGTATCAAGGGAACTCCTATGGGATGTCCTATCCACCTATGGATGCCCTGAAAAGTACATTTAAATCCTGAGACTCCTCAATGATGGCATGTTTGCCTCAGTCATGGTCAGCGACAGTAGCTGTGAGCCTTTTCATGCAAGGTCAGGAGTAGAACAGGGATGCGTGATTATCCCAACTTTGTTCACCATCTTTATGGCAACAATCATCCAATTAGAGTCATAGAGTCATAGATATGTACTGCATGGAAACAGACCCTTCAGTCCAACCCGTCCATGCTGACCAGATATCCCAACCCAATCTAGTCCTACCTGCCAGCACCCGGCCCATATCCCTCCAAACCCTTCCTATTCATATGTCCATCCAAATGCCTCTTAAATGTTGCAATTGTACCAGCCTCCACCACGTCCTCTGGCAGCTCATTCCATACATGTACCACCCTCTGTGTGAAAAAGTTGCGCCTTACGTCTCTTTTATATCTTTACCCTCTCACCCTAAACCTATGCCCTCTAGTTCTGGACTCCCTGATCCCAGGAAAAAAACTTTGTCTATTTATCCTATCCATGCCCCTCATAATTTTGTAAACCTCTATAAGGTCACCCCTCAGCCTCCGATGCTCCAGGGAAAACAGCCCCAGCCTGTTCAGCCTCTCCCTATAGTTCAAATCCTCCAACCCTGGCAACATCCTTGTAAATCTTTTCTGAACCCTTTCAAGTTTCACAACATCTTTCCACGCAATATTCCAACAGTGGCCTAACCAATGTCCTGTACAGCCGCAACATGACCTCCCAACTTCTGTACTCAATCATCAAGGATGACATACCCTCAGAAATCGAAATTGTCTTCAGAACAGCTGGCAGACTTTTCAATCTTGTCCATCTCAAGTCCAAAGACAAGACATCTACGAGTTCCCTCATTGAGATCCGATACACAGATGATAACAGTGTTGCAGCTCTCTCAGAAAACCACCTACAACAGATTCTGACTGCTTTCAACCATGCATACTCAAAACTTGGACTTATCATCAATTCCATGAAGACCCAGATCATCTATCAACCTCACCAATTGAGACAAATCAGATAGGAGAATCAATTCAACTTGGCAAAACAACCCTGGAAAACTTGGACCAACTTCCGTATCTTGGAAGTCACTTCTCCTCCAATGCCGACCATAATGACGAGATCCAAGATCATCTTAAATGCGCTGGAACTGCTTTTGGACGACTCGAAACAAGAGTCTTTCATGATCGTGACATCCGGACAGACATCAAAATGTATAAAGTGTACAAAGCAGTGGTGATCCCAATGCCCTTGTATGCATCAGAAACTTGGACAACATACCGACAACACCTGAAGGCACTTGAAAAGTTCCATCAGCGATGCCTTCGAAACATCTTGAATATCAGCTGGAAAGATGGATGAATCAACATCAGCATGCTGAATGAAGTAAAAGCAACAAGCATTGAAGCCCATGTCATCAAGATGGAGTGGTCATGTTGTTTGGATGAAAGACGGATGTCTGCCGAAACAAATCTTCTACTCCCAGCTTAAAGAAGACAAAACGTAAATGACAACAGAAGAGGTTCAAAGATGTTTTAAAAGCCAACATGAAGAAATGAAAAATTGACATCAACAATTGGGAAACCAGTTCCCAGTACAGGAAACTCTGGCAAACCATCATCCGAGAAGAAACAGCAACTTACAAAGCCAAAGGATGTGCAGAACTAGAAGAAAAGAGAAGAAAAGGGAAAGCGAGGCAGTAACAACCAAAATCCGATCTGCCTTCTGGAACTACTTGTCCTGAATGAGGAAGAACTTTCAAAGCCAAGACTGGACTCATAAGCCACCTGAGAGCCCATAAGTAGATCAAAGGAATGAAGACCATCATCCTTGACCTCAAGGGATAGCCACGATGGTTCCACTATACTCAAAGATCCTTTTAATCTTCTACCATCTTCAGTTGCTTGTTTTTGTTTTGTAGGGTGGAGATATGTTACTAATTTTCTTACCAAAGATAATTACTTAACCATGTTCATTCATCTCATAGTTGCCCAGTCTATGAGTTTTTGATAGTCTTCTTGTATGATATTCCATTCTTCCACAGTGTTCACCACATCCTCCAAGTTAAAGCCACAAGAAACTTAAGAAACAGAAGCAGGAACAGACAATATGACCCTTCATACATGCTTCACCATTCAATATGGCAACAGTTGATCACTTTTGATCACTCTCCCCCTACCCTTCATTTCCAAAGAGACAAAAGATCTCTCTGGATTTCCATTTCTTTTCATAAACATCCAACCATCTCTCCTCCATCCCAGTCTCCCTCCAGCTCCCCATCCTGCAAATGATAATGATACCTGCAGCTACAGCCAGCCCTAGAGGGAGGTTACTGACAGCTGTGGTGATTTTTAAAGATTTATCAAATTTGAAAGTGTGAAGGGAACATCTCCATTTTGAAGTTCCTTATCCCTTCCTTACCTGCAGCCACCTTGTATGGCTGGAGAATATCCAATTGGCCCTTCCATATCAGGACCCAGCCCACAGTCCTGAATTGGATGGTGAACAGCCTTCTGGCCAATAATTAGCCTATCCTCCAAACATTCTGTATGGGGACAGCTGTAGAGCAGAGGAACACTCACCTCTTGGATTTGGCTCTGACATCAGGGTCCTGGCCCCAAATGGAAAGTATAACAAGAACTGAGAAATAAAAGTCATTTCCATTACTAATATTTAAAATACTTAGGTTCTGGATTGTAGTTGACAACAGCAGCAGACTCTTTTTATGCTTCGAGAAAACGTTTCAAACACCATATGATACATGACCGCCTTTCACTTCTTTTCTTACCATTCCAAGTCAAATCTGACAAATCAGATATAATTCTGTTACCCTTGACCAAAATTGCGTCACTGGCTATGTTTCAAATGCTCCTCAGTCATCAGAGAAAAAGAATTATTCAGATAGCTCTGAGAAGCATAGAGCCCAGAAAGAAAAGAAATAGCTGCATTGCTATAGCACTCTTCATCACCACCACACATCCGAAAATACCTTGTAGCCAATGAACTACTCCTTTTTGGAGTTTCATCCTTGAGGTGATGTAATGACGCAAAAGATAAGCAAGAAATTAGATTCAATAGAAGAAAGGATTTAAGAGCCCAAAAGGGTTACAAAAGCAATATTAGAAGTATTTGGGAAAAAAAGCTATCTGCAGCTCATCTATTCCCATGTTGCTAACTGGGTTTGGCCATATATAATGATCATAGCGAGAAACTACATACTTCCATGATCGCTAACCTGCAGGGATCTTACAGTTAAGGTCACAGAGGAAAGACAAATTGCTGCTGGCATTTTAGTGTTAGAGGATGCCTTTTAAAGATAAGGCAGGCTATGACTAAAATTCTTCTCACCAAAGAAAAAACTGGAGTCCAGAAATTTCTGTTAGAAAATTTATAGAGCATATTTCATCCATTGATTTAATTTGCTTATTTTAAAAGCTTCAACACTTCACCTGCAGCAGTGGACAAATAAATACCACATCCAGAGTTATTTGTTTCTCTGCCAAAATTATCCATTGCAATTGTTAGACATGCAAGGCCTTTTTAGACTGTGACAACTTTACCAAGGTGACAGTCAATTGGATCTGTCCTACTCTTCACCCTGAAAACTGCACTCCGGTATACTTAAAAGTACAGAAGAATGCATCACAAAATCTGAATCTTCCTGCTTTTGAGGAATGTCTCAAGCTGAAAAGAAGTGCAGGAATCGAGGGCAGTAAAATATGTAACATTTATTCAATTGCTGAGTTTAAGACTGGAGTGCAGCGCCTTTTAGGAGGTGAAATGAAATCAATATCAATTGAAAGCTGTTTACAAACATTTCCCCAAGACTTGGGAGCTTCACCCAGCATGTTTGCTTTCTTTAAGGTTAAACTTACTACTAAGTAAAGGAAATACTTTCCTTTGGGAACATTTCTGTCAGTAGTTAGGCTTCCTTTTGATTTTCATGCTTAGTTCTATCTCTATTTTTCTTGAAGCCGGTGACAAACGCTGGCTCTTTGGATGTTACAATAACTCAATAAAGCATTCAGTAGAATTCAGTAGAACTTTAACCTCACACTTCAACAACACTTTCCAGTCCACTATGAAATAGGGGGGGTTAAGAGTACCAGAGTTCTTCACTGAGGTACTGAAAGTTAAATCAATCCATGTGTGAAATCTGACACCAGCCTAGCGCTAACCTGTGTATTTAAAGTTGTATGTTTTATATAACTCAGAGCAACGGGGAGATGACAGTACTTTCTATGTGCGTAGGAACATTGCTTTAAAATATCTCTGTTATCAACAAATATCAAAAGTTGCAGCTCAGACTACTAGGCCTTTGTATGAGCTTTGTTCATAAATCAAGCACAGTCAGAATCAATTGCAAACTGATTCACAGAATTAAATGCAGAACAACTGACCTTCACGAAGGACCCTCTTGTGGTGCAGAGGTAAAGTTCCTACTCTTGGGCCAGGGGACCTGGGTTCAAGTCCCACCTGTTCTACAGATTTGTAATAACCAGGGTGATAAGGGAAAATAAATTTCTATACTACCCTTGAAGTACAGTGATTGCGTCTTTGCCTCTGAGCTGGGAGACATAAGTTCAAATACTTTCCTGCTCTAGAAGCATGTAATAACATTTCTGAGCTGGGAGTTGAGAGAATGTCCAGAACAATGCACTTGCAATGTAAATAGGGCTAGCTTGGGAATGTCTGCGTAATCTGCTCTGGAAAGCCATTATAACATATAAATGAGACTCCATCCTTCAGATTTGATTGCCATTTGAATTGAATGGCTGCAGCTCAGGTTTACTGAGAATTGAAAGCTTGGCAGGTAAAGGAAGAGAGGAGCTGTCAAATCCAGAAGATAGTGTTCAAACGCTCCCCCTTAACAATCTCTCCTTTCCTGATGTCTCAACTCATCGAGGATAGTGGAAGTCAAACTCCATTATTCCCAGAATCATCACAAATGTGAAAAGAATTAGCCAAAATAAGATTGAGTTTTTTTGAAGAAATAACAAAGAAGATTGATGAGGGCACAGCAGTAGATGTGATCTATATGGATTTCAGTAAGGCGTTCAACAAGGTTCCCCATGGGAGACTGATTAGCAAGGTTAGATCTCATGGAATTCAGGGAGAACTAGCCATTTGGATACAGAACTGGCTCAAAGGTAGAAGACAGGGTGGTGATGGAGGGTTGTTTTTCAGACTGGAGGCCTGTGACCAGTGGAGTGTCACAAGGATCAGTGCTAGGCCCTCTACTTTTTGTCATTTACATAAATGATTTGGATGCGAGCATTACAGGTACAGTTAGTAAGTTTGCAGATGACACCAAAATTGGAGGTGTAGTGGACAGCGAAGAGGGTTACCTCAGATTACAACAGGATCTGGACCAGATGGGCCAATGGGCTGAGAAGTGGCAGATGGAGTTTAATTCAGATAAATGTGTGGTGCTGCATTTTTGGAAAGCAAATCTTAGCAGGACTTATACACTTAATGGTAAGGTCCTAGGGAGTGTTGCTGAACAAAGAGACCTTGGAGTGCAGGTTCATAGCTCCTTGAAAGTGGATTCGCAGATAGATAGGATAGTGAGGAAGACGTTTGGTATGCTTTCCTTTATTGGTCAGAGTATTGAGTACAGGAGTTGGGAGGTCATGTTGCGGCTGTACAGGACATTGGTCAGGCCACTGTTGGAATATTGCATGCAATTCTGGTCTCCTTCCTATCGGAAAGATGTTGTGAAACTTGAAAGAGTTCAGAAAAGATTTACAAGGATGTTGCCAGGGTTGGAGGATCTGAGTGACAAGGAGAGGCTGAACAGGCTGGGGCTGTTTTCCCTGGAGCGTAGGAGGCTGAGGGGTGACCTTATAGAGGTTTACAAAATTATGAGGGGAATAGATAGGATAAATAGACAAAGTTTTTTTCCTGGGTTTGGGGAGTCCAGAACTAGAGGGCATAGGTTTAGGGTGAGAGGGGAAAGATATAAAAGAGACCTAAGGGGCAATGTTTTCACGCAGAGGGTGGTACGTGTATGGAATGAGCTGCCAGAGGACATGGTGGAGGCTGGTACAATTGCAACATTTAAGAGGCATTTGGATGGGTATATGAATAGGAAGGGTTTGGAGGGATATGGGCCGGGTGCTATCAGGTGGGACTAGATTGGGTTGGGATATCTGGTCGGCATGGACGGGTTGGACCGAAGGGTCTGTTTCCATGCTGTACATCTCTATGACTCTATGACCCCAACTGATAAACTCCTTCATAGATAGTGCAGAAAAGGCCCTTTGGTCCACCAAGTCTGTACCGACATAACTATCAGTAAAAGAGTGCTAATCCCATTATCCTGCACTTAACCGATATCCTTGAATGTTATGATTTTTGAAGTACTCATCCAAATTTTTTTTACGGTTGTAAGGTTTCCGGCTTCCACAACCTTCCTTGGCAGTGCATACCAGACTCCCACCACCCACCAAGTGATTTTTTTTTCCCAAATCTCCTCTGAATCATGTTAAGAAAAAAACACACAGGTTTCTGTAATTTACAAGAGAAGAACTGTTTATTATGAACAAATAGTCTTTAACCTACTTCTGCTGTTCTAAAGTAAAGCAACAATGTACACAACTCACAGTATGCTCCAATAAACATGATTTGAAAACTGCAACCATCTTTGTATCCAGTTTCCTTCGTTAAAAACAGTATTTTTTTTAATTGAAGGTCCAAAAGTGGCAAATATAAAAAGTCATTTCTCTGCAATTTTCAAAGTCCATCGCAGTCAGCAACTGGCCTTGAGAACCTCTCCCAGACTACTGTCATATTAAAAAATCCCCAACTCCCTCACCAAGCATTAATCTTTACCGAATGTGCCAGGGATTATACTTGATGATCTCTGGGGTTTTTTTTAACCACTGGCCTCTCCACCTCCAACTTACAATCCTCCCCTATTCAACCCTGGCATCCAGCCAGACTCTTAAAATGGACAACTGTTGAATAAGCAATGGAGGAAAACCATTCTAAGAGGTTCTGCTGGTAAGTTTAGCAAAATCCCTTTGTAATTCTGAATTTCCTTGCTGAAAATATGCTTGCGCCCCATCCATGCCTCCCCAAGAGGTAGGGGGGTTTTGTCTCTCAGACTGGACAATGCCAAATGCTAGATATTTGACAGAGACAAAAATTAGAGTCAGGTCATGCAGTCTTCAGGGCATAGCCATTGCAGCAAAGAACTTCAGAAAGTTAACAAGAACAGAAACCCTGGTTCATTCTGCCCTCACCCTGATCTATTTTCTATGTTAGTGAATCTGAGACCAGTTATGACAGCCTTACTGCCTTCTTGGCTAAGATCAGCCAACTCAAGTCCAAGCATCAAGAATGCTGCTGTATATCAGCTCAGTATCATAACACATCACTGAGATACATTGAGGTAGTGGAAGAGTAGTCATCACCATCTTAATAATGTGGATCAAAAAACCATTTAATTCTGAGCCAGAGACTGAATTTATCGCATTTCCTGTAGAGTCCAAACAGTCCATGTCTAGCATAATCCCAAACTCAACTAGTCCCACCTGCCTGCTCTTGGCCCTTATCCCTTCAAACCTTTCCTAGTCATGTACTTATCCAAATGTCTTTCAAACATTGGAATTGTACCCGCATCCACAGCTTCCTTAGTAAGTTCATTCCACATACGAACCACCCTCTGTGGAAAAAAAATACCCCTCATGCCTTTGTTTAATCTCTCTCCTCTCACCTTAAAATTCTGCCCCCTCGGCTTGAAATTCCCCATCTCTGGGAAAAGGAAAATGCCATTAGCTCTATCCATACCTCTCATTATTTTATAAACTTCTGTAAGGTTTCATCTCAATCTCCTACGCTCCAGTGAAAAAGTCCCAGCCTATCCAACCTTCTTTATAACTCAAACTTTCCATACTCAGCAACATAGAGTCACAGAGTCATAGAGTCATATAGAACATAAACTGTCCCTTCGGTCCAACCAGCCCAAGCCAAACATAATCCTGAACTAATCTAGTCCCACCTAACTGCTCCTGGTCCATAGCCCTCCAAACCTTTCCTATTCATGTATCTATCCAAATGTCTTTTAAACATTGTAATTATACCTGCATCCACCACTTTCTCAGGAAGTTTGTATGTGTAAAATATTTGCCTCTTGTGTCTTTTTAAAATCTTGCTCCTCTCATCTTAAAAAAGTGCCCCCAGTCTTGAAACCCCACCCCAGGAAAAGATACTACCATTATCTCTATCTATACCTTTCATTATTTTATAAATTTCTATCAGATCGCCTCTCAGCCTCCTACGCTCCAGTGAGAAAAGTCCCAGCCTTTCTTTATAACTCAAACTTTCTATATGCAGCAACATCCTTTAAAATTGCTTCTGAACTCTCCAGCTTGATAATATCCTTCCTATAGCTGGGCAACCAGAACTGGACACAATATTCCAGAAGAGGCCTCACCAATGTCCTGTTCAATCTCAACATCACTCCCAACTCCTATACTCAAAGGATTGAGCAATGAAGGTAAGCATGCCAAATGCCTTTTTAACCAAAGAATTCCAGCAAGTTAACAAGAACCCTGGTTGATTCTGCCCTCACCCTGATCCATTTCCTATATCAGGGATGCAAACTTCAGTCTATATATGACACAAACTTCAAAGAATTATGTATCTGCACCCCTAGGTCTGTCTATTTTACAACATTAGCCAAGGTCCGACCATTAATTGTATAAGCCCTGCCTTGTTTGTTGTACCAAAATGCCATTCCTCATATTTATCCAGATTAAACTCCATCTGCCATTTTTCAGCCCATTGACCTGTTTCATCAAGTTCCCTTTGTCATCTTAGAAAACCTTCTTCACTGTCTACAATGCCATCAATTTTGGTGTCTTCCACAAACTTACTAACCATGTCTTTGATAGTCTTATCCAAATCATTTATATGAATGAAAAACCAAAGAGGACCCAGAACCAATCCCTGTGGAACATTGGTGGTGACAGGCCTCCAGTCCGAAAAGCAACTGTCCACCACCCCGCCCTGTCCCCACAGCCAGAAACATTTCCCAATCCCCAAGAAATATTGTTTGGCTCTTAAAGGAGCCGGACAGCACACATCAGTAAATTGACAATATGTCCAAAACTTGCTTCCCTCTTTTTTCTGTATCACAGTTTTAAAGAAAACTCATTTTACACTTTCTGAAACTTTACTGGCCTTTTTCCTGTTTTCTGTTAGGGCAGTTGTGCGAGTTATCCGGCTGGTTAGATTTGCACAACAGCTGTTTTTGCCAAAATGGGCATAGATAGAATCCCTGCAGTGTGAAAACAGGCTGTATGGCCTAACATGTCCACACAGACTCTGAAGAGCACCCCATCTGGATTGACTCCCCCAGCCCCCCAACCCTATCACCCTGCATTTCCCATGGCTAATTCACCTACTTTACACATCCCTGGACACTATCGGCAATTTAGCATGGTCAGTCCCTCTAACCTGCATATCTTTGGACTGTGGGAGTAAACTGGAGTACCCAGAAGAAACACACGCAGACACGGGAAGAATGTGTAAACTTCGCACAGACAGAAGCTTAAATCGAACCCAGGTTCCCTGGTACTGTGAGGCAGCAGTGCTAACTACTGAGCCGCTGTGCACAGCAAAAATGCACCATTTCAATACATTGAGAATAACATTGTTTTGGTGCAAATCTAGCACACCATTGATTTTCAGATGAGAAACATAATATGCTTTCCAATTTGTAAATAACAGCAAACATTGAACAGCAGACTATCAGCCACAGATGTCCACTTTATCAAGTAAAGGGTTTAGATTATGGAGAGATCATTGAGACAGTGAGCATCAATAGCATTCAGAGATTTTGAAAATCTCTGCACTTCACACACAATTCTGAGTGAACTCATCCTCCATTCTCTGTTGATTTATTGCTTACTCCAGTGTACTGGAGCAGTGATCCTAGGAGTTTAGTTGTATGACTGAGTGTTCTGTTAGTATGGTGCTGATCAAAGAAGCTGTGGACTATTATCAAGTGAAAGAGTTAGCTCTGTTTTTTCTGTGAAAGCAAACCAAGCAACATTCCATAGCACAGAACTTGATTTAAGGCCCATGGGCAATTGCACATCTTCTATGAGTGCCTCATTTAGTTGTTGAAGCTCTTTTATGAATATAAGAGAGGTGCTGGCAGCATATTCAGCGTTGGGAGTTTGTTGATTGAAGTCATTCAATGCCCATATAGAATAGTCACAGCTTTAAAGGTATTTCAGGCACAGCAATCTTGAAGGTTTTATTAGCTTTTTAAATTCAGTCTACATTTTTCATGTTATATTCGTGTAGTTTAGCATTGTCCATGTTTGGATTAGAGCCTATATTTTAGGGCAGTGGGTGTGGGACAGAAGTTTTAACCATTTTCCATTTTTTAAGTGTGGCTTTTGTAAAGCTATGATTTAAGCTGCTATAGTCATAAGATCCATTGGAATTTCCTTGTTTTGGAGGAGGGAGGTAGGGAACTGAAAGATTCTTAACTGCGTTATCTTTAGCGCACGCACCTTGAACAATTAGATATGAACAAGAGAAGATCTTCATATGCCAGTTACATTTCAATCGGAGTTCCATACTTAAATGGTGAGTTTAACCCTCTAATTTCACTTTGACCAGACGAGACTCGGGTATCTTTGCTTAATGTTTATTCATGCATGCATGAGAGGTGCACACATCAAGAAAATTACAAACAGCTCAAATATTTATTACAAGAATAAAGGTTTTATATGATTTTTGTAGATAACAAATTTACAATTAACTATTCCTACAGACAATAACTTCCAATCAAAAAGCATAACTCTTTCTCTAACCAATCATGTTCAAATCACATTCAAACTAATACTCATAATTAAACTATCCCTTTATACTTCTACACGTACATTGCAGTATGTACTTTGTGATTACAAGTAGACCAGCACTATTTCCCTTTCATGAAGAAGAGACAAATTTAACTCAAAATGCTAACTCTGTTTCTCTTTTCATAGATGCTGCCAGACTTGCTGAGTTTCTCCAGCAATTTCTATTTTTGTTTCAGATCTTCAGCATCACAGTTGTTTGTTTTAGTTTAGTAAGTTATTTCCTGTGTTTTCATTTCCTTGATTCAAAAATGTTTGCTGATAGACAAAAATAAAAATTGTTGAAAAGGCTCAGCAGGTCTAGCAGCATCTGTGGAGAGAAAGCAATGCCAGTAAGGGTTGTACTGTTGTAATCTGGCGGACTGACCTCGACATTGGAAAAGGCTGAGCATCAGCTCTCAGAAACATCTTACTGTTTCTCCCTAGACCTGACCACACCATGGAACATGAGTCCATTGTATTGATTATAGTCACCACCCTCATTTCATCTGATGCTTTCCCTCAACTGCCTCCAAGCTGATAGTCCCCCAGCCCCGACAGCTCGCTTCCACCTCCTTCCCAAAATTCACAAACGGTACTGCCCAGACAGACGCAATGTTTCTGCCCACTCCTGCCCCACAGAACTCATTGCTTCCTACCTTGACTCAGTTTCCTCTCCCCTAATCCAGTCCCTGCCAACTTACATCAATAACGCTTTGTGCCAGTTTCGGAATTTGCAGTTTGCAGGCTCCAGGCACCTCCTCTTTACCATCAATGTGCAACCCCTTTACATGTCCATCTCTCATCAGGATGGTCTCAGGGCTCTCCGCTTCTTCCTGGAACAAAGGCCTGAACTGTCCCCACCCACCACCACCACCCTCCTCCGCCTGGCTGAACTCATCCTCAACCTAAACAATTTCTCTTTTAACTCCTCTCATTTTCTTCATGTCAGAGGGGCAGCCATTGGTGCCCCCATGGGCCCCAGTTATGCCTGATCCTATTCCAGCCCACACCCACAACTCTTTCTCCCCCTCTCATCCGGAATTGGAAAACTTTATCGATTTCACTTCCAGTTTCCACTCTGCCCTCACTTTCACCTGGTCCATTTCTGACTCCTCCCTTCCCTACCTCGATATCTCTGTTTCCCTTTCTGGGGATAGACTGGCTACTAATATCCACTAAGAAGCAATTAACTCTGACTGCTGGCTTGACTCTCTGTCCTTGTTCCCTGTTTCCAATAATGCCTACATTCCATTCTCCCAGTTCCTCCATCTCCATCGCAGATGTTCTGATGATGCCAACTTTGACAAAGGAACCTCTGAAAAATGTCCACCTTCTTCCTCAACTAAGGATTCCCTGACCAACAGGGGCTTCAGCCAGGCCCGACCAATCTCCCGCACTTCAGCTCCTACCCCCACTCTTCCCTTCTACAACCATAATATGGTCCCCCTTGTCCCCACCTATCATCCCACCAGCATCCACATCCAAAAGATCATTAGCCACCATTTCTGCCATCTCCAGTGTGATGCCACCACAAGGCACATATTCCCCTCCTCTCCCTTGTACGCCTCCCACAGGATTCGTTCCCTTCAGGACACCCTGGTCCACTCCTTTTTCACTCCCAATACCTCTCCCCATCCCCACAGCCTCACACCACCTTTCCCTGAAATCACAGCGGGTGTACTACCTGTCCATTTATCTCCTCCCTCCCCAATATCCAAGGACCGAAATGTACGTTCCGGGTGAAGCAGCACTTCACTTGCACTTCACACAATCTAATCTACTGCACTCACTGTTCACAATGTGATCTCCTCTACACTGTGGAAACAAACAGATTGGGTGACCACTTCGCAGAACATCTGCGTTCTGTTCGCAAAAAAGACCCTGAACTTCCAATTGCCTGCCTCTTCAATGCACCAACTTTTTCTCTGGCCAATATCTCTATCTCAGGCTTGCTGCAGAGCTCCAGCAAAGCTTATTTTTCACTTGTGCACCCTGCAGCTTTCCGAATTCAATATCAAGTTCAATAAAATTTGGGCTTGAACTCTCCTAACTCTTTACCCCAGCCCCCATAACTCAGGCCTTGTTATCACAAAGTCTGAAATTGCACACTATCTATTGTTAGTCATTGACAGTCCCCAATTGACAAGTATTCACCCTGCGAGCCAGGTCGTTATCCATTCCTTTATCTCTCCAATTGTTCTGCTTTCTGTTTGGGCTTATCCCCACCTATTGTTTACTCTATACCCCCTCCCCCACCCCATCTTCTGCATATAAACCAACATTTTCCTAGCTATCATCAGTTCTGAGGAAGGGTCTCTGGACCCGAAACATTAACTCTGATTTCTCTCCACAGATGCTGCCAGGCCTACTCAGCCATTCCATGGATCCTGCCAGACCTGCTGAGCTTTTCCAGCAATTTCTATTTTTGCCTCTGATGTACAGCATCTTTAGTTCTTTTGTTTTTTATGTTTGCTGATAGACTTTGCTTCATTATACATTTCACAAGGTATGTTGTGGCCTCAAGTTCTAGAATAGGAAAGTTGCAATCAAGATGTTTCATATCCTTGAACCTTTGCACTAGTGGATACTTATAAACAATCACTGGAGACGTATGCCAAATTTAATAATCTGTAGTACACGGAAGTAGATGACGTTTATCATACCTTGCCCCAAAATGCAGTGCATCACTGATGACATTCATGTATCACCAGAACACCTCAGCCTTCCTAAACTGAAATGTATTCTTGTTATAAACTAACAGGCTGTCTTTAGCCATAGTAGTTGTGACTTTATCATCTTGTTGCTAGCTGAAAATTATGTAGATGAACGCTTGGATAAAATGCACAATTAGAAGAGATTCTTACAGGCATCAGTTGCAAATACAGTGTCAGCCAAAGTTAAAACTACCCCACTGCAGTGTTAAAGTAATGATCATTCCAAAAAAAACCTAGCCTTCCCTCTTCAAACTACTAATCATTAAGCATGTTTTGTCTTCAAATGTGTAAAACTCAGCAGGTAGTTACTAGGCTTCAATTTATTAGCCATAGTTTGGTTATCCAGGTTTATCTCTAGTTCCTTGACTGCTTTATGAGGCTATGTTATCCTTCCTCCACAGTCACATATTATAAATTGTTGCAAACATTTAATCACTAGCAGAGCGGAGATTTCAGGTGAGTCCCAGAGGCAAGTCCCAGGTCAAGGTGACAAGAAAGTGGAGAATCTAGGTGGGTCCCCAAGGTCTGGTGTCAAGACTAAAAACTGAGGGCATTTTAGAAAAGAAAACTTCTCTATTCTTTGTTCTAATACTGAACTTTATTTACAATTCTCTGTATAAGGCTATAACAAACACTTAGGAATTCTGTACCTAGGTACGCTGCACCTAAGATGGCACCAAAGCAGTGACATTGCAAACCTTTCACTGCACTCATTCAAGTGCACATGACAGTTACATCTATTCTGTTCTATTCCATTCTACTCTAATCTATTCTACAGTTGATATTGAGTGCACTTACCAGGATTTAATGGGTTGGGAGAAAGTGAGGACTGCAGAGGCTGGAGATCAGAGCTGAAAAATGTGTTGCTGGAAAAGCACAGCAGGTCAGGCAGCATCCAAGGAGCAGGAGAATCGACGTTTCGGGCATAAGCCCTTCTTCAGGAATGGAATTGGGGGCGGTCTCAGAAGAAAATTAGTAGCCTTACTACCATATTAATTTCAACCATATAGTTGGATCTACTTTCAAAGGGGACCACCACTGCTGGGTGTCCAAAACACAAAACCTATTTTGCACAAAAAGCTTCCTTCACTATGGACACAAGAGCCTTGGATGTAAATAAGACTCCACTTGGCATGTTGGACCAAATCCTGTGCAGTGCCAACCAATTCAGCAGGTGATAGACCCATAGGGGCCCACCAAAGTTGTTAAACTATGGCTCACCAGGGCCAGGAATGTTTCTTCAGCAACATAAATAAAAGTCCTGGACAATTGACGTCTGGGATCACACATCTTCCATTCACTGTACTGCTCCTAATTACTGTTTATCAAATAGCAGCATAGAAATTAACATTTAGCTGAACGGGCAAGTATTTTAATGTCTTGGTCACTATTGTATCTTTGAGATTTATAAATAAGCATATTATTCCCCCCTCTTTGGGCAATAATTTAGTCTTTCAGTGATGGAGTGAATCAACTGATGTTAACTGGCCACTTGTTGTTGACACTAACTGATTTTCTTTCCCATTGAGGTTACTGGAGTTTAATACTCCTATTATTAGTCCAAGGTCTTGTTAAATATTTCTTATAAATTAAAATAGAAACACTTTAGCTTTATTTATTTATTCCGTGGGACTGGATCACAAGGGAGGCAATAATGTTGTGCTTAAGTCACTGGAGCAGTAATTCTGAACACCATGGTTTGAATCCCACCGTGGCAGATGGGTGAAATTTGAATTCGATATAAATCAGTAATAAATGGTGAACATGATGATAGTTGTAAAGACCCACCTGTTTCACTAATGCCCTTAAGGACAGGAACATGTGAGTCCAAACCCATAGCAATTTTGTTGACTCTGGGCAATAAACATTACTCCAACCAGCAATGCAACATCCTGAGAATGAGTTAAAAGAAAGCTTCTTAGTTCCCCAGAGAATTTCCACCACCTAGAAGGAGCACAGCAGGTGTTAGAGCGTGTTGGAATACACTGCCAAGATGGCTGCAACAACACTCATGCTGGATTTGGACAAAAGCAGTCAGTTTGATCAGCACTCTATTTGTTAGCTTAAATATTCACTCTCTCCACTGCATCTGTAATGTTTGCCATCTGCAGGATTCCCTGCAACAACTCACCAAGGTTCCTCCAGCAGTATCTCCCTGAAATCTTTACCTCTGACAAGGACAGCCAGTGCATGGGCAAAGCCGCCATGTCACATCATGAGCGTCCTGTAAATGTATGACCAGTGCTTCACTGCTACGGGGCCAAAACCCTGCTTAGTCCTTTCTTAGAAGCACCGCAAAGGTGTAAAGGTTCCAAAGAAGGTGTTCTTTCAGAAAAGTAGCTAAGAATGGGTGATTTGTGTCCACCTCCTCAGTAAACACCACAAGAATGGATACTAAAAATAAAATTGTCACTCTGTGTCAAATTATCTTTTAGAAAAAGTCTTCAATGATCTATTAAAAATTTGCAAACATTAATTTTAAATTCTTTGCAATATGACCTATAATCAGGGTTGACAGAAGGAAATTAAAGTACAAGGGCACGTATTTGTTTCTCCCTAACACATTCTCGGAATAATTTGTGAAGAAATTTCTCATAGAAATTTTTAAAAAAGGTATCTTTCTCCAGAGATAATTTTAAAATTTACATTTTGCAAACCTATTGGGAAATATTTGGTATGAATTCAGCTTAAGTAACAGATAGCAATTTTATTGTTTCTAATAAACAGTAATAAGTAAGAACCACAAAGGAGAGTGTATTAAACTAGAGGGAAAGGTCTGCTGTTTTCAAGACCGGATTTTTTCCATGGTTTAATGTGGAGTTTTCTTTTACTGTCAATAGTTGAGCTTTCCAACAAACGCTTCCCATATGTGCCATTTCTGCTTCTCCTGACTTGTGCTCCACCTGCTACACTCACTCTATTAATCGTTATCTGATTGGCACAATACATTCAGTGCTGGGTTACAAAGACCAAGTGGTTTGAGAAAGCTCTCAGTTTTCAGCGGCTGCAGTTGGTCCTTTTTGTTAAGCAGCGTGAATTCAGACTGTCACAATTCTCTTATTCACAGGCTTTGAGAAAAGCATATGCAGTGCTCCTCTGGGGATCCTGGGTTATACCACCGCCGTCTGGGATTTTTCACAGCTACGATTGACATGAAGGCAGCAATAGTGGGTTGTGGAAAAGTTGGATTCAGATACAATTGAAAAGCCCATAGAAAGAAAGACACATTTCACAGCTGCCTGGAAACCTCACTCATTTTCTTGCTGAAATATTGCTTTCAAAGTGATCTCTGAATTGTTTTAGTTAGCTGTTAATGATTGCTTTCTTGCTTTATGGATTTTCTTCACTTCATGTATAATGGCAGATTCAAGTGCTGATTGTTATTTTATTATAACAGTGCACTGAAAACTTTTTCAAAGCCAATTTTGAACATATAGTAGAATGGGGAATGTATATGTTAATATCATGATGTAAACCTGGTTAAACTGGCTCCTTTAAAACACAGATTCACTTGATCTAGGAGAAAGAATCACACAAAGACATGGGATCCTTGAGTAAAACACTCTTATCCTTGTTGCAACCAACTGGTGAGTAAAAAAGGAAGGGGAGCCAATTCATCCCTTCTCACCCAGGAGCTTGACAATTTGGGATATCCCATCTATTACCAGAACAATTTTGAGGATCTCATCCAGGGACTGGTCATAATATAACCTAACCTCATAAGACAATCTATTAATTCCAAGTGTCTATCAGGTAAACCTCATCTGAGCCAACTCTAATCCAAAGATCAACTCTAATCCAAAGATCAACAAGACTAGCAGAATTCTCACTATCTTCAAGTGATTGTGGACCTAAAACCCCGGTTAGTCAAAGCTACTCAACACAGTCAGGCTCTGGAGATTGAGAATGAAATTCTTACAGCAGAGGTCCGAAACTTCCCACACAGAAAGCCACTGTGTCACACAACTGACACAATAGCGGGATCCATTAATGGCAGGGGAAGAATCCCTCTCACAAAAATGTTGAGACCTCCAGGAGCGATGCGAATTCTTATCTGAGGAAATTGTTCTCTTCCAGGTAAAGAGGAATGACCCAACGTCTCGATTGAAAGAACAGAACAAAACTTCTTCTTTCAGGCTCACAAAGGAGAGTCACCCTCTTTCTAGTGATGGAAATCATCAGAAAAAAAGCCTCAGAAAAGCATGAGCCATCCAACAGGCAGATCAAAGTGCCATGCCTGAACTTATTTTATAAGCTGATCCAGAAGTGTATTCCCTTACAGAAAAAGGTACGCTTTGACTTTCTGATGGGGCTTCAGAACTGACCTTAGCTACAGAGAAGCAGTTTCAAGACAATAACAAAACATTCTTTGCAGCTTGAACATCCTCCAAGACCACTGAGAATGCTGTTCGGCAATTCATGTCCCTTGGTTAAAAAAAGTTTTTTGCGGTGGAAGAAGTGCGGTGAGGGAGAGAGAAAGACTTAAATATCAAGGTTAAAAATAACATAATATGTTTAAAGCCTAATAGTTAGGTGAGGTGTGATTAAAACAAAGTTTGGAGGGGATGCAAAGTAAGAGGTAATTGTATTCTTACTCCAAGATTATCTACAGAACATGCACAAGAAGAACTATGTCATTGTGACATACCTTTACATGGAACTGGAGTCTGAGTCTACAAGGCTACCAAGCAAGTTCCCTTTGTCTTGACTTGTAACTAGTTATGTTTAAAATATTCAAGTTCATACATAGCAATATGGACTGCATCTTATTACAAGTTGAAGGTATAAAGCATAGAAGGTAAATGTGATGCAGGGATTAATCTTTTGAGTATTGCTAATTGTTTACAACTATGGTAAATTCCAATGTTTTGGTTGACAAACTGATTCAATTTGTATATTCTAATTGCAGGCATAATGGGATTCCTGAAGAAGGGCTTATGCCTGAAACGTCGATTCACCTGCTCCTTTGATGCTGCCTGACCTGCTGCGCTTTTCCAGCAACACATTTTTAAGTTCTGATCTCCAGCATCTGCTGTCCTCACTTTCTCATAATGGGTTGACTAACCAATTCCATGTTCTTTTTATAAAGCATTTCCCAGGTCTCTTTTAAAATATTAATATAGATTTTATTCAAAAGGAAAGCCTTATTATTACGGTAGAACATTGCTGAGATTCTTGTATTTCATGTGATATACCGCAACAGATTTATATCACCAATCATCACATATGCTGGCAAGGATTCAAGAGTTTACTCCCAAATAGATGACATTCACAAACATTCCAAGGACACTTAACTGAATAACTAGGATCTTAGAAAGGTTGTGCCAAAGCAACAGTGGCCAACAAGGAGAAAGAAAGCAAGAGTTTCCATTTATTTAACATATTCAGAGCCTTAGAGAATCTCAAGCTATTTGCAGCTAATAAAATACATTCAACATTTCGTCACTAGAGTTATTTGGATACATTGCAAAATACCATCATTAACATTGAGATAAATGGCCAGTTTTTGGTGATGCTGATTAAGGGAAGAATGTTGACCAGGACACTGGAAGAATTCCTTGCACTTCTCTCAATAGCAAGGTGAGATTTTCTACGTCCACGTGAGGAAGCAGACAGAGGCTTAGTTTACAGTCTCCACTCAGGGATACCATTGCCAACATTGCAATAAAGTACCAGTCTAGACGATGAGTTTTTGTCTTCGAGTGGAGCATTAACCTACAACCTCATAAACTGAAACAAGACGCTGTCAATGTGTTGCAGGATATAAAATTAGATAAATTGGCTGGTGATTTACTTAAGTTACCTTTTAAGGAAAAACAATATTTTCTGAAATTAGTCACATTGGATAGTGTGCATAATGAATCCGACTGCCCATGATCTTTATAAGGATTACATTGTTGGGTTGCATGGCAATTTCATGCCTTGTTATACACTTGTACACAGAAAGTAACTAGAATGCATTTTATATACAGTTTTTATGTTTACGAGAATGCTGACCAGTGGTTTAGTGATAGTTGCAATGAACCACACAAATGCAATCAACAGCAGGTCCTGGTAGCAGTATGTATCGAGAGTGCATCATGGAATTGTGTCAGGCATTTTTCTACTTCTGCAGAGTCAGTGAAATGTAAGTGAGTGTGAGCATGTAGATATGTGTGTAGACCACCTGACTTCTGGCACCATGGTGGCTATGGTTTGAGGAGTGAATCAGTAACAAGAAGGCTTTCATGTTGCTCCTATTGCAGTATTGCTGATACATAGGACTGGGATTCATTACTTCCACTTTCTACAAACAGGCATCCTGACAGTGATAGGAGTAATTATTTTACAGGTTGTATTCATGATTGCTACTAATCTTTTCAAGGTGCACTGGAGTGTCAGCGTAGACTTTGTGCTTACTATGAACTGGCAAGCAGGAGTGATCAGCTCCATTCTTTTTAATCCCTTTCTGTCAATCACAATGAATTTCACTTTTCACATACAGTTATATCACACTTCAATTTAAAATATATTAATTAAATTAAAATGACAATTTCTTGAATTAAAAAAAAGACTAACTTTACTATCCCAAGACAAATAATAAAAATACAGCATCAAGCTCATACACAAATATAAGTATTAAAAAGAAGTGGGAGTTGGGGTAAATTTGTAGATGGGAAGGTAAAGGCAGCTGGAGTTTAAAGTTCTTAGAATTGTTGAGGTGTTGGGTTTTAAACTTGAGTCCTGACTATTTAGCTGTTGTCTTGTATCTTCAGCAGTGGGAATATTTCTTAATTTTGAGTTCCCAATGAATGGTGGTTGTTCCAATGGTGCTTTTCCACTGGCACTGACTGTTTAGGTGAGAGACAGTCTTCTAATTCTTGTTTGAAAATCCATTTTTCCTTGTCTATACTCTGCTGCCCCAAGTTGCTATTGATATAGATCTATTTATATCCTCCTGAGTCTGCACATTGGCTGTCCAAACTGATTAACTGGTAGGCAAGCCTTTCACCTAGTTATATGTGAAATTAATCACAAGTGTGAATTAAACTGGATGTGAATTTCTTGACAGTGCCTTAATTGTCTGGTTTAGAATAAATGGTGATTTCAGTAGTGATGAGTTTTGTATATTGTACATTGGTTTCACAAAGCTTGACACAACCTGTAGTCAGGTGACCATTGTAACCATTTTATGTCAGTACTTATCTTTTTTACAAGCAATCTTTCACCCTGAGGTCTCAGGCATTATAATCAGATAATTGAAGATGAATATTGATAGTCCTTTTTTACCATTATCAAAATATGCTCAGTACCGAGGGCGCATAACAGTTTGTTCATTCAATATAGCTAAGCCTTTGAGTTTTCAACTCCATTCTCCTCAGCAGAGATTGGGATGGTAGATGCTTCTGTGTCAAATGTGCCCCAGCAAGATTGTTCAGAGACAGGCATACAGAGATGCTTTTCAGATGTTGCTGCTGTTCCCAACTCATCCTGTCTCTGAGGTTGAATGAAGAGTCCAGTGGCTAAACTCACTGGTCAGATTTCAACATAGATTGGGCTTGAAATTTACTGCAGAAAATACATTTCACACTCTGCACCAGAGCCACGTTCTCCATCCATAATATTGCAGTCAATCAACTGATGTTTGCATGTGGTAATTGTGTGCATGTATATCTCTCTCTCTCTTCTACTTTTGGAAAAGATTACAAGTGCTTTGTCCAGTTGTTCTAACAGCCCAGATGGGACTGCAAGTGGGAGATTGTCAGTTGTTGCCAGTGATGATTCACATGGGCTGTATTGGCTTCAATTTCTGGAGGCTCAACAGGCCATATTTGGTTTAATGAGGTGTCATCTACAGACAAAGTTATTCACTACACTGAGGAAACTTAAAGTGCTGAACGTTCTGCTTAAAAGGAATATTTTGTGTAACGCTTTACTTTATTATTTATTACAGTTCACTCCCTGAGGCAGACAGAGTCTCCACATAATGCAGCTCCAGCTGAATGGATTTAGATAAGTGCTGAGACGTTTAAGAATAAACTTACCTCATGCATAAACTAATCACAATTATTTGCCCTTAATGCTTGTGAAATACAGTTTACAACTTGTCACTCATTTTGTTTTGGATGTCTCCGGCATTTCTTTCATGGAGAAATCATTTCTTCTAACGCTTGCACTGATACGCTATTAAGTTGAATGATCTGCTGATTTAAAAATGCAACCAGGTGAAACAAAACGACAAAGTTTAAGTACCTACGTTTTCAATGTTATTTGTGCAAAAAATGTAGTTGGGAAGCCCCTGTATGTTAGATGCAAACAGTTCTGTTTTGGCATCTGCATCATTGCTTCCTGTGCTGGAGGCCCTTTTGGTGCAGTTATGGAAGTGTTACTAGAAGCCTGGGCCAGAAGTATGAAGCGGATGCAGATTAGAACACTCGTTTGACTGTAGCAGTGCAATCTTCAATTCCAACACTCCACTCAGAATCCACTCTTGACCTCATACAGCTGAACAAACCTCCAATACCAGGAAAAAACCCTCACCAACACTAATTAAAAGAGATCCCCTCACCCCCATTTCCATGTTAGTTCTCATTGATGTCTATTATTTGTTGCTGAGCCAATAGTAGAGTTTGGTGATCTGTCCTGTCAGTCAATATTGGTCATGTCTGTTGCAGAACGCGTTGATGGCCTTAATTCTGACTTCAAGGTAATATTCTCATCATTTGCTCCCAGAGATGAGTATTAGACTTTCTATTTGCCTCATTCTGAGGCATGACACTGATGTGCAGAGGAGGGCAAATGGCTCAAAGATCCAGGAAGAGGAGAAGAAGATGGGTACTAAGCTTGAGGCCATAGCCACTTAGGAACTTGACAGAGCAACTCTCCTGTTTCAGTCTTAGTGAGGAACAGTGTGCATGTATTGTCTCCATTTCACTCGGAAAATGCTCACAGAAATTTACCAATTTCAGGCAGACACTGCAGTCTTCAAATCAGGGTGTGAGCAGCATTGGCACTAACTGTAATGGCAACTGTGACCATATAGTTCTTTACATTGGGCTCTTTCTAGGCCCAAGCAGGTAACATCTCCAGAATATCACACTTTGTACTGCACTGTTGAATAAGAGAAATCGCTGACACTCAGTGTGTAAACAAAGAGAACACCTTGTAGTCTCTTTTTCCAAAGAGAGGCAGATTGAGCATCTTGTCTTAACACCTCTTAACCTGCATAGGTCTGTGGAATTCTACAACCTCAAATCTGGTCAAATCTGGTCAGCTAACATGTCTTTGATAAAGCTATCAAATTAGTCCCATTCCTTTGTTTTTCCCTACAGACTTGAATATATTTCTACTTTAAGTATATATGCTTGAGAGATGTAATTAAGTCTGCTTGTATTTGTCCATTAGGCAGTGAATTCCAGATTATAACTAAAGCAAAAACAGAAACTGCTGGAAAGTCTCAGCAATTGAAGGTTCTGAAGAAGGTTGAGAAGAAACGTTAACTCTGCTTTTTCTCCACAAATACCGATTTTCCGGCAATTTCTGTTTCTGTTTTGTATTTCCAGGATCCACAGTTCTTGTAAGTCTTTTCTGAACTCTTTCAAATTTCACAACATCTTTCCGATAGGAAGGAGACCAGAATTGCACGCAATATTCCAAAAGTGTTGTGACCAATGTCTTGTACAGCCACAACATGACCTCCCAACTCCTATACTCAATACTCTGACCAATTAAGGAAAGCATACCAAACACATTCTTCACCATCCTATCTATCTGCAACTCCACTTTCAAAGAGCTATGAACCTGCAATCCAAGGTCACTTTGTTCAGCAACACTCCCTAGGACATTACCATTAAGTGTATAAGTCCTGCTAAGATGTGCTTTCCCAAAATGCAGCACTTCGCATTTATCTGAATTAAACTCCATCTGCCACTTTGGTTGATGTGAAGGTTGGTAGGGTGGAAGGTGAGCACCGGGGGGGTTTCTGTCCTTGTTACGGTTGGAGGGGTGGGGTCTGAGGGCGGAGGTGCGGGATGTGGATGAGATGCGTTGGAGGGCATCTTTAACCACGTGGGAAGAGAAATTGCGTTCTCTAAAGAAGGAGGCCATCTGGTGTGTTCTGTGGTGGAACTGGTCCTCCTGGGAGCAGATACGGCGGAGGCGGAGGAATTGGGAATACGGGATGGCATTTTTGCAGGAGGTAGTGTGGGAAGAGGTGTAATCCAGGTATCTGTGGGAGTCGGTGGGTTTGTAAAAAATGTTGGTGTCAAGTCGGTCGTCATTAATGGAGATGGAGAGGTCCAGGAAGGGGAGGGAGGTGTCAGAGATGGTCCAGGTAAATTTAAGGTCAGGGTGGAATGTGTTGGTGAAGTTGATGAATTGTTCAACCTCCTCGCGGGAGCACGAGGTGGCGCCAATGCAGTCATCAATGTAGCGGAGGAAGAGGTGGGGAGTGGTGCCGGTGTAGTTACGGAAGATGTTCTACGTAGCCAACAAAGAGACAGGCATAGCAGGGGCCCATACGGGTGCCCATGGCTACTCCTTTGGTCTGGAGGAAGTGGGAGGATTCGAAGGAGAAATTGTTGAGGGTGAGGACCAGTTCGGCCAAACGAATGAGAGTGTCGGTGGAAGGGTACTGTTGGGGACGTCGAGAGAGGAAGAAACGGAGGGCTTGGAGGCCCTGGTCATGGCAGATGGAGGTGTAGAGGGATTGGATATCCATGGTGAAGATGAGGAATTGGGGGCCGGGGAAAGGGAAGTCTTGGAGGAGGTGGAGGGCGTGGGTGGTGTTTCGAACATATGTGGGGAGTTCCTGGACTAGCGGGGATAGGACAGTGTCGAGGTAGGTAGAGATGAGTTCAGTGGGGCAGGAGCATGCTGAGACGATGGGTTCGGCCAGGGTGGTCAGGCTTGTGGATCTTGGGAAGGAGGTAGAACCAGGCAGTGCGGGGTTCCCAGACTACGAGGTTGGAAGCTGTGGGTGGGAGATCTCCTGAGGTGATGAGGTTCTGTATGGTCTGGGAGATGATGGTTTGGTGACCATCAGACCCCACCCCTCCAACCATACCCTCAGACCCCACCTCTCCAACCATTCCATCAGACCTCAACCCTTCAACCGTACCCTCAGACCCCACCCCTCCAACCTTAACAAGGACAGAACCCCCCTGGTGCTCACCTTCCACCCTGCCAACCTTTGCATAAACCAAATCATCCGCCGACATTTCCGCCACCTCCAAACAGACCCCACCACTAGGGATATATTTCCCTCCCCACCCCTTTCCACCTTCCGCAAAGACCGTTCCCTCTGTGACTACCTGGTCAGGTCCACGCCCCACAACAACGCACCCTTACTTCCTGGCACCTTCCCCTGCCACCGCAGGAATTGCAAAACCTGCGCCCACACCTCCTCCCTCACCTCCATCCAAGGCCCAAAGGAGCCTTCCACATCCATCAAAGTTTTACCTGCACATCCACCAATATCCGTTGCTCCCGATGCGGTCTCCTCTACATTGGGGAGACTGGAAGCCTCCTAGCAGAGCGCTTTAGAGAACATCTCTGGGACACCCGCACCAATCAACCCCACCACCCTGTGGCCCAACATTTCAACTCCCCCTCCCATGCTGCCAAGGACATGCAAGTCCTGGGTCTCCTTCTCCGCCGCTCCCTCACCACCCGAGGCCTGGAGGAAGAACGCGTCATCTTCCGCCTCGGAACAATTCAACCCCAGGGCATAAATGTGGACTTCACCAGTTTCGTCATTTCCCCTCCCCCCACCTCACCCCAGCTCCAAACTTCCAGCTCGGCACTGTCCCCATGACTTGTCCTACCTGTCTATCTTCCTTTCCACTTATCCACTCCACCCTCCTCTCTTTCCTATCACCTTCATCCCACCCCCATTCACCTATTGTACTCTATGCTACTTTCTCCCCACCCCCACCCTCCTCTCAATTATCTCTCCACCCTTCAGGCACTCTGCCTGTATTCCTGATGAAGGGCTTTTGCCCGAAACGTCAATTTTCCTGCTCCTCGGTTGCTGTCTGAACTGCTGTGCTCTTCCAGCACCAATCTAATCCAGAATCTGGTTTCCAGCATCTGCAGTCATTGGTTTTACCCTGAAGTCCATATGGATCACATCTACTGCTCTGCCCTTATCAATTCTCTTTGTTACTTTTCAAAACACTCAATCAAGTTTGTGAGACATAACTTCCCATGCTCAAAGCCATGTTGACTATCCTTAATCAGTCCTTGCCTTTCCAAATACATGTACATCCTGTCCATCAGGATTCCCTCCAACAACTTGCCCACCAGCAATGTCAGACTCACTGGCCAATAGTTCCCTACCTTGTCCTTACCATCTTTCTTAAACACTGTCACCATGTTAGCCAACCTCCAGTCTTCCGGCACCTCACCCGTGACTGTTGATGAAACAAATATATCAGCAAAAGGCCCAGCAATCATCTCCCTAGCATCCCACAGAGTTCTAGACTACACCTGATCAGGTCCTGGGAATTTATCTACTTTTATGCATTTCAACATATCAGCACTTCCTCCTCTGTAATCTGGACATTTTTCAAGATGTCACCATCTATTTCCCTACATTCTATATCTTCCATGTCCTTTTCCACAGTTAAGACTGATGCAAAATACTCATTTCGTTTAGTCTCCTGCAACTCTACACAAAGGCCACCTTGCTGATCTTTGGGGGGCCTATTCACTCCATAGTTACCCTTTTGTTCTTAATGCATTTGTAAAAACCATTTGGATTCTCCTTAATTCTATTTGTCAAAGCTATCGCAGGTCCTCTTTTTGCCCTCCTGATTTCCCCTCTTAAGTATACTCCTACTGCCTTTATACTCTTCTGAGGATGCACTCGATCTTTTTCTTAACCAAAACCTACAATGTCATCCAACTTGCTCTATACCTACGAGCCTTCCCTTTCACCCTAACAGGAACATACTTTCTCTGGACTCGCGTTACCTCATGTCTGAAGGCTTCCCGTTTTCCAGCCGTCCCTTTACCTGCGAACATCTGCCCCCAACCAGCTTTTGAATGTTCATGCCTAATACCGTTAAAATTGGACTTTCTCCAATTTAGAACTTTTAGATCTGTTCTATCCTTGTTCATCACTACTTTAAAACTAATAGAATTATGGTCACTGGCCCCAAAGTGCTCCCCTTTTGACACCTCAGTCACCTGCCCTACCTTATTTCCCAAAAGTAGGTCAAGTTTTGCACCTTCACTAGTAGGTACATCCACATACTGAATCAGAACATTTTCTTGTACACACTTAACAAATTCCTCCCCATCTAAACCCTTAACACTACGTCAGTCCCAGTCTATGTTTGGAAAATTAAAATCCCCTACCATAACCACCCTATTATTCTTACAGATAACTAAGGTATCCTTACAAATTTGTTTCTCAATTTCCCTCTGACTATTAGGGCGTCTAAAATACAATCCCAATAAGGTGATCATCTCTTTCTTATTTCTCAGTTCCACCCAAATAACTTCCCTGGATGTATTCCCAGGAATATCTTCCCTAAGTACAGATGCAATGTTATCCCTTATCAAAAACACCACTCCCCCTCCTCTCTTGCCTCCCTTTCTATCCTTCCTGTAGCATTTGTATCCTGGAACATTAAGCTGCCAGTCCTGTCCATCCCTGAGTCATATTTCTGTAATTGTTATGATATCCCAGTCCCATGTTCCTAACCATGCCCTGAGTTCATTTACCTTTCCTGAGTTTAGATTTACATTTTAAAAACTATAATTCAGGATTAAAAAATTTGGTGTATTTCTTTCTGGACCCTAGATTGTTCAACTAATTAACCAATATAATCTTCTTAAAGTTGCACATTTCCCAAAGTAAAGTTCAAAGATCAATGCTCATATGAAAGTAAATACTGTCCTCCATTTGAATCTAGCTTTCATTCAACACATTTTTAAAATAGTGGTTGTTTAAGCAGATTTTGTTTCTGTGTTGCACCTCAAAGGCTGTCAAACAGTCAGTGTGGGATTGCCACCCACCCACTCTCAGATAGACTCCGAGACCATTTTGTTAAATAGTGCTGAGGTACTGGCAGCTGGAACATGTATCCATTACAGCTGGCAAATAGAAATGGCTTCATAAACTATGACTTACTTCTCGCTATTATGTCTTTCTTTACTATATCATATTGGAATGCACATCCAAGCAAAGAAAAGAAAGCTCCAAAAGACCTGAATCAAGCTAATCTTTAGTACTAGGTTTGCAAGTCAAAATTACCATGATGTACAAATTAACTATCATATGTGGTACTGAATAATAATCGAACCACAGAATACACCAGCCTAAGTGAAGAGCAATGTTTTTTTGGCATATTCTACTTTATCAAAGTCACTCTTTATATCACTGTTCTTTGTATTCCTATAGCACTTTATTAAACAGAATTAATTATGCATTGTACAAGTAATGTAACATTAAATTATACGAAGTCGGTTCAAGCAACCTAACTTTCTGCTGTGTATTTAGCTTTTCTAGTACAGCACAAAAGTTGCAAAAATCTAAATAGGTTATTAATAATTCCTCACTTCGTTGGTCTAGCCTGTTACATCATCGGTGTCTGTCCAACATTGAACTTTTATAAGAGGTAAGGCAATTGAGTTGCATAGTTGCCATATTCCCCAAAGGGCCATTGGTATCCATCTCCTTGTCAGAGAGAGACATTGGTTATAGAATTTGAGGGCACCACACCATGTTATGAAGCAAGATAAGGGGGCATGTCTCCCTGAACACAGTTGGTAAGGGAATTCAATGACCCAAATGGTATCATTTTGCACCACCCTCAGGCCATGCAGCCAAATGAGCAAACTGACTGCTATGAAAATATTTATTAAGGCATCAGTTAGGTGACATAGCTGAGAATTTTGAATACTTCATGAGAAAGTGCCTTTGTCTGATTGAGTTAATGAGCAAATTTAAGGCTGAAGAGTCTTCTAACCCTCTTGTAATCGACATTCTAGCATTTTTAAGTTTATAGGAGGTGAAGTATAGTTTTTTATTCAATAAGCGAATGTGCGACACAAGTACAGAATTGGTTATTGCATATATGTTGAAACTGACAATATACAATTTTCTAAATGCTACCAATGCCACAATCCTGAAAACAGTAAAAGTGCAATTACAAAAATGATAGAGAAGAACTTCTGAGCAAGCCAGGAAAATGGCTCACATGACACTTTTGGGAAATGTGCCACCAAAGCATGCAGATCAATGCGCTTAGTTCAACATCACATACACTTTCTCAACTCTCCTACTGTTACCCAATTGTCAGATTGTTTATCCAAGATACAGTACTAGAAAAGCAGAAATTTCCTCCAATTAAATACTGGAATTACAGAAGCTATTGTTTTCACCATCCCCCCCCCCCCCCCCCAAACTTTATTCCCTACCTGCTGTCTCTCTCTGATAACAGTCTGAGACTATTCCATGCCCAATCATGGGTTCATATTTGACCTCAGGATGAGTCTCCAACTTTAGTTTTGTGAATCACTAAGACCTACAAACCACATCACATCACTTGATTTCACCCCAGTCTCAGTTCATTTGTTGCTGAGAGCCTCAGTCATCCCTTGTTAGTTCTCGACTTGACTACTTCAACACAGATATGGCTGGTCTCACACATTCAACTCTCCACTAAATTGAGATCATTCAACTCACTGAGGTATCACTTCGCATCTAAGTCTGGAATCTTGAGCATCCTTGATTCCAATTGCTCTCATTGATTCTAATAACCCATCAGTGGCCTTGCCATCAGCTGCCTAGGTCTCAAAATTTGGAATTTCAGTCCGATATCTCTCTGTTTCTCTCCCCCACTTTCCTCTTTTAAAAATTCCTTAGAACCTCTTTCTTTAATCAAGCTTTTGATCAACTGACATCCCTTTTTTTAAATGTGGTGTCATGCCTCAATTTGTGTTCCAATTTTCCTGTGAAGCATCTTGAAACATTTTATAACTTTAAAGTTGTTAAACAAATGTGAGTTACTGGCTGAAATTTAATGTGCATGATGGAGGATCGCACTATTGTTTTGAGGACCAGTGGGAACACCTTATTGCATTTCTCTAGAAAATAGGACTCTGGGTAATCCAAGATGGAGGATGGGAAAAATTGTGACCATAAGAGCTGCTCCTTTTTGGGGGTATTTTATGTGTTGGAGGTGATTTCTTTGAATTCCAGGAGCAGCAATTACTGTTTGATATGCTGTTGCATTGTTTTGGAACTTTGGAGAAAAATAAAGTCAAAACAATAGCACTTTTAAAAGGAAGAAAGGAAGACAAAGAAAGCAAGCACAAGGTCAGGAGGGAGAGAGAGAAAGAAACCTGCTAACTGACACAGCAGTGATTCTGCACAGTTACTGCCTTTGTTGTTTCAATTCATGTATCCCTGGACATTGGAGTGCATTTAGGAAAATTAACAAACAGCGAAATTCACAGTTGACCTTGGAGGAACCAGCACAGGAACAAATAAGTGCATAGTTTTTAACATGTAACCTTTCTGTAAGTCTGAAGTGCTGAATAGAGTGGGTTATTTCTTGATTATCTATTTTATTGAAATCTGTCTCTTGATTAATTTTTTTAAAATATAAACCAATCAGTACTAAGTTAGCCTGGAGCACTTTTTTTAAGAGCAAAAAGATGATGTTGTTTCCTGGGTCTGTAGATTATGAGCAAAGATAACCTTTAATAGAGTGATATGCTCTTCCTGTCAGATGTGGAAGTTTAGGGAGAGTTTCCATGTTACTGATGATTATGTCTACAGTGAATGTGTTTGGTTGCGAATCCTATTGGATCACATGGATCAGATGGAGCGACAGTTAGAGGTAATGAGGAACTTACAAGAGCTAGGGGGTGTGATGGATGTGAGAAAAGGTGCAGATACAGTCAGGTAGATGGCTTAACTCCAGGAAAGGGAGGAGGGGTAGGCACATAGTGCAGGAGTCTTCTGTGGCTATCCCCATTTCAAATAAGTATGCTGTTTTGGAAAATGTAGGGGGTGATGGACTCTCAGGGGAATGTAGCATGAACAGCCAGGTTTCTGGTATCAAGAAAGGCTCTAATGCAATGAGCGATACATCGGGTTTCAAGCAATCAGTTGTGATAGGGGACTCTCTAGTCAGAGGAGCAGACAGACGTATCTGCGGCCAACAGCAGAAAGCCAGAATGTTGTTTCCTTTCTGGTGCCAGTATCAAGGACATCTCAGAGAAGGTGCAGAATGTTCTCAAATGGGAAAGGGACCAGCAGGAGGTCATTGTACACATTGGAATCAAAGACATGTGAGGGGAAAAGGAGAATATACAATGTGAGGTAGGAATTTAAAAAGGAGGTCCTTGAGGGTAGTATTATATGGATTACTCCCAGTATTACGAGCTAGTGAGGGTAGAATTAGGACCATAAAGCAGATACATGCATGGCTGAGAAGCTGGTGCATGGAGAAGAGAGAAGGATTCATATTTTTGGATCATTAGAATCTCTTCTGGGATAGAGGTGCCTGTAAAAGAAGGATGGATTGCACATGAATTTGAGGGGACTAATACACTGGCAGGGAGATTTGCTAGAGCTGCTCAAGAGGATTTAAACTGGTAAGGCAGGGGGAGGTGGTGTGGAACCAGGGAAATGGTGAGGAAAGAGATCAATCTGAGACTGGTACAGTTGGGAAAGGGAGTGAGTAAAACAGTAAGGGCAGGAAGGACCAAAGCAGAGAACAAGGTAGGACTGAGAAATAAAACTGCATTTACTTCAATGCAAGAGGCCTAACAGGGGGCAAGTAGATGAACTCAAGGCATGGTAAGGAACATGGAACTGTGATATCATAGCAATTACAGAAACATGGCTCAGGGATGGACAGGACTGGTAGCTTAATGTTTCAGGATACAAATGCTACAGGGAGGACAGAAGGGGGGCAAGAGACGAGGGGGAGTGGCATTTTTGATAAGGGGTAGTATTACTGCTGGGAATACATTTAGGGAGTACATTTATATTTGGGTAGAACTGAGAAATAAGAAAGGGATGATTACCTTTTTGGGATTATATTATAGACCCCCTAATAGTCAGTGTAAAATTGAGAAACAAATTTGTAAGGAGATTTCAGTTATCTATAAGAATAATAGGGTGGCTATTGTAGAGGATTTTAACTTTCTAAACGTAGACTGGGACTGCCATAGTGTTATGGGTTTAGATTTAGAGCAATTTAAATGTGTACAAATTTTACTCATTCAGTATGTGGCTGTACCTACTAGAAAAGGCACAAAATTTGACCTACTCTTGGGAAATAAGGCAGGGCAGGTGACTGAGGTGCCAGTGGGAAACACTTTGGGGCCAGCAACCATAATTCTATTAGTTTTAAAATAGTGATGGAAAAGGATAGCCTGGATCTAAAAGTTGAAGTAATAAATTGGAGGAAGGCTATTTTTGAAGGTATTAGGCAAGATCTTTCAAAAGCTGATTGGGGGCAGGTGTTCACAGGTAAAGGGAAGGCTGGAAAATGGGAAGCCTTCAGAAATGAGATAACGGGAGTCCAGAGAAGGTATATTCCTGTTAGGGTGAAAGGAAAGGCTGGTAGGTATAGGGAATTCTGGATGACTAAAGAAATTGAGGGTTTGGTTAAGAAAAAGAAGGAAGCATAGGTCAGTTATAGACAGGAGAGATCGAGTGAATCCTCAGAAAAGTATAAAGGCAGTATGAGTATGCTTAAGAGGGAAAGCAGGAGGGCAAAAAGGGGACTTGAGATAGCTTTGACAAATAGAGTTAAGGAGAATCCAAAGAGCTTTTGTAAATACATTAAGGGCAAAAGGGTAACTATTGAAAGAATAGGGCCCCTCAAAGATCAGCAAGGCGACCGTTTGTGTGGAGCCACAGGAGATGGGGAGATACTAAACAAGTATTTTGCATCAGTGTTTACTGTGGAGAAGGACATGGAAGATATAGATTGTAGGGAAATAGATAGTGACACCTTGAAAAATATCCATATTATAGAGAAGGAGGTGCTGGATGTCTTGAAATACATAGAAGTGGATAATTCCCCTGGATCTGATCAGGTGTACCCTAGAACTGTGGGAAGGTCGGGAAGTGATTGCTGGACTCCTTGTTCAGATATTTGTATCATTGATAGTCACAGGTGAGGTGCCGGAAGACTGGAGGTTGGTGAACGTGGTGCAACTATTTAAGAAAGGTGGTAAAGAAAAGCCAGAGAACTATAGACCAGTGAGCCTGATGTCGGTGGTGGGCAAGTTGTTGGAGGGAATCCTGAGAGACAGGATTTACAGGTATTTGGAAAGGCAAGGAATGATTAGGGATAGTCAACACGGCTTCATGCATGGGAGGTCATGTCTCATGAACTTGACTGAGTTTTTTGAAAAAGTAGCAAAGAGGATTGATGAGGGCAGAGCAGTAGATGTGATCTATATGGACTATAGTGAGGCATTCAACAAGGTTGCTCATGGGAGATTGGTTAGCAAGGTTAGGTCTCATGGACTACAGGGAGAACATTTAGATAAAGAGCTGACGTGAAGGTAGAAGACAGAGGGTGGTGGCGGAGGCTTGCCATAGGAATCGGTGCTGAGTCCACTGCTTTTCATCATTTATACAAATGATTTGGATATGAACATAGGAGGTATGGTTAGTAAGTTTGCAGATGACATCAAAACAGGTGGTGTAGTGGACAGTGAAAAAGATTACCTCAGAGTACAATGGGACATTGATCAAATGGGCTAACGGGTGGAGGGTTGGCAGATGGAGTTTAATTGAGTTTAATTTAGCTCAAGTAAGGTGCTGCATTTTGGTAAGGCAAATGAGGGCAGGACTTATACAATTAATAGTAGAGCCTGGGGAGTGTTGCCAAGCAAAGAGAGCAAAGGGGTATGGGTGCATAGTTCCCTGTAAGTGGAGTCACAGGTAGACAGCATGGTGAAGAAGGTGTTTAGTGTACTTGCCTTCATTGGTCAGAACATTGAGTATAGGAGTTGGCACATCATGTTGTGGCTGTACAGGACTTTGGTGAGGCCTTTTTTATAAAGCTGTGTACAATTCTGGTTACCCTTTTATGGCAAGGATGTTGTTAAACACGAGAGGATGCAGAAAAAATTAAAAGGATGTTGTCGGGACTGGAGGGTTTGAGTTATAGGAAAGGGCCGAATAGGCTGAGCTTTTTTCCTTGGAGGCTGAAAGATGACCTTACAGAGGTTTATAAAATCATTAGGGGCATGGATAGTGTGAATAGCCAAGATCTTTTTTCCCAGTGTAGGGGAGTCCAAATCTGGAGGGCATAGGTTTAAGGTGTGAGGGGAAAGATTTCAGAAGGACCCAAAGGGTAACCTTTTCATGCAGAGGGTGGTACATAAGTGGAATGAACTGCCAGAGGAAGCAGTGGAGGCAGGTGTAATTGCAACATTTAAAAGGCATCTACATAGGCATATGAATAGGAAAGGTTTAGAGGGATATGGGCTAAATGGGACAAGGTCAGATTAGGATGTCTGGTTTGTGTGGACAAGGTTGACCGGAGAGTCTGTTTTTGTGCTGTGTGGCTGTATGACTCTATGGCAGTTCTCCAGTACCAGCAGCAGCACCCGGACAATGCCAGTAGTACACACAGGTCTCCATTGATGATTGTTGTTGGATCACCGTCTAAAGTTGAGTTTGAATGAGTTGGGGGTCACCGGAATGAGGGTTGTTGGTGGTAGGGTGGGAAAGAAGGATCTGAGTCAAAAGCAAGGGAATACAATACAGCAGGCCACTTTCCTCTCCAAAGTCACATCCCTGTACTGAGTGTAGAGTGCCTGAGAATAAGCGAACCCCAATTAAGCCATAAGAAAACCAACAGGGTTTGCTGAACGGTCCTCCCAGGTGATGAGTTCACATGTAATACTCATGAAGAGACTAGTCAGGGCCCCAGCCATTCAACTGGGATTGCCACACTTCAACTTGAACTTGATTGGGGCAGCCAGGAAAGAGGGACTGTCTGTACCCCACATATTCCCATTCAGCTGGGTGGCCACCCAATCTGAGTTGGCTTCCAGTGATGGGACAGATGGTCAGAAGGGCACCAAGCTCTATTTGTTCCAATCATTGGAATAATGGTTGAGCTTTGCATTGGAAAGTAACATAGCAATAAGTCAGGAATAGTTTTTTCCTCCAAAAATAGATAAATCCATTTTAAACCTAGATGCTCTGCTTGAAAAGAGCTGTAACTTTAAAATTAGACGGAATACCTTATTTCATTTAGTTTTACATATTTGTCAGTGTGCCAAAGTAATATTCTTTAAAACAAAATAAAAATTCAGTTCTCCAAGTAGCCAAAGATCTATCTGAAGCTGTTAATCAACCACATGTCCACCAGTGCCAGGAAAATGACAAATGGTGATGTACACTTTTTATTATAGTCAGTTTATAACACATCTTGTAGACATAATTGAGAGTCACAGGTCACACTGTGCAAGTCACAATGTCACAGTGCATTATTCTTAATGTATGATACAATTATTTGCTCACAAGTACAGTAGCAATTAGCAAGGATTCCTCCCATTGCTCTCATCTGTAAATAATCAAGATAGGCATTAGAATTTATAAATTGTTATGTTACAAAAGCAGTGTGGAATGGGATTTGACATTTCAATTGGATACTATTGCTGCTTGTAATTACTTCTATCAGGAGATCTGCTGAGATAGTATGTCACACTTGTCTGTCGTGAAACTCTCACATTTCAACTACAGCTTGTCTGCAACCCTTCTGTGACATTTGTCATTCAAGTTTGACTTGTCTTTCTGTGTTCTCTGTTGTATATGGTAATGGTTCCCAAAAGGGTAATGCTGGAGATCATTATGTTCATGACATTGTCTAATATTTACTTGTGAGGGACCGGTTACCTCCATGTGTTATTTTATTTAAACGCAGTAAAACACATTACAAACCCACAGCTGACCAACTAGAAGGCAGGGTTGCAACATTCTATTCAACAGAATATAGAGTCCTGAAAGATAAAAGTCTTTTAAAGGCAAGTTACACATAGAATATCCCACTTCTTTCTAAAATAAAGTATGACTATGTACAATAGAAATGAGTCTGAGTCTCGACAACATGAGGTAATTTGCTTATACATCCAGCATCTTCATGGTGACAATATCTGGAGGTGCAGTGATTTCCACAGTAATCAGTGATATTGTCTGTATTTCCTGTGGATGTTGTCATGGAACGCAGTTCCCTTTCCAGAATTTGTTTATCATGGCACACTACAGGCAGGTTTTGTTCCAAAGAAGCTGATTTTGTGACTGAAGCTCTGTTGAATGATTCAAATCATCTAGCCTTTGGTGTTTTTTGTTTCATAAGAGTTTCAAGCTCATTCTGGTTGTACATGCAAAGTTCTTCTAATCCCATCAAGCCTTTTTTCTTTCTCTTTGTCTAGATATTTTCTCTTTACAGCCTGCTCTAATAACCGCTCAAGTCTTCAACTGTCTTTTCTCTTTGTTGTCTTTGAACCTGGTCCTCTTCCATTTGCTGCTTCAGTGGTTGCTTGGTTCCTCCATGCCCTATTTTGTCCCGAGGTGGCAGGCTTGACTCTATGCCACATCCACCATGTCAACATGAAACGAAGACAAGATTGGGTCTGCTTAACTAGCTGGGGTGTAGGAATGGGAACTTTCTCAATCCCTGCTGTACAAGGAAACTTTAAGTGCTTAAGCCTTTATTGGTCAGTACATTGAGTATAGGGGTTGGGAGGTCATGTTGCAGCTGTACAGAGCGTAGGTTAGGCCACTTTTGAAATGCTCTGTATAATTCTGGTCTTCCTGCTATAAGAAAGATGCTGTAAAGCCTGAAAGCATTCAAAAAAGATTTACAAAGTTGTTGCCATGGTTGAAGTATTTGAGCTATAGGGAGAGGCTGAATAGACTGGGGTTATTTCCCCTGGAGTGTCCAAGGCTGAGGGTTGACCTTACTGAGGTTTATAAAATCATAAGGGGCATGTTTAGGGCAAACAGACAAGATCCTTTCCTTGGGGTGGAGGAGTCCAAAACTGGTGAGCATAGGTTTAAGGTGAGAGGGGAAAGGTATAAAAGGGGCAATTTTTTCATGCAGAGGATGATGCATGCATGAAATCAACTTACAGAGGAAGTGGTGGAGGCTGTACAATTACAACATTTAAAAGTCATCTGGATGGGTATATGAATAGGAAGCATTTAGAGGGTTATGGGCCAAATGCTGACAATTGGGACTAGATTAATTTAGGATATCTGGTCGGCATGGATGAGTTGGATCAAAAGGTCTGTTTCCATACTGTGCATCCCTTTTGACTCTATGATACCCATTCATTTGTCAAAAATCCAGCCACTTAAACCCACCAAAGCCCTGCCCAGTCCCAGTAAGTGTGAAGTAATGAGAAGTCAACCAAAAGACAATGAAGGAAACATTTCAGTGGATTTTTCAATCAGCATATCCTTCAAGAAAATTATCATTGCCATTGAATTAAATGTCATAAGATTGTCAAATGAAGTGGCAGCACAGTGGCTTCGTGGTTATCACTACTGCCTCACAGCACCAGGGACTCAGGTTTGATTCCAGTATCGGGCTCCAAACACTATGTGGAGTTTGCACATTCTCCCGGTATCTGTGTGGGTTTCCTCTGGGCGTTCCAGTTTCCTCTCATAGTCCAAAGCGATGCAGGTTAGGTGAATTGGCCATGTTAAATTGCCCATAGTGTTCAGGAATGTGTAAGTTAGGTATATTAGTCAGGGGTAAATGCAGAGTAATAAGGTAGGGGAATGAGTCTGGGTGGATGGGTTACTCTTCACAAGGTCGGTGTGGATTTTTTTGGGCAGAATGGCCTGTTTCCACATTGTAGGGGTTCTATGAAGAACCTTGCAGTAGCCTTTCCAAAACCGCTCACTCACAAAGTGAGGTGTAATATGCAAAGGATATTGGTGAGCCATAAAGGAGGAAATATAAAACCATTTTATTTAGCTGGAAATTTAATAATATTAATATAATCAACTGAATATGTTATTTTCACAAATAGATATAGCCAGTACTAATGTGTATTAAACATGATAGATGCTATTGAGATGCACAGATACAATAATTTGTGTGCAGCATAAAATATAAACATTTCTTATTGCTTAAGTCAAAAAAGGTTTACTTGAGTTTATAAGCCATCATATGGTTCTCACATGTTTATGAACCGTTTACTGTAAAGCACACAATGGTTAAGATTTTAATTATTTCTTACTCTGTATTAGAGATTTTACCTTAGACGGGTAAACAGAATCTTATCTGAGAAACCTATTAACTGAGAATATCTGTTCTGTGCAGATTTATTGTTGAAAACTGTCAAAGAAAACAATGGAATAATTATATAAAAAAGAACTGATTAAAGTAAAATCAAATTTATGACAGCAGGAAGGTGAAAATGGGAAAAAAAAGTTCCAGTTTTCAGATGATTTGGTAAGTCTTTAGTTCAATCCACCAAAGAACCAAAAGCATTTGGAATGCGTAGGATGGTATGCTCAGAATTGGAAGCAATAAAAGAGACCGAATTCACAAGAGTAATAAAGTAGAGCTAAGACTAGGAAGGATGGACAGAGACAGATTTTGTATTGAAAATACTGTATATTAGACATCTGCCCCTCAGTACATTTATTTTTCTTATCTATACAATCCTATAGGAATTTACAAGCTCTTATACCCCAGCATAATTCCAAATTTGGTGTAACTCCGATCCACAGCTTAAAATGCCAAGCCTTAATTAGATTTAAAAGTACTGCTATGTCTATGTTTAGTATTACAAGGGTTTAAAGGTTGAGATATCAAGGAGGTTAATGAAGTTTTATTTGATAAATGTAACAAATGCAAAAAAAGTGAAGCATGGGTGGGTAAACCCAATGTGACAGTGCAGTGTTCAGACACACATAAGCACAATGTTTGTCGTGAAGTACTTCAGTAGCCGCTCCTCTTTAAGAAAGACTTCCAAATATTTGATTTCTACTTAAGCCAGCATGCAATTCTTTTGTAATTTTAGTACTTTCGGACTTAATAGTGTTTTCACAGGGGAGAGGTCATTGACAATTTTCATTGAAGGGGTTAAAGGGACTGGATGTTTTGACAAGCCCTCCCAGTCTGTAGTTTTGATGGTCTTTTATACAGAAAGAGCTGAACAGGTGGCATTCATTGACATTTCATTCATTTAAGATGTTTATGGAAACAGAGTAAAACAAAATTTCAGAAGAAGGTCTAGTTTTTAACAGACTCAAGCAAATGTCCTTTCCCATCACGCTTAAGTATTTTGTATCTTTATTATTTAATCCTTTATGCAAGTATAGCATCCATTGATAATAGGCCATTCAATTTAAAAAAATAAATTACAACCAGTTTCTTTAGTCAATAATCTTCACGTTCCTCTCGTATTTTCAATGTTTTCTTTAGAATTTCAGCTGTCAGTGTGCACTGTTCAACACCAGCTTTCGTGCCAGATATTTTTGACAATACAATGTTCATTGGCTGAGAGCCATTTGTTTAGTTTTGGAACATAGGCTTGGATTTTCCCTCTTTTCTTCTAATTGCAAGGGTGAGCACCTTTAAGAGCAAGACACTTGCCACTTCCCCCTCCAATCACTGTGTGGAAGTCTATCACATCAAGTGCCAATCAGTGATGACACCATGGGCTTCTCAGCCACTTTGTCTGACTGCTGGAAACAAAGTTAATCATGCCAATGGTAAGCTGAGGCCGTGAAGTGATCAGTAGTTGACCAGTTGAAGACCTTAATTAGCAGGAAGGCCTGCCTACCCAGAATGTCATTCCTGAGGTGGAATGTTGGGGGATATTTTATTATGATGTAAACTGCCGGCCTGCCTGATTAGTCACTCCGCCCCACCACTTTGGGAAGGGAAAAGTCCTGGCTAAAGATCCTGATGATATTTGAGAAAAGGAAGGTTGGAAGAGTTTTAAAACTGAATTTGTGCCATTACCTTAATATGGAGATGACCCAAATTATCCCAGTTTATGAGATACCTGACATTTATGTCACTTGTGGCTCAGTTTGTAATAGCGCGTCTGAATTACAAAGTATGAGCTTCAAGCCATAGTTGATACAAACTGACATTTCAGTACCACACTGCTGGTGATGCCATCTTCTTGGATATGTCAAACTGCAGGCCCAGTGGTTTGAAATGACCCCTTGACATTATTCTGAAGAAGAGCAGGAAGTTCTCCAGGGTACCCTGGCCAATGTCTATCCCCACATCAAAATCCACAGCAGGGAATCAGATCAGTTGGTTATTATCATTTTGTTATTTGTGGGAACTTGTTATGTGTCAAATGGCTGCTGTGATTCCTGCATTACTTCACCATCTGTAAAGTATTTTGAAATAGTTGGTGGCCATGAAAGTGCTGTACAAATGCAAGTATTTATTTTATTTTTATTATGCCAAGATAAGAAGCCAACAGATATTGAAAAGTGTCCATTGAAAGTAATGGATGTATCATAGCGAAATATTTCTGCCCCATTCGCAATTGTTCTCCCCTCTCCCCTGACGTTCAGGGCCATGATAAGTCTGCAAAAGCTAACTGGTTTTGGTGGGATGGAAATGGAGTGTTGCTGAGCAATAATCAATATCACTTGATGGCATTGTTGGTAAATCATCCCATCAATCCACTGATGTTTTGAAGGAGGCCATTAGTTAAGTGACTTAAGATTTATCATTTTTTTCATGGGTAGTACGTACCTGAGCGTTCTTTCACATTGTTGTAATTCTGCCCACCAATGTTGTAGCAACATGACCAGGGGACCAAGTACTGGTGCAACACAAAACATCAGCACTACTACTAGTTCATTGTTCTGCTGTGGTAATCTTTTGTCTCAAGAGTTGAGTTTTTACTTGATGTGTTTGGTGAGCTTTTCCACGCCAACACGGAAGCCTCACTATTTAAGTGTTTTACTACAGTGACATGCACAGCTTGATGTTTTTACTCACTGAGTTGTTTCATCTTAAAAATAGATCAAGTGTTCTCCGCTTTTTCCCTTTTGCCCTCATAATACATTTTATTGTTTAAAGCAATTCACTTCACCTCATGAAATCTCAATCCAGATAATTGCAATACAACAAATAATCAGTGGTAAAATAGAATACAGACACTTGAGCCTTTCACTATCACGATAAAACCAATTTACCAGAGGTCATATCCACTGCTAAGGTAAAGCAGCAAATTAGAATATAATTTGAGGCGGAGTCAGTGAGATTTAGCTGTAGATGGAAGTGGCTGGATTAATCTTTATTAGCCTGTGGATCAAACAGATGTATGTAATCATTAAGATGTTGCTTAAACATTCTCAAATTACCACAAACAGCTTGAATTTTAAATGTTTATTCTCCTATCACATAAGAAAAGGTAATTTGATGAGGACTAGGAGTATCACTCTGAAAAGAAAAGACTGCTCAGATAAGTTCTGAGTAGCCTTTGATGACTCTACAACTGTAAAATTAACTCTCGAAGCAATTCAACAAACAGAAGTTAAAAACCAAATATTTTGCAATGGCACCTTTCTTTTCACACATTGATTCCAACATGCAATTGTTACAAATGGTCTTGGACCAGCACTTTGGTAGACATTCAGTATTATTAGGAACCAAAAGAACAGCAATGGAAATTTTTTGCTGATAAATTAATAGTCCTATAACAGTTATGCATCTATGGGGGAAACACTTTCTGCAGGGTTAAAATCAAATTTTAAATAAATTCAGGTAACTTACAGTACAGAATTATTTGGCAGATGTGAAATTCATCAGTCAAGAAGATAAATTACTCTCCAGAGTTATTTTAGGACAGAAGGATGTAATGTTCCATTAATGATCATAACACTTCAGCGTTATTGTTTGAAATGACAGTATCCTTTCTTCAAAAACGCTATGCTGAAAAAATTGTTGGTGTAAATTAATAGCAATGATTCTTTGCTTTCTTGCTCCCATCACATGTTGGGAGACCACGATCATTGACTTGCACACTTCCAAACCATGAGCTTCCTTCAATGCATTCTGGAAAATCCCAGGTTAAAAATGCAGAATGCCAACACAAGCATCTGGTATGTGGGACATATAAAAAAAGAAAATCTCTTGAAATATTACCAGTTTTACCATGGAACTCTTGACAGTGAGAACAGTTTCTCCTTATTTTCCATTTAAAGATGAAATTCATCTGCACATTTCATTTGTGAGATGTCAGCATTGGTGAAACATTAATCCATTCTATTGCCCACGTTCTTGAAACTTCACTGGCAGTAATCTGGACTAGCTCACAGTAACACACAAAGTCAACATTAATGGGTTTTTGATTTATTAAGGGCTGATTAAACACCAAGTAAAAGAAAAGGTGTAGATTTGCTCATGGTTTCCTTCAAATGCACATTGTGCTAATGACATATGATGTTAAGGCAAAAGTTTGGATTGCTGAAATGTTCTCCCTGAAATACAGTTTCTAAAACTGAACTGAACATGGAGCAGAGAAGAAAACAAACAACAAACGTTGAAAGGAACAATTGTTCAAGTGGTTATGATTGAGTTATTCTTCTAATGATCAATGAATTTGTGGTTTCTCAGTTATTCTTCATTGTTTTATTCATTATTACTGTTGTTTATGTGGAAAAAGTAGACTTTGACTTCAAAGATTAAGGTAGTGTACCATATCATTATTGAAATATATTCTAACTTTAATATGATGTGGCATTATGTTTCTACTTGCGGTACATAGCGTTCCATTAGAATTTAGCAAATCGTCATTCACTTCTTATGCTTCTTCTGACATTCTAGATTAGGGCTGATTTGTAACGTAATTCCATTTACTGGCCTTTGGTCCACACGTATTAATAGCCTTCTTTATCATGGGTCTATGGGCCTCAGCATGCATCTAGTCTCCTAGTCATTTCGGAGAAGAAAATTTGAGTGTGGAATTTTTTTTGAGGTCTAAGTGACTTGAGATGTAGCAAGGTGAATGCTAAAATTGATAAGGAGTTTTCTGATTCTGTGCAAACATCAAGGATTTCACAAAATGAAGCCTTTGTGCAAATTCGGAAAATACTCTCTTTTTATTTAATTCCGCACAAGAAGATTATTTTAAACTCTTTTGAACACCGTACAAAAAATTAAGTCATTCCTTAGATGGAACAACATAATGGACTCAATCTTACCTCTGTGTAAATGAATTGGTAGCGAGTGAGTTGAAAATGTACCACAGACTGTGACTGTAGGTGCCCTTAAAGACAGTCTGTCTCGAAATAAATAACTAATGCTTTGAAAATCTACCTTCCAAGTATTCAAAGCCTTTTCATTTTAATGTACTTAATCAGTCTTTCAGAGTGGAGTAATTCATTGGTTGGTAAGCAGAATGCCAGCACTAGCACTCACCATGAAATTATTTTACAATGGTAGTGTTTGATTACAAGCAGATTAGGAAACAAAGGAACTAGTGCCAGGAGATTGATGTCACCGTGGTAAATTGATTATACAGCACAGAAGTCCACAATTTGTCAACCCAATAGCTTTAGCTTATGACTAGAACCGATAGCCCCATCTTTCTCTTCTAATCCACAAAGCAGGTGGTGCAAGATCTTGTGAGGCTGGGAGTCCAGCGTCATATTGGTATCAGTGGAAGCAGTAAGGGACAAAAGAATAGGGCATTTGAGTAACAAATCTGCAAAGGTAAATTTTACATGCTAAGGCTTCAGCCCTTGTGGAGAGCCTAGTTCATGAAAGTACAAATCATAATCAAGCTTGAAGGTTAGTGTCTCTAGTTCATGGGACACCAAATTGTTCTGTAGTTGACTTAAGTCACCAGAAAATTAAGAGCGATGGAAGAGGCACTTGATGCCCCCCACCCCCATTCAATGTATTGAATTTAGATAATTATTAATTTCTTGGGATTGTCGTCCAGCATTGCTGTAGACTTATTGAGTTAGCTCATGTGTTATTGGAGCATGTACACCAAAGGAAGCTGCAAGGATTACCACAAGGGATTTCACGCCTGCCTAGGAGTTGGGGCAGATCCTGCTGAACAAACTAGAACTGCATTTCCTAGTGGATTTGTCAGTCAGATGGTAGTCTCTGAATGTCATCCATGGTTAAGTTGTACACGTCCGCTTCACAAATATTTGTACAAACAGATGATGTACTGAAAAGTAATGCAGGAGACACAGGAGAGCTGAAACATTCTCAGCTATTGAATGAAGGATAAAAGCCCAGGAAATGAGTTTTTACAATGGATTCTATTGGGTCTGTTAGAGGAAAGTGATAGTATTTCATACTTGACTGAAATTTTGGGGCAAGGATTGGTGATTCTCCACAAACAATAGTAAAATGATGCTTATGTCTGCATTTCATTTTTGGAAATTAAAAAAAAATCATTCATTCCCTTCTGTTCTAATTATGTTGCAGGAAAACTGTTCACGTTACTTTTTCACTCAGTTTTACACTATTCCAAGGGCAGAATCTATTTCTGAAGTTAGACAGCATGAACAGCTCATAATAGGCCTCAGTTTTGATTCTTATGAGTTTCCCATAAATATCCGTCCCTCAAGTCTGAATTTCTGTTTGTTTTTTTTGAAGTGGTAATGGAGAGGTAAGGTTAGAAATATTATGAGCATATGGACTGATGGTCATGGAAGCAGCAACAGTAGATTTATAAGCAATTAATCATTCATGAGATGCTAATACCAGATTTCAAAAATGCATGTTTACCAAGTGCTTCCTGCTTCATAGTTTGATGAAAAGTAGGAATGTGACATACTTGTTTTTTTTTATATTTTTTATTATGTTTGTCTTTGTTTCTTTAACATTAAGTTTCCCATTGCTTCCTCTCGAATGTGTTGAGACAAACCAACTTCAGAAAGGGTCAGTTGTAACAGATTAGCTGCACATTTCACTCTGCCCTTTCTGTTAAATCTAGTTTTCTTTTGCTGGGTGTACAACGGGCAGCTAAAACACTCCTGCCAGTTTTACACCTCCGTCAAAATTAAAATTTACCTCAATTATTTCTCATGTAAGGGAGCTGTCAGGTGGCGGTTTCCTAAACAAGAACCCTTAGGAATTCAATAGAGACCCAAAGTAATTCTCTGTTCATTTTTCCCTTCATCTCACTAGAAAGATGAAAACTTATGCGCATCCCATCTCTTAATTCTGTCATAGTGTCAAAAGTTTGGTTTATGGGAATAATGTGTCAAACCTACAAGTTACAATTGCTTGTGTCACCCAGTAAACTCATGTTTAAAGGACATTTGCTCAGGGCTGGAGAGGAATTTGCAGTGGCAGGGTAAGAGTTCAGTTGTCATGGCCCATGTAACTACTGACCATATAGGTAGAGCTGGGAAAGAGGTTCTGCTGAGGGACTATGAGCAACTATGAGATAATCTTTTTAAAAATCCTTAAAGATAATAATCTCTGGATTATTACTTGAGCCATGAGCAAATAGTCATACAGTAAATAGGGTGCACATCTCAAAGACTGGTGTGGGGACAATGAGTTTGGATTCTTTGCAAGTGGGAGCTGACTTCAGGATGGTCTCCAATTGAATCGTGCAGTGACCAGTATCATGTCAAATCATATAAAAAGGTGGTAGAAAGGTTTTAAAATCAAGCGATGGAGGGAAAAGAATCAAGTGAGGGGAGCAGTAGAACAGCATTAAGGGTTTTTTTTAAAGACTAAATGTGGAGTCTGGACTAAACGCAGAGAGTATTACCAATACGGTGTGGGTCGGATTTCCTCATGTGATTCCATTCTTCGCAGCTTATTACAAAGATATGCACAGAAAAAGTGCCAAATTTCTTTGTCAGATGGGCAAGAGATTCTGCCCCTATCATGACCTACTGGGCAGCCAGATAGCACTTTGCTCTCTGCTTCCAAGAAGTATTATACATTCTCTGCTCATCACCTTCACCCACCCTATTAGATGTCTGAGACCAGGCAAATAGCAACGCTATACGATGCCTTTCTAAAGGCTCTCTGGGACAAATTAAGTTTATTTCACTATCATTTCTTTCTACCTAACTCCCAGAAACCTCTGCCTTAAGACCTCTTTGAGGAAGACCACACATGCCTGGATTGCTGATGGCAGCCAGCACTGCTGCCTCAGTTAAGTAGATTTATTGACCCCAATCAGACTTCACTGCACACTGTAAGGATTTAAGAACAAGCAAGATCATTTGTTTGCAGGGTCCAGTCGTTATGGTCCATGAAGGTGTAAGCAACACAGGCAGGACAATGAAGATGGCACAGCATAGTCTGTATGAGGAGCTGGTAATTGTAATGATCTCTGCATCATTACTAAGCTACATGAAAATTTACATATGGCAAATAATATAAAAGAAATGAATGTGTGACTCAAAGTCTGGCCCATTAGGTGATTCCAGTTTGTGTGGCATTGGCACCAATGGGAGAACATGGGGGTTGTACTATTGGGATGATCTATGCCTGAATTAAACTGAGGTTAGTGTCCTTCTGACCTATATACTAAGGAAATAAAAAGGATTTTAAACTAAATAGTAGGGTAAAGGATCACATTTGGGATGATGTGTTATATCAAAGAGTTGATGTAGAGGTAAAGTCGGTGTAGCCTTACCAGATCATTGGGCCTCACTCCATTACAGAGAGACGATTGGTGGCAGTTTGAACTGAAAGTCATCATCCCTCAGGCAACGGAAGAGATTGTGACGGAGAGGTTTTTCTGGTAACCTTAACCAGTATAGGGATTGAACCCGTTCTGTTGTCATCACTCTGCATCACAAGCTGGCTGTCCTGCCAACCATTATTCAACAACACAGGAGAGGTCAGACGATTGGATAGAATATTTAAAAAATGTATAGAATTGCTAAAGAAAATTAGGGGAAAATTATAGTATGAGATAGATCTAGCCAGAAATATTTATAAAAATAATGAGAGTTTCCATAGCTATTTAAAAAAAAGTAACACAGTGAACACTTGTTCTAAAAAAAAGTGAGTCTGAGGAATTAATACCAGAAAATAAGGGGATAATAGGTGGCTCCAACAATTATTTGCCACAAAATGTACAAAGAGCATTCCAGAAATAACTGTCAATCAGAAAAAGGAAGAGAGAGAAGAGATCAAGAAAATTACAATCACCCTAGAAAGAGTACTAAATAAATTTTCATATCTGACAGGTCCCGAGGTCCTGATGAACACTATCCAAAGATCTTAAAAGAAGTAAAAAGTCAAATGTATATGAAACACAGAAAGCTAGCACACAGGTGCAGCAGGTGAACAGGAAGGCGAATGGAATGTTAAACTTTATTTTCAGGAGATTAGAGTACAAGAGTAGGGAAACCTTACTGCAACTGTAGAAGGTGCTGGTGTGACTGCATCTGGATTACTGTGAGCAGTTTTGGTCTCCTTAGTTAAGGAATGATATCATTTCATTGGAGGCAGTTCAGAGAAGGTTCACTAGGATCAACCCTCGTAAGGAGGGATTGTCTTATGAGCAGCAGCTAAACAGGTTAGGATTGTACTCACTGGAGTTTAGAAGAATGAGGTGTGGTCTCATTGAAACATTCTTAAGGGCTTGTTATGCTGTGAGGATATTTCGTTGAAACTTTATTGCTGGAACAGCACAGCAGGTCAGGCAGCATCCAGGGAACAGGAGATTCGACGTTTCGGGCACAGGCCCTTCTTCAGGAATCCTGAAGAAGGGCCTGTGCCCGAAACGTCGAATCTCCTGTTCCCTGGATGCTGCCTGACCTGCTGTGCTGTTCCAGCAATAAAGTTTCAACTTTGATCTCCAGCATCTGCAGACCTCACTTTCTCCTGTGAGGATATTTCCCCTAACTGGAGAGTCTCGGATCAGAGAGCATAGACTCAGAATAAAGGAGTGCAGTTTATGACTGGGATGAGGAGGAGTTTCTTCTCTCAGAGGGTTGTGAGTCTTGGAACTCCTTGCCAGAGAGAGCTGTGAGGGCAGAGTCCTTGTGTATATTTAATGCTGAGATAGATAGCTTTTTGATCAGTCAGGGAATCAAGGGTTTCAGGGAAACGCAGGCAAGTGAGGAATGTTGGATCAGCCATGATCCTATTGAATTGTGGATTGGCTCGTTGGGCCGACTGGCCTACTCTTGTTCCTATTTCTTAAAGTCTTATGAGATAATTGATGCACTGGTTTTAATTTTCCAAAATTCACTAGATTCAGGGAAATTCTATTAGATTGGAAAATAGCTAATGTCACTCAGAGTCACAGAGTCATACAACGTGGAAACAGGCCCTTTGGTTCAACCAGTCTATGCCAATCATTATCCCAAACTAGACTAGTACCACCTGGCTACATTTGGTCCCTACAAACATTTTCTATTCATTTTTGTATGTAATGTCTTTCAAACATTTTAACTGTAGCCACATTCACCACTTCTTCTTGAAATTCAATCCCATACACGAACCATTCTCTGTGTAAAAAATCGTCCCTCATATCTTTTTAAAATCTTTTTATCTCTCACCTTAAAAATATGACCACTAGTCGACTGACTGTGTGGAGTTTGCACATTCTCCCCGTGTCTGCGTGGGTTTCCTCCGGGTGCTCCGGTTTCCTCCCACAGTTCAAAGATGTGCAGGTCAGGTGAATTGGCCATGCTAAATTGCCCGTAGTGTTAGGTAAGGGGTAAATGTAGGGGTATGGGTGGGTTACGCTTCGGCGGGTCGGTGTGGACTTGTTGGGCCGAAGGGCCTGTTTCCACACTGTAATGTAATCTAATAATCTAGTCTTGAAGTCGGTCTCTCTAGGTAAAAGACACCTGCCATTCACCTTATCTATGCCCTCCATTATTTTATAAACCTGTCAACCTCTCATGCTCTAAAAGGAAAAGTCGCAGCCTTTCCTTATAACTCAAACCCTCCATTTCTAGCAACATCTTGGTGAATCTCTTCTGTACCCTCTCCAGATTAATAACATCCTTCCTAAGACAGGGCGACCAGAACTCAACACAGTACTCCAGAAGAAGTCCTGTACGACCTCAACATAATGTCCCAACTCTTATATTCAAGGGTCTAATTTTCCCCTAATTTTCATTAGTCATAGTGTTAGCTGCATTAGTTAGAGGGTCTGGGTGCGTTACTCTTCGGAGGGTCGGTGTGGACTTGTTGGGCCGAATCTCATCTAATCTAATCTAATCTAATCTAATCCTATGCAATTTTTATTCATAAAGGGAAAATTGCAGAAAGCAGGAAACTACAGGCCCATTGACCTAACATCTATAAATAGCAAAATGTTAGAAGATAATATATTAATAAGAAATTATGGCAGAGCATTTAGAAAAGGTTCAAAGCAGCCAGGCAGAATAAATCTGGTTTTGTGACTTTTTTTTTATTTTTAACCGATTTATTAGAGTTCTTTGAAGCAGGAACAGCTGCAATGAACAAAAGGGAACTGCTGGATGCAATGTACCTAGATTTCCAGAAGACATCTGTTAAGGTACCACATCAAAGGTGCGAAACATAAAAGTGGTGGTGTAGGGGACAAAATACTGACATGAATAGAAGATCGGCTAGCTAACAGACAGCAGTCAGTAAGTCTAAATGGGTCATTTATTCATTGGCAAGGTGTAAGGAGTGGTGTGCCAAAGGGATCAGTGATATGGCTCCATGTATTTACAACTTATAGAAACAATTGGATGAAGGGCTCAAAAGGTTGTGGTTGCTAAATTTGCTGAATTCATGAAGCTAGGTAGGAAAGTAAGTTGGGAAGAGGATATAAGAAGGCTAAAAGGGATCTATCACAAACTTTGTTTTAACCAGCACCTTATGAACCAGAACACTCAAAACACCAGCAAACGTATATCTGAAATACTGGAAGTTTACTGTATTATGACAGTCACTACAATGTCTGAGCAGTCAGTTGAAGGTTGGAGAGAGAAGCGTTTCAGCTGCTGAGTTTTCTTTAAGGCAAAGTTTCATTATTATTTGAGTGATTTATGCTGTAAATAAAGTATAACAGTGAATCTGTGGAATTGTCTGCCCAGTGAAGTAGTTGAGGCTTCCTCATTGAATGGTTTTAAAGCTAAGATAGATTTTTTTTTTAATAGTAAAAGAATGAAGGGTTATGGTGAAAGAGTGGGTAAGTGGAGCTGAGGCCATAAAAAGATCAGCCATGATCTTATTGAATGATGAAATGGGCTCAATGGGCCAGATGGTCTACTCCTGCTCCTGGTTTTATGTGATGTGTATTTCCCCCTTACTGCTTTTGCATTGATTATGTTGATCAACTGGAATATTTGATCAACTCTTGGTCCCATTGGTGCCAGTTAGTAAAAGGTTTGCTTATATGGTTTAGATGAGTGGGCAAATTTCTTGGAAATGGAGTATAATGTGAAAAAGTTTAAGATTGTCCATTGTGGCAGAGTGCTTTTAAAAAATGACTTTAGACCTCATATAAATTAGAGAATCAGAATGGCAGAGTCTGAGACCACAATCAAATCAGCCTTGATCTTACTGAATGGTAGACCAGTCTCAAAGCCTTTGGCCTACTCCTGTTCTATAGATCCTATATGATCTTCTAGTTGAATTCTGATCTCAAGCCTGCACGTTATAGATGATGTTAGAACATATTTGAAGATCCCAATATTTGATTAAGAATCCTAAACGTTCTAAAGCAAACATAGAGAAGGCTGGAGAAATTCAGTGGGACTGAAGACAGCATCTGTTGGGAAAGAAATGGAGTTCACATTTTGACTTTAGTATGACTCTTCTTTATTCCTAAACATTCTCTTTACTCAAAATAACCACAAGTTCTACGGGAGGTTGAGAGCAAAAGTAGGCCAGGGCTTTTCTTTCCATTTGTGAAATTCAAAGTTGAAGGAATCAGTTATCCTAGAACATGCCACCGAGCACATACCTTCAGGCCTGCAACTCTCATACTAGACACATTCTGAGATAGTATTGAGATCCTTTAGAAGTAATCAGGCCCCACGTAAATTCAAGTATTTTTCTATTTCCATTTCTCGTATTTTAGTAATGACTTGATTTGAAAGCTATCCCATATAGCTCTGATTTGTTTTTAGTTCTTGCTAAATTTACAACTTGGATAATTGCCGATTTTTTTTCCACAGGGAAAAATGACCAGTGTTTTACATTTCTTTCAGGACAACTGTAGGACTGCTTTGCACAAAAGATTGTTTGTGCAAAGCATTGTGAAGTTACTAACATAGAATCATCACTGCTCAGGGTAGGAGAAGGCCATTTGGCCCTTCAAATCTATTCCAATTTACAATATGATCATTGCTGAACCTCTATCTTAATGCCTTATTATCACTTTCTACCCTTGATGCCTTTCAACATATTCAGCAGCTTGACCTCCACAGCCTTCTATGGTAGAGAATTCCACAGCTTTGCTACCATCTGAGTAAAGAGCATTTTCCTCATCTCAGCTTTACTTCACAACCCGAGACTGTGACCTTTGATTCTAGATTACCAAACAAGGGATACATCCTCCCTGTGTCTCCTCCAATCCTTCTAAACTGTAGTGAATGCAGACACAGTCAAACTAATCTCTCCTCAAAAGACAGTCCTGCCATTCTCAGTATCAGTCTATTGTACTCCCTCTGTGGCAAGGGAGGGAAAGCAAAACTACACCCAATACTCCAGGTCTCCCAAGACCCTGTATAACTGTAGTAAGACATTCCTACTTCTGTGTTCAAATGTTCTTTCAATGAAGGCCAATATGTTTGCCTTTTTAATTACTTACTGCGCTTGCCTGCACTTCGATTGACCAAATCCCTTTGTGCATCCACATTTCCTACTATATCACCTCTGGATAATCCTCTTCCTTACTGTTTTTCATACTAAATTGTATAACTTCACATTTAGTCACACTGTATAGCATCTGCCATGTCTAAATTACCTTGAAGCTTTCTTGCTTCCTGCTCACAACTCACAGTCCTGCCCAGTTTTGCGTCATCTACATAATTGGAAACATTGCATTTGGCTCCCTCATCCAGATTTTTTACATATATATGTATATATCATGAATAGCTAGTACCCAGGCACTGATTCTTGTAATGCCACACTAGTCACTGTTTACTACCCACTAAAAGACCCATTTATTGACCTATGCTTTCCTAATTCAGCAACTAACCTGTCATGACAAAACAATAATGCACCCCATGCTAAGTATGTAAATGACAGGAGAGGGTCTTCTGATACAGCGTTAAGTGTCAGAAGGTCTCTGTGCAAGTCTCATCTTTCCCAGAGGTGTGTCACAACAGCTAAAACAGGTTAAAATAAAATAAAATGAGGTGAGAAAATAATTATTTCAGATGCTGGTATATTTTATTAAAAATAGCTTTTGACATTTTTTTTATCACCAAGATATCCAGGAAAATGAAATCAGGAACTGTGTTCATACTCATCACAAGGGCCATTTTTAACAAAATCTCAGCTCTCAACACTGACCACATACAGGATGCTGCTCAGAGAAACAGATGCCCACTGTTCTGAATTTGATTTCCACAGTATTTGATTAAATAGAAAGCTAGCGAATCTTTCATACACATGCATTACAGCATTTTCGTCTTGAGGGGATAAAGTATTTAAGAAAATGCAGGGGAATTCTACAGCCTGTCCACTTTTAGGCTAACTGATGCCACTAACTGACCGATTAAATGTACATTATGGCCCCGATTCATTCTCCCCCACAACAACATGGTAGGCCATGGAAGGTGAAACAAGGAGGCTGGCTGAGTTGCAAAAGTAGGTGGGAAGAGAAATACTTTTCATTGGGATCCTCTGTTGTGCACATCAAGAGTACTGCTATCCCCAAGATATTATCCCTTTCAATCTGCCTCCCTCCACTACGACCTCCAAACCCAACTCTATCCTTCTTAATATCGACTGAGCATCATTACCTAATGCCAATCTCCTCCTTTTCCCCGTACTATTTCCATCCAGATAATCATCCAATGTCCTCCTTGTTACGTCAATTGAACCTGCCTCCACTACATTTCCAAGCAGTGCATTCCATGCTCTAACTACTCGCTGTGTAGGTTTTGTTTTTACTTTTTCTCATATCACCCTCGCTTCTTTTGCACATCACTTTAAATCTATGCCCTCTCATTCTTGTTCCTTCCAGGAGCAGGAACAGTTTTGTCCTTTATAGTCTATCTGGCCCGCTCATGATTTTGAAAACCTCCATTAAATCTCCTTTCAACCACCTTCTCTCTAATCTATCTTCAGAAAAGAAAGATTCTCATTCCAGAATCATTCTTGTAAATCACTTCTGCACTTTTTTTCACTGCATTCACATATTCCCCATAATTTCTGACAAATGACCTACTGAAAAAGCCCAGACTTTAGCCCTGCATCGAAAAAATGTCTTCCCTGCAATATCATTAGCTGAAAATGTGTTGCTGGAAAAGCGCAGCAGGTCAGGCAGCATCCAAGGAACAGGAAAATCGACGTTTCGGGCATAAGCCCTTCTTCAGGATTCCTGAAGAGGGGCTTATGCCCGAAATGTCGATTCTCCTGTTCCTTGGATGCTGCCTGACCTGCTGCGCTTTTCCAGCAACACATTTTCAGCTCTGATCTCCAGCATCTGCAGTCCTCACTTTCTCCTGCAATATCCCTATCCTTACCCTTACCCGAGTAAGGCAAAACATTTCCTGACAGGCTGGAAAGCATGTCCCTTGGTGGTTAAAGCTAGAATCCTTGATTAAAATACCAACGTAATAATATATTTGTGTATTTTAATCACTAAGAATCATAGAGTCACCAGATATACCGCACGGAAACAGACCAGATATCCAAATCTAATCTAGTCCCATTTGCCAGCTCTTGGCCTCTAAAGGTGAAAATGAGGACTGCAGATGCTAGAAAGTCAGAGTTGAAAAGTGTGGCACCAAAAAAGCACAGCAGGTCAGGCAGCATCCGAGGAGCAGCAGAGTCGAAGTTTCAGGCATAAACCCTTCATCAGGAATCTAAACCCTTCCTATTCACGTGCCAATACAGATGCATTTTAAATGTTATAACTACACCAACCTCCACCACTTCCTCTGGCAGCTCATTCCTTATATGCACCACCCTTAAATGCTCCATCCTCTGCGAGAAAATGTTGCCCCTTAGGTCCCTTTAAAATTTTACCCCTCTGACCCTAAACCTATGCCCTCTAGTTTTGTACTCCCCCACCCCAGGGAAAAGACCTTGCCTATTTACCCTACCCTCATGATTATATAAACCTCAATAAGGTCATCCCTCAGCCTCCAACATTCTGGGGAAAACAGCCACAGTCTATTCAACTTCTCCCTATAGCTCAAATCCTCCAACCCTGGCAATATCCTTCTAAATATTTTTTGAACCCTTTCAAGTTTCACAGCATCCTTCCGATAGGATGGAGACCAGAATTCCAACAGTTCCAAGGGAGTTCCCATCTACCTTCAATGCCAGGCCAGGGAAGCTCTGGAGGTCTGTGGGATGATGTTAGGATCCTGACCTGATATCACTTTGAAGGGTATTAACTCCCACGTGTATCCAAAGTGGCTTCCAGTCACCTGGGAAAATTCCAACTCAAATTTCCAGTAGTCCAATGGCAAACCTTCTTACTGAATAATCAACATATTAAATCTAGTTTTTGTATCCAGAGACCTTATAACTTCTGACAACTCAATCTGGAATCCATAAACAAAGAAGAAATTGAGCTAAGCCCTGATTTTTGCTGACAGATGAATATCATTTAAGGCTGGAATACAAACTTGGAGCATTCTGGGTTTGATGTGATGTTCTCCAGAGCTGAAACTAATTATTATTGTTGTCTCTTTATCTCTGCTTTCCTGAGAAAGTAAAACTAAAGTCTTAAAGCGTTTTTAGGAAACATCCAAGACAAATAAAAAGACAAACCTGCAAAAGGTAAAGAAAGTGAGTGTAAAGCAAATATCCTTAAAATTCCAAGCTCCACAATCAAATGTCCAATTAAGTTTTAGGCTTTAAATGAACATCAACCCACTTATATAGCAAAATGAGAAAATAAAGGAATGTCCTCTCATAATTTAAGTGAAATACATTTTTAATATATATTTTGCAAAGTGCAAGTAGTTTAATTCTATCTTGGCATTATTTTTACAACCATAACATAAAATAAGTGATTCCCAAACTGTGGCTCACAAACTTGATTTGGTCCACAGAAATTGCAAATGATCTTATGAGCTCCCCCCTCCTGAGGAATTGCACCCCATATGGGTACAGAGGCCCAATATGGCGTTCAGACAAGGACTTCTCCTGCTCATCTCTTTGTCTTGTCCTCTGGATCATGGGCTCCTGCCTATAGTCATTTCAGAGTGTTGAGACCTAGTGTCAAATATGAATCAATTGGTGTTACCTCTGTTGCTGAACTCAAGCTCATTACTCTCCTACATCTGAGTGGCCTGAACTCTGATATCAACCATCTACTCAAGACTCAGAAACTTTACTTCCACTGCTTCCTGGCCAGATCACTGACCTGAAGCAGCTTGAATGAAGTAATAGACTGCTGTGTACATAAAATACTAACATTTCTACAAAGAACTTCAAAAACAAAGATTTTCACAAGAAAATCGGACATTATTTATTGATCTATAGTATGTAAACTTTATTCAGCATAAGGAAAAACTATATTTTCTAATCAGATGTTATTATGCACCTCTGGAGCAGGTGGACATTAACCTGAATCTCCTGGCTCAGAGATAGGGGCACTACTATTGCACTATAAGAACCTTCACTTTATTCATTATATGCTGTCTGTTACTAAAGTGCTTTATTAATATATTGTTTTTGTCAGTGTCTGGGGTCAAATAAAGTTTCAAGTGTTAAAATGGAGTCATATTGAAAAGTAAATTGGAATGTGCTGTCATTGAACCTAGGGAACTGGTGGGAGAAGAGATTTGACTTTAGGTAAATAAATTGCTGCTGCTGTAAATGATGAACAGAGAGAAATTCTAACAGAGAAAACTCTAAGAGCAGATCTGGCTGGAGAATCCAAAACATCAGGATCCAATCTCAGGATGACAGGCTGAGACGAGAAGAAATTCTTGAGACAAATCTTTTTATTTCTTTACCCTAAGGGCTGTGGGTGCTCCACCCTAAGTTTAAAGCTGAGACTTGTTTCTGTTCTGTCAGCAATCCAGGGAAATGGGGAGCATGTGGGAAAGTGGAATTAAGATTTCTGAATGTTCATGATGATATTGAATAGGAGAGAGGTTGGCAAACTATATAGCCCCTCCTGCCCCCATTTTTAAAGTTCTCAACTCACCCCAAAGCAGTGTATGGACTATCTGTTGAAACTCTGAGTAATTATACTTGGAACTGGAATAGCTTGAGAGATGCAGGTGGTGGCTTTCGTAATGTAAGTGCAAATGATGCTGGATTGAATACCATTCAGTTCATATAGCTTCTCAATTTTAATTTCTCCGAGGTACATGACATGCGTTTTGACAAATTTCTATCATGACATTTTATTAGACTATTATTTCAGTTAAACATACACATCAATCCAAAGCCCTACATGTGAGATTGTGTTGGAATTTTTATCCTTTGCAATAAACCACACACAACACCACAGCTGTGGTTACAATTACCATGTAACTGCAACTGAGGTTGCTGTTGTAAAGCATTCGGGTGACTTATGTGGTTCAGGATTATCCAATTAGATAGGCAGTATCTATATTTGTTGGCTTGCTTCTATTAGTATTTCAAAATAAGAAAACACCATGCAGTCCCATCCATTCAAGCGATAAGCGAGTCGGATATGTTCATCTGCCGCCAGCCCATGGCTACTCACACCATGGAGTCACAGGTAATGGTGCAAGTGAAATCTGGATCAACTGCAGTTAAAACAAAACCTGCTTCCTGATTTAGATTTCTTGGTGGGTACATGAAAAAAACCTTCCCATTTTTCACAGAAGCAGGAAGCAAACTTGACCTGGATTAAACCATCGCACAAATGGCAGCTTCGGCTCTTAGCTCCGGAACTGGCTTATGAAAATGGCATGTGTGGCACATCACTAGTTCCAGCTGCTTCTGTTCCTACAAAGTACTTAAGCTGCAGATATTAAAGGAAGTGAAATCCAGTGTCTATAACAACATTACTGTTTCACTGAAAAAATAGTGTATGTCCCATTCATTATACTTGTCAGATTTGCATTTACATAGTGCTTTTCATGATGTGAGGATGACTCGAAGCATTTTACAGGCAATAAAATGTATTACTAAAGTAGTCATAGTTGTGTAAGAAATGCAGTAACCAATTTGCACACAGCAAGCTCGTGCAGACAACATAAGACTTGGATAAGATGACCTGTTTCAGTGACTGAGGGGCAAATGTTGCTCAGAGCACCGCGAGAATTCCCATGCTTTTATTTGAATACTGTAGCACCATGGTATTTTGTAAATGTATTTGGGAAGAAGCACTGGCTCTTGATTAAAGATTTCAATACAGGAGTGCACTGTAACGTCAGCCTGAATTAATTCACTAAAGTTTCTGGAGTGGTCCACAGACTGACAGGCTTCTGACTCAGAGATAAGAATGTTGTCACCGACCCATGACTAATACTTTGAATATGGAACTGTTTACATTTGGTACCAATTTAACTCCCAGATAAACTTATGGGAGGCCCGTCTTAGGAGGGAAAGGTTCATTTTCTTCTTCCCTCTAGAGAGTCAGTTCCACGTTTATTCAAAAAGGAAGGGAAAAAAGAAAACTGGAAAGTATAGACCAGTTAGTTCAACATTTTTCTTGGAGAGGATGATAAGAAGCTATTAATATAGAAATCATAACAGGGCACATAGATAAATTCATGTAATCAGGTGGAGTTAAAATAGTTTTGTGAGAAGGAAATCATGCTTAGTAACATGTACTGTGGATAAAGGAGAAGCAATGAGTGCTGGTTATAAGTACTGTATTTATATTTTAAGGAGCCATTTCATAAAGTGTCACATCAAATGTTACTGTGGAGCATTGAAGTTCATTGTTTAAGGGGTAACATAATGGCATACTAGAGGATTGGCTGGTGAACAGTAAGCATTAAGTAGACATAAATGAGTCTTCTTCAGTTGGCAAGATGTAATGAGTGGTGTGCCATAGGGATCAGTGCCAGGGCCTCAATTATTTATTGTTGTTGTGTCACCATAGTCTTACCAGATCGTAGCTGCTGCTCTCATTTTGTGAAAAGCGACTGGAGGTGATTTAACCTGATGGCCACCATACCTCAGGTGAGGGAAGAGCTTGAGAAGGAGATTCCTTCATGGTAACCTCAAACCAGTGATGGGAATTTAATCCACACTGCTCTGTAAACCAACAATCCAGCCAACAGAACTAAACCAATTCTGCCCAATTATTTACAATTTATATAAAAAATGCATTAAAAATTTTTAAATACAAAAAATGTTATATGCTTTAGATCAAGGAACAGAAGGTATGGTTGCTGAATTTTTTAATTCCACTGAAATAGGTAAGTTGTGCAGACGACTAAAAGGATAATGGTAGTTCAAGAGAGAAGCAAACATCTGGCAAAAGGGATATAATGTGTGAAAGTGTGAATTTGTCTAGTTTGATGGGCAGAATCCAAAAGAACAATATTATCTAAATAATAAGAGTTTGCAAAGCTCTGAGATGCAGAGGGAGCTGGGTGTTCAGGTGCATGAATCACAAAATTATATAGGTACAAGTAATTAGGAAATCAAATAGAATGTAATCATTTATTATGTGAGGAATTGAATGCAAAGATTGGATATATGCTTCAGTTATATAGGGAATTGGTCACGCTTCATTTGGAGTGCTGTGTATGGTCCTGTTCTCCCTATTTAAAGAAGGTTGTGAACCTTTGGAGGCATTCAGAGAAGGAATACTAAATTAACATGCTGAACAATTGGGTTGCTTAAAAGGGAAAGGCTGGACAGACTGGGCTTGTATCCATGGGAGTTTCGGCATTTCGGAACTGACTTGATTGAAAAAAGTAAGATTCTTAGGGGTCTTGATAGCGTAGATGTCTCGGGTATGTTTCACCTCACAAAAATATTGAGAACACTGGTGAAAGCAGAGTCTTGAATATTTTATGGCAGAAGCAGGATTGAATGGTTATTAACTATGGTCAAAAATGTGGAGTTGAGGCTGAAGTCAGATCACACATGATATCATTAAATGGCAGAACAGGCTGGAGCAGCTGAGTGGTCTACTCTTACTCCCAACTCATATGTTCATTACTCTTCATGTGAACCTGGATTAGCAATAACAATATCCACGTAACATTAGATCAGGTAGTTTGGATCTTAACTTTGTCACTCCTCTTTTAAATGTGGCCGTGAATAAAATAAACATTTTCATTAATTCCTTGCTAATGTGGACAGAAGTGTGTTGTCACTATTGTATGTGCTAAATTTAAAACACTTTTGAATAATGAGTCACTTACAGTATTGAAGCAAACACAGAATGCTGGAGAACTTCAGCAGGTCTGACAGCACCTATTGAAAGAGAAACAGAATTAACATTTCAACCTCAAGATGAACTTTCTTCAGAACTGTATTGAAGAACAATGACTGACGCTGTCAGACATTCCAGGCTGGTCTTTACAAGGTATTCCAATGCTTCAGATATGAATAACAACCACTGATATCTACATGGCTTATATAGTTGACAGTGTATTTAATGCAATAGATATGGCAGTTCTCACTTGGACAAACAGTTCATTAACATTATCAGGAAACTATCCCAAGAAAATTCCAGGCAATTCCTGCAGAGTCAGTTAAGTTGGAAGTTCTATGAAATCCCAAAACACCACTTCATGAGCAGAAAATCTGAGCTATTGTTGTGGGTGGCCTGTTGGGTAACATAAATGTTTTGTGTAGAACAAAATGTCAAAAGAGCTACATGAACAAATGAAACATTCTTAAGAGACAAAAAGATATTAAACTTACAGCTTTGAAATCCATCCTTCAGTTCTATTTCCTAAAGCTTGCAAACAGGCCCATTGAATGCAGAATTCATAATTAATTATTTAGTCCTCAAAATAGCAGACACAGGACATTTTGATATTTTCATATGCATTGTTGAAGAGATTTCCTGACAGCTGTTGTAGGTCATACACAGGCATCTTCCAATAAATGTTCAAGAATCATTTGCAAAAGTAGTCTGAGGCAATCTGACTGTGAGATTGACCGGATACTGTTATGCAAGGCATGAAAGTTGTTAGACTAAGCAGATGGTTGGGGTAGGGTACAGAATGAGGATGTTGCCCAGATTTGAGAATTTAACTTTGATGTTAGATTGAATAGGCTAGGATAGTTTGCACTGGGACAGACGAGCTATTGTGATGTACAAACTTATGAGAGGAAGGGCCAATTTTCAAGAACATGGCAAACAATAAGAAGGAGATGTAGGCTTGATAGAAGGGATTAATGAGGAATATTATCCACTTAGACATGGAAGGGGTGTTGTGCAGGAGATTGGTGGATGTGAGGAGAGGAGTTTTGCAACTCACTGCCTGAAATAGTAGAGGCAGAAACTCCCAAAACATTTTAAAAATACTTGGATATGCACATTTAGTGCTGGAACTAAAAAAGCTATGGATAAGCAGGACCACAATGTGCCAGGTGATCTCCATCTGTGCTGTAAATTTCTATGATTCCCTGCTATACTTGAAAACTTGATTCTGGCAATCGGTATCTAATGTAAAACGATAATTCATTCCCCGTTAATGACCTCCTTCTACCATACTGCATACAAAAAGCATGAAAGTCATACATGTCGGAATACCAGGTCCTTTGTCTGAGTAAAGTGCATTGTTATGAACATTACGTAAACAATTCCATTGATAGTAGCTGTAAGCCCAAGAGCCTCCCTCAGCAGGCTAAAGTGTACCAGACTACTTGTGGAACCCACCATAGATTTCCAACTCAAAGTGTGAGGTCAAGGTCATTTACTTGGTCAAGGTGAGCTGGCAGCTGTGAAAGTGTACCTGGTCAAGAATTGTTTCTAAGTCAGAGTTGTGTTCAGGTGCCACTCCAGAGTCCATAATTAGTTATCAGAGGTGCAATCTTTCTGATGACGTATTAGTTTGACGGCCTTTCCTGGTCCACGTTAAATATCCCATGGCACAATTTGAAAAAGAGCAAAATACTTCTCCAAGTGGTATTTATCCTTTGACCAACATTGTGTAAGATCTACTCACAGATTATTTATCTATGTGATTTGTGAAATTTTGCTAAACTTGTTGAATTACAAGGACTATCACACTTCAAATGTATTTCATTGACTGAGCACTTGCAATGTATAATATAAATGCAAGTTCTTTTTCTCCATCAGTAGCCATCCTGTTACAGGCCTGCAATGTGGATGTGATCTCGTGCTTTCTGACTTATGAGGTAGCAGAAGGGCCTCCCCATAGGCAATTCTTTTCTTCTAAGGCAGTGCCTCAGGGTTGAGCATGATCTGCTTTCCAATCCAACTCAATGGGTACTGGATTTGGCTGAAAAGTTCAATGTGCAATCTGCAGACTCTACCACATGTAGAGGGCATGTGTTGTTTGAAGGGTCAGGTAGATGGGTTGTTGGAACTTTGTGCACTCTCTTTTCATGCCTTGACTTTCACCTCTACTGCTTCCAGCAAAGCCACTCCATGTATTCAGTGATTTCCCAAATGAACTATATCCAGTTTGGTCTATCACAAGCCAGGGTCTCTCATGGGTTATTTTACCTCTTCAAGATTTCTATAAGGGCATTTCTGAAGAGGTAACTCTCGAGTCAGAGGCTTGACTACAGCTCCCAACAGAACTGCCGAGCAGCCCCTGAAGATAAATCAATTCAAACAAGCCACACTGCTCAGTTTTAGTCAATTCTCATGCTAAGTTCTTCATTAACATATAAAAAACATGGTGTTTTGGTAGAATTCTATTTGCTTTGTGCTTTTAAAAGGCTTATGGCTGCTCACAGTCCTGTTGGTTCAGAACATCAGAAAGGCACAATAAATGGATAACCTTTTGACTCTGTGCTCTTGGTGACATTTGGCTTACCGCGAAGTCAGAAATTTGGATGCATTGCCTGTGATTTTCTGACCCATTGCTAGAAGTGTGAAATTGAAGATTGACCTTGAATAACAGCTGGCATGTAAGTGGGTCTGGATTACCTTACCATTGCAAGTTGAGAGTTTACTGTTTGAGTTTCAAAGCATATCATGCATGCTTACACTTTCCTTAGTTTAATGTCCGGACAGATTTTATTTCCCAACCTGAACTAGTTTCTCTTTATGTCACCCGGTTTGAAATAAAAGGCTGCTCCTGTGATCAAATGCTGCAATGATTAGACTGGCTGTTAGCATGCTCCCATTAGTTGAACAGGTTGTCACAAAACTGTTCATCCTGAATTCCTTGGTTTCATTCCAGACCCTTCTCACTGATAAAGCTGTTCGAAAGGCTATGTCTTTCTCTCTCTATGACAGCTTGCAGGGACCCCAATCTGGACCGCTGTCTGCAAAATTTCTGCCCGTACTCAAGTTTAGAAGGTTTTTGGTCCTGCTCCACATTCTGGACTTTAGATCTCTGGTTGATCATGGATCTCTGTCATACTCTATTATCTGCATTCATTCTGTCTGCTGCAAGCCTTCTCCTTCCTGCATTCAGGGCTGCTTGTGAACTAAACGTTCTTATTATCAATCTTTTTGCATTTCTCCTGACATTAACCTTCACCTCCCACCACCAAACCATCATCTCCCAGACCATCCATAACCCCACCTCCCACCACCAAACTATCATCTCCCAGACCATCCATAACCTCATCACCTCAGGGGATCTCCCATCCACCGCCTCCAACCTCATAGTTCCACAATCCCGCACCGCCCGTTTCTACCTCCTGCCCAAAATCCACAAACCTGACTGCCCCGGCCGACCCATTGTCTCAGCCTGCTCCTGCCCCACCGAACTCATCTCTGCATACCTCAACACGGTCCTGTCCCCCTTAGTCCAAAAACTCCCCACCTATGTTCAGGACACCACCCACGCCCTCCACCTCCTCCGTGATTTTCGCTTTTCTGGTCTCCAACGCCTTATCTTCACCATGGACATCCAGTCCCTGTACACCTCCATCCCCCATCACGAAGGACTCAAAGCACTCCGCTTCTTCCTTTCCCGCTGTACCAACCAGTACCCTTCCACCGACACCCTCCTTCGAATGACTGAACTGATCCTCACCCTGAACAACTTCTCTTTCCAATCCTCCCACTTCCTCCAAACCAAAGGAGTAGCCATGGGCACCTGCATGAGCCCCAGTTATGCCTGCCTCTTCGTAGGATATGTGGAACAGTCCATCTTCTGCAGCTACACTGGCACCACCCCCACCTTTTCCTCCACTACATCGATGACTGTATCGGCGCTGCCTCATGCTCCCATGAGGAGGTTGAACAGTTCATCCACTTTACCAACACCTTCCACCCCGACCTCAAATTCACCTGGATCGTCTCAGACTCCTCCCTCTCCTTCCTAGACCTTTCCATTTCTATCTCGGGCGACCGAATCAACACGGACATTTACTATAAACCGACCGACTCCCACAGCTACCTAGACTACACCTCCTCCCACCCTACCCCCTGTAAAAACGCCATCCCATACTCCCAATTCCTTTGTCTCCGCCACATCTGCTCCCAGGAGGACCAGTTCCAAATCCGTACAACCCAGATGGCCTCCTTCTTCAAGGACCGCAATTTCCCCCCCCAGACGTGGTCGACGATGCCCTCCACCGCATCTCTTCCACTTCCCGCTCCTCCGCTCTTGAGCCCCGCCCCTCCAACCGCCACCAGGACAGAACCCCACTGGTCCTCACCTACCACCCCACCAACCTCCATGTACAGCGCATCATCCGCCGTCATTTCCGCCACCTCCAAACGGACCCCACCACCAGGGATATATTTCCCTCCCCTCCCCTATCAGCGTTCCGAAAAGACTACTCCCTCCGTGACTCCCTCGTCAGGTCCACACCCCCCACCAACCCAACCTCCACTCCCGACACCTTCCCCTGCAACCGCAAGAAATGCAAAACTTGCGCCCACACCTCCCCCCTTACTTCCCTCCAAGGCCCCAAGGGATCCTTCCATATCCACTACAAATTCACCTGCACTTCCACACACATCATCTATTGCATCCGCTGCACCCGATGTGGCCTCCTCTATATTGGGGAGACAGGCCGCCTACTTGCGGAACGTTTCAGAGAACACCTCTGGGACACCTGGACCAATCAACCCAACCACCCCGTGGCTCAACACTTCAACTCCCCCTCCCACTCCACCAAGGACATGACCATAGCAACACGACGGTTGGAGGAAGAGCGCCTCATCTTCTGCCTAGGAACCCTCCAACCACAAGGGATGAGCTCAGATTTCTCCAGTTTCCTCATTTCCCCTCCCCCCACCTTGTCTCAGTCAAATCCCTCGAACTCAGCACCGCCTTCCTAACCTGCAATCTTCTTCCTGACCTCTCCACCCCCATCCCACTCCGGCCTATCACCCTCACCTTGACCTCCTTCCACCTATCGCATTTCCAACGCCCCTCCCCCCAAGTCCCTCCTCCCTACCTTTTATCTTAGCCTGCTGGGCACACTTTCCTCATTCCTGAAGAAGGGCTTATGCCCGAAACGTCGATTCTCCTGTTCCTTGGATGCTGCCTGACCTGCTGCGCTTTTCCAGCAACACATTTTCAGCTCATTAACTCATTCTCCTCCAACATCCTCACTCAGATCAGCTGTTCACAGCCCATAGTTTCTTCATTGTGACTTTCAATCGGCCTGCCACATTGATGGCTGGATTTTGTTAACAGGGTGCTATTCTTGACATTATAACTGGAACTGTGCAGCACATCCACTTTCACTTTTCTTGCCTTTTCCCACATGATTAGAATTAAAAATCTAAGTGTCAAGATCATGGGAAGCATGATTGCTTTAGTAGCTGGGGAAGCTTTTCATTGGAGAAAGCCACTCTTAGCCAACAATGATTAGATTAGATTACAAGATTAGATTAGATTACATTACAGTGTGGAAACAGGCCCTTCGGCCCAACAAGTCCACACCGACCCGCCGAAGCGCAACCCACCCATACCCCTACATTTACCCCTTACCTAACACTACGGGCAATTTAGCATGGCCAATTCACCTGACCCTGCACATCTTTGGACTGTGGGAGGAAACCAGAGCACCCGGAGGAAACCCACGCAGACACGGGGAGAATGTGCAAACTCCACACAGTGGGTCGCCTGAGGCTGGAATTGAACCCGGGTCTCAGGCGCTGTGAGGCAGCAGTGCTAACCACTGTGCCACCATGCCACCCATGATGTATTTATTGAAAGCCCGATTAAATGGTCTCCGGGTTAAACAGGGAGATTCTGCATCACGGCCTCAACTTTCATCCTCAGTACAAAATTTGAAACAGAGAGGTTGCATGGATGTTTCAAAATTAAATTTTATTTGTAAGTATTTCACATTTTTTGACTTCACACAGGTTTCTACATTAGTCAGGGAGCTACACTTTTGCCATATATATGAAACGGGAGCAGGAGTAGGCCATGCAGTCTCTCTCTGCTCTACAATAAGGTCATGGCTGATCTGATTATAGCCTCAATTCTACTTTCCTGCCAACCTGCCAGTACCCTTTGAACCTCATCAGTCAAGAAATGATCTATTTATGTCTTATGAATATCTAATGACACTAACTCTGACACTCAGTGCCCAGTCTAGTCTCTCCCACAAATGAATACTTTCTTTTAGGCTCCACCCTGTCAAGTCCCTAAACTGACCCTCATTTCAGGAATCATTCAAGGGAATCTTCCCTGAACTGCTCCTAATTAAGAAGAGAATTATGCCTCTTCTTAATTGTGTCCATTACTTGACATGCGGTCAAACCAACTGTTCAACAGTAACAAAACTCGTCTATTTTTATATCTTATGGCCCTTGTAATAAATAACAACATTTCTTGTGTCTTCCTAATAACTTGTTGAACCTGCATTCTAACATTGTGTGATTCCTGAATCAGGGCACCCAAATCCCCTGGTATTCAGTATTCTGCAGTCTCTCCCTATTGAATCAAGGTGCTGCTTTGTTATACTTTGGTGATACTTTGATCCAGAGGCAGCATGCATTTTCACATATGATTACATTCTATTAAAATGATTACATGTTTCATGGGTAAATTGACAGGGGCGGGAAGTTCTGATCTGTACCAGGAGCTTCCAGGCTTCAGCATCCAAAGACCATATGGAAAGGGCATCCAGAGAGCACCTTACTCTCTGAAATCCAGGAACATCACTCGATCTCTGCTCATCACCATCACCCACTCCTGGAAATGTCAGAGATCAGCCAAAAAGTGGTACCACACTTTAACAATCCTCCCCAGAGGTTCTCCTGAAGGTGGTCCAGGAGAGAGGGAAATTATTTTCCCTATGGATGGTAGGAGGATCCATCTGAATTGATGAAGGCAACCTGGACAGAGGTGACCTTAAAGGTCAGCATGTATAGGCAGCACAAGATGAGGTGAATGATCTGCAGCACTCTTGCCCGGGTACACGCAATTGTCTACTCAATGCCTCTTGCTCCTGTGAGTGTGAGTTTGCACAGTGTAAGGTTATCACTGCAGAGGACTGTCACACAGGAGGCTGGGTACCAGGCCTCAGTGCAATTAATGCCTATCACTTCATTGCAGTTGTCAGTGTAGCACAATTGGTGTTGCAGAGGCAAAAACAGAAGTTGCTGGAAAAGATCAGCAGGTCTGGCAGCATCTGAGGCAGCATCACCACACCTGAAACATCAACTCTGATTTCTCTTCCCAGATGTTGCCAGATCTGCTGAGCTTTTCCAGCAACTTCTGTTTTCATTTCTGATTTACAGCATTGGCAGCTCTTTCAGTTTTTATATGGCATTGCAGTGCTACTGTCTCCCACACATCGGCTAGGATTCAGACTTAAAACATAAAAGATGCTACAACACTTAGTAGCTAGTACATCAACATCTCATTGACCTCTCACCATAAGTAGGATCTACACTTCTGATACCTTTTTTCACTCATGACTTGCATGGGACAAGGACACAACATAAAAGATGGCAATTTGAGTCAAGCACTCTTTTGATGTCAGCCCTGCTTGTCCGCCTCATTGAGGTTTGTAGGTGTCAGCAGTGTAGCTGCATCCCTACAGCAGGCTAAATGACCTGGTCAGGCTTCGACATTTAAAGTATAAGCATTTAATAAGCCAGACTGCATACGTATGTGATTTCTCATGGGTGGATGAACATGCAGAGACTAACGTTGTTAGAGTTTATGCAAGGTAATGGTTTATTTCGGAGTAAGCCGAGTAATTGAAGTCTTTATTCAGTGGTGTTTGGAGAAAGACATCTGCGCCCCCCCCCAACCCCCCCCACCCCAGCCCCACCCCGGGTGAACATCTAATATACATATATTAGGTTGCTGCTTTTGGCAAATAAAATTGCGCCTGTGAATGCAATCTGAATGGGCTGGGGTGTTATGAAGCAGTCATGTCATGCAAATTAGTACAAAGGAGGTTTCCAACCCAAAATCCAATCTGCCTGAAAGGTTTGCAAACATATCAGCAAACGAGAACCCACCATCGGAAAGCTGAATTCTTTTTAGCTCCTGCCCCATTAAGGTCTCCTGTCCACCCTTCTAAAAGCTCCAGGTCAGCCTGGAGAACTCTGCCCCTTATGTTGTCTTCACAGCCTACTTCACTAACTGCCTTGTGCCATCTGCTAATGAACTGACATTCATTCACTTCATCCAAGTCATTAATAAGGATTTACAATAAATGAGGCTGCAGCACTGCTCCCTGTGACACTCCACTCCAAACATTTGCCAATCCAAAATGTACCTATATATGTCCTCTCTCTATTTTCTTTTAGCTTAACTAACTCTCTGTCCATGATCCCAATGGGATTCATGGTTAGCAAGGTTGATGGGGACATCTCCTTTATTGTGGAGGAAACAATGTCATATTTTTGCATTTACTCTTCATTGAATGTCCATGTTACTGTCCAGTGAAGACTTTACTACTCTGTGGGGCATGGCTGAACTCAGACTCAGCTGCCCCCACTTCCCTTCTGTGCATTGTAAAGGACATTATCTGACAGCAATATCAACCATTTTTTCCAGGGCCGTCTGAAAATAAGGAACATTGTCTGGCAGACAAATTCAGCCTCATACAGACACATTTCCAAAATTGGTATTTTGCAGTTTCGAGCACTTTGTGAATTGGGACTAACACCTCTGCTGAATGTTTGTCAACATGTATTCAAAATGTTTTGTCATCAGTGATCATTTTGCACTATATTATTGTTGTTTAACACCTTGAATTCCAAACAAAGTCACTTTGATATTGAGCAATCATAAGTAGTTGATAGCCTGTTTATGTCTCTCCGAATTCTGTTTCCATTTAAGTTAGTTTCAAGCATTTCACTTTATTGCATGAGGAAATATTACTCTTTTTAGAACAAAACCAGAACACTATAGTACAATATGGAAGCTGCATTAATTTAAAAAAATGTTGGTTGGGCCAACATTTATTTTTCATTTCTAGTTGCCCTTGAGAAGGTGGTGGTGAGTTGCCTTCTTGAGCTGCTGCAATTCATTTCCCATAGATAGACCCATAATGCCATTGGGGAATGCGTTCCAGTATTTTTAGCCACACTGAAGGAATGGCAATATATTCCAAGTCAGGATGGTGAGTGGCTTAGAGGGGAACTTGCAGCTCATGGTGTTCCTAAGAGTTTGGTCCGCCTATCCTTCTAGATGGAAGTAGTCATCCGTTTGAAACATGCTATCTGAGTAATCTTTGGCGAATTTCTGCAGTGCATCTTGTGGATAGTACACACTGCTGCTACAGAGCGTTAGTGATGGAGGGAGTGGATGCTTGTGGATGTGGTGCCAATCATGTGGACTACTTTGTCCTGGATGTCAAGCTTCTTGAGTTGCTGTAATTTAAGGAAGTGGGGAGTACTCCATTACACTCCTGACTTGTACCTTGTAGATGGTGGTCAGTCTTTGGGGAACTTTAGTGAGCTATCCGCTGCAAGATCTAGGCTCTGACTTATACTTGTAACAATTATATTTATATGTTGAGTTCATTTTCTGGCCAACAGTAACCCACAGGATGTTGATAGTAAGGGATTCAGTGAAGGTGACACCATTGAATATCAAGAAGCAATGGTTAGATTTTCTCAGGTTGGAAATAGTCATCGCATGGTATTTGCGTAATGTGCATGTTATTTTATCATATATTTAGCCCATCAAGCTTGTGCAGCTCTTTCAGGCCAGGAATTTTACCAGCTCTGAGTAAGCAAAGTATGTGGTCCAGTAAGTCACAGGGAGCTGCATCAAATGGACTCGCCAACACAGTGGCTAAAGTTTGTAATGAAAGGCCCAATCATGGGCCACTTTAAAGTGCCGTCAGCAACTCACTGACAACAGCTCAATCTGCATTGTGTGAGAAGGCCAGCAGCAACATGAAAGCAGCTGATCTGTAGCAGCCGAGGGAAAGAAGTCAAAAAAGAAAGAAAGCAGACCCTGAGCACAGGAAGCCCCAGCTATGTCCCCAGAAGGGTTCCCTCATCTGCAGTAGGCCCTAAAATCTTAGGACAGACACTGATTTGTTGATCTGTTGTAGGTGTCAGGTGCCCTGCCTGCCTCAGCAGTGACCAATGCTTTCCCTGGAGTGTCGAAGGCTGAGCGGTTACCTTACAGAGATTTAAAAACCATGAGCGGCATGGAGAAGGTGAATAGGAGAGCTCTTTTTCCCAAGAAAGGGGACTCCAAAACTAGAGGACATAGGTTTAAGCTGAGAGAGGTAACCAAGGAACTGAGGGGTAACTTTTTCACACAGTGGTTGATGTGTGTATGGAATGAGCTGCCAAAGGAAGTGGTGGAGGCTGGTACAATTACAACATTTAAAAGGCATCTGGATGGGTACTTGAATAGAAAGAGTTTACAGCAGTATCAGCCAAATGCTGGTAAATGGGATTAGGTCAGATTAGGATATCCAGTTGGCAGGATCAAGTTGGACTGAAGTGTTTGTTTCCGAACTAAATGACTCTATAAGTACAAGTACCTTTGATCAAGCAGAGTAACTAAGATCTGAGAGAGTTACAGATACATCAACTTACTCTGAAAGCTGGACGCCTTCTTTCCACACACAGACTGTGTGCGACATCAGTGGAATGAGTGAAGCTAGTGTAACATAAACATTAACTCCTTAAACAACATCAATTGGCACATAACATTGATTTGATGTTAATGCCAAAATTGTGAATCTCGTAGCAAGGTATTATGGATGCAGGACTGTGGCATTGTACTAATTGGCCCACAACAGGAATACACTACTGTACTAAATTAGCTAATTAATCATCCTACTCAGGTATACTGTGACACATGTCTGGGGCTTGTGGGGCTTGAATCCAGGCCTTCTGGCAAACAGGTCAGGACACTATCAGCACACTACACAACCTGTATGATAATAACATGTTGAGACCGCTAAATATGGATGGGTTAATTCATGCAAAATCAATATAAGGTGCTTGAGTGTCTCTGTATATTAAATCCAAATAAATCTGCTCACCTACTGCAGTATAAAACATAGAAAATTATAACTTACAACTTGAAAAGAAACCACAAAGAAAGATTTCAACAGAAATTGCTGGAAAAGCTCAGTAGGTCTGGCAGCATCAATGGAGTTAACATTTTGGGTCGAGTGATTCTTCCTCAGAACAGTTCTTGTGTTTTTGTTTCTGATTTACAGCATCTGCAGTTATTTTGGTTTTACAAAAGTTTTCCGACTGGCCAGCACTGTTTCCAATGCATGTTCGGAAACAATATTACATTCAGTATATTCTTGGACCTCTTGTTGGCAAAGTATATTTTCCCAAGTTGCACGGAAGATAACACTTGAGATGCCTAAAACAAAATATCAGTTCATTTAATGCACATTTGTTTATCTTCTCACCAAGATGTTGGCATGCAACACAAAACAGCAACTGTGGATTGGTTGGGGGGGAATTGCATAGATCGATCCCCTACTTAATGCTGAAGAAAGAATAATGGTAGTCATCATTCTGGAAGCTTTTCATCACAAGGGTGGGACACAATTTGAATGAAATATGGCTTTGCACAATTAAACTCACACTGCTTGTCTGTGCAATTGTATACCATTTCGATGTGAAACACTGGATTTTTTCACTTTCAATCTAGTGTTTCATATAGGATTGAGCAAGACGTGAAGTTCTGGACATTTTTGTAACACAATCAACGTTAATACACACTACTGCTGTTTATGATATTGCTTTAAGAAAAATTGTGGCAATACAGTGAAAGAGTTAACCTCTCTCTTCCAATTTCCATATCAATTCGACACATTTCTTTAAGAAATGCAGGAGCACGTGCCCTGATTTCGGACTCTGCTGTAGCCAACTATTCCTGCTGCTCCTAAGTACAGTTAATCCTTGACTTCTAACAGCTGCTTCCTGCGCTGGCCTCAGCTGTTCCTTCATAGATCAGGGGGTGCCTGGAGTCAACTGTCATGTGTGTGTATGTATGTGTGTGTGTATATGTGTATGTGTATGTGTGTGTACGTGTGTGCATATGTGTGTGTATGTATGTGTGTGTGTATGTATGTGTGTGTGTATGTGTGTTTGTATGTGTATGTGTATATATGTGCATGTGTATGTGTGCGTGTGTATGTGTGTGTATGTGTATGTGTGTGTGTGTGTATGTGTGTGTGTGTGTGTGTATGTGTGTGTATATGTGTGTGTGTGTGTGTGTGTGTGTGTGTGTGTGTGTGTGTGTAGCTGCAGCTCTGGAGGAACCTTCCTTTCTGTATGGAAGTGTGATCATCTTGACTCTAGATGTTTTATTGGATTCAGTGTGCTGACTGAAAAACCCACATGAGCCATTCCTCACTTTCATCTCACTTACATACAGATAGCTCTATGATTCTCTGGATCCCTTCGACCTCTTGCTTTCCTCTCTGTTTAATTTAATCACAGCTCGCTGTTGGATTCAGCTCTCAACACATTCCATGGAAAGAACATGGAATAGTTCTCACTCTGGCTATTGTTAGATGTGAAAACAGAAAAGAGACCTCAAAATCAAGATCATAAGAGCCAACAATCCAGTTCAAATTTTGCCACTGTTCCCGATTATTGAAGTTCTATTGAAAACTGCCTGAAGACTGTGCGGTAACCAAACACTGTGACTGTAGTGAAACATCTTTGATTTCAAAATGTGTCCTTCTTGTCACATGTGTGGATAACATTGTGAGCACTGTGACAAAGGGCCACCCCAGCTTCAGTGACTTCTGTCTCTGGGACAATGCTACTGGATAATAACAATGGAAATAGATAGTGGCTGGCAGAGTTTAGCAGGAAAACTGAAGGTTAATTAATGCACTTCATGGTTTTCTGCCTATTAGCCTGTGTAACATTTCCCACACAGAGTCAAGTTCTTGCTGAGACAGATGTCTTGAAGTTTATCAACAATCTTATCTATTTAAACAGCGACAATATTACAGAGTTAACATATAGACTGAGTTCTGTGCTTATTTGATTTGATTGGAGTTATTGTTGTCACGTGTACGAGGACACAGTGAAAAGTGTTATTTTGCATGCTCTACAGGCAGATCATATCACACAAAGTGCAGCAGGGTAGCGGAACAAAATGCAGAATACAGTGTTACAGCCACAGAGAAGATGGAGAGAGAGAGATCAGAATTAACTATTCAGAGGACCGTTCAAAACTTTGACAACAATGAGGAGCAAGCTCTTTCTTGAAGCTGTTTGTACATGTATTCAAACCTTTACATCATCTGCCTGACAGAACAGGGTGGAAGAAATTACAACCGGTGTGTTGATGTTACTGTACATTACCTACACATAGCTGACTGAGTAAAGACACTACACTGATTCTATTACACAGAGACAATGACTAAAGGCAAGGTTGCCACCTTCATTTTGGAATATCGCATATCATGATTTCATAGCTTAAGGTTTTAGTGTCTGCCTGGACTGAAAATTATGGCATAATACAACATCCTCCTTTTTCCTTTTAAAGAATGGGAATCCATTTCCAATAAAAAAAAAGTGTAGATTAGATTACATTACAGTGTGGAAACAGGCCCTTCGGCCCAACAAGTCCACACCAGCCCGCCGAAGCGTAACCCACCCATATCCTTACATTTACCCCTTACCTAACACTACAGGCAATTTAGCATGGCCAATTCACCTAACCTGCACATCTTTTGGACTGTGGGAGGAAACCGGAGCACCCGGAGGAAACCCACACAGACACGGGGAGAACGTGCAAACTCCACACAGTCAGTCGCCTGAGGCGGGAATTGAACCCAGGTCTCTGGCGCTGTGAGGCAGCAGTGCTAACCACTGTGTCACCGTGCCACCCACGAGGATTAATACAATTTTTATGACTTTTTATGACTTTTTTTGTCTAAGTCTGATTTTGCTCGAGGGACTTCTGCCACAAGGTCTACCAGGTTTTCTCACTATATCTTACCAAACTCTTTAACCACTTACACCAGCCCTATTAACCCCTAGGTCTGAGTCTCGTCCCTTCCTCCCACACACAAATCCCAGAATAACTCGTAAATCAGTGGAGCTGCTTCTCCCTATCAACAGCAATCTCTGCATGGAGGCGGACAGATAGTCACATGACTCACTGCAGTGTTGCAGTTTCTGGGCCATTGTGTCCCACATCCCTGTCTGTCACTGCTGCTCCTCCCTGTGCATGAGGATGGTGGCCCAGATTGCTCTTTGACCACTCTGTATTGCATTGTTATTCTCATGTTATCCCCTCTATCAGTCATTGCACACTTCTAACCAATGGCCACAACATCTTCCCTCTTGTGTCCTTCAGGCACATCCAGCATCTCCACCATATTCACAAAGAAACAGCCAGCTCCCCCAGGAACCACGTCCTCAGCCTCTGAGATTGAAAGTATTGAGGTAAGGCTGCCACCTGTGCCCTTACCAGCTCCCAGACACTGGTACTTCTGTGAGAACACTTTGGGGCAGCACAGTGATTCAGTGGTGAGCACAGCTGCCTCACAGCGCCAGGCATCCACGTTCAATTCCATCCTTGGGTGACTGTCTGTGTGGAGTTTGGACATTCTCCCCATGTCTCCAGGTGCTTGAGTTTCCTCCCACAGTCCAAAGATGTGCAAGTTAGGTGGTTTGGCCATGGTAAATTGCTCGAAGTGTCCACGGTGGGTGGGTTAGCCATGGGAAATGCAGGGTTTCAGGAATGGGGTACAGGGATGGGTCTAGGTTGGATGCTGTCCAGATGGTCAGTGTGGATTCAATGGGCTGAACGGCCAGCTTTCACACTGTACGGATTCTATGTAAAGGATGGGACCAAAATTAGATGAGCACCTCACAACAACAGTTCTGCTGCTGGCTGAGGAGAATATGACCCAGGTACCTGCTCAGCCCCAGGTAGCAGAGGACCCTGTAGTGTCAGCAATCTGGGCTATAATCCTCATACACAGAGAGGAGCAACAGTGAAAGACAGGGATGTGGGACGCAATGGCCCTCATTACCCAGAAGCGGCATTACTTCAGTGAGTCATGTGGTCATCTGTCTGCCTCCGTGCACAGGTTGGCAGTTGCTGTGGAGAACCAGGCCCAATATCCTTCACTTCATTACCCAGACGGTGGTCCCCAGGACCTAGCATGCACTCCATCTTCCCCCTCGTCACAAGGAGACAAGGGATACCCAACCAGAGGAGGAACCACACACACAAGTCACACAGAAATCTCCACTCTGAACACTCCAAATATGACCAGGCTCTTCACACCAACCTGCCTCCCTCCGATCCTTGGAAGTTCAAGCCAAAGAGGGTCAACTTGCCTCTGACAAGAAAACACCTGCAACAATGGCCGCCTTTAGCTCCCCCTTACCCAAAACACCTTTGCTCTGACTGGTCGCTGTTCATTTCCCCCAATCACATTAGCCCCACCCCCTGAACTGACTGCTCTGGAGCCACAGACTGACTGTGACCCACTTCTCAGACTGAAGAGGCATGGACTCCTGACCAAAAACACTGTAACTGTATGCCAGATTGGTGCCAATCCCCTTGAAATACTGCGCCAGGACTCTCTAACTCCATGTTATCTCCATGGATTTCAGTGAGGGCTACTCCCTTAAAATTTTGAGACATGGTTCTTGCTTAAGGCACATGCAATGCGTTTTCCATGTAAACTGCTGGCACATGGAGCAGGTATGAGATTGATGTAGCACACATCAGTAGAGAAAGTTGTATGGTACCTTGACTGAGGAATACTGAACAGCAAGGCAAGCTGCTTAGTTGTGTGACTGTGTTAACTAGCAAGGCAGAATAAGGCATGGATGCTGCAAACCTGCAGGTAGGCACTAAGGGAGTGAGTGAGCAGCTCTGAGATGCATCCTGGTCCATTCCATGCACTGGATGTGTGTCCCTCAGTACGAAGTGTCCTTGTAGCAGCCTTTCGATGCTAATTGCTGGTGTCTGTGCTTACAGAGTGCACTGGCTGTTTACTGAAGAGGTGCCAGGGTGATTTTTGAAGGCAGGTGAATGCTGGATGCCAATGTCTGTGGAGCTGGGGTGTGTATGGCTGGTGCCTGGGGTCATGTCCTGAGATCTATTTTGTTCAAATGCATCATGGAGGCCAGTCAGAGCAAACAGTGAGACGAATCCACCAGGAACCCACCCTGGTTTCCACGTCAAGATTTCTCAATATCTAGTTTGTTTGGAGTTTTTTGTGTTTCATGGTATAATTCACCTCCACTGTCAACTCTCCACTGTCTGGTGAGAAACTCTACAGATAGGGTTGGGTGGTGGAAGTGCATGAGGGAAGAACTGTGTGGATTTTTCTTCCAAACATGAGAGCTGCCAGTGAGCATATAAAACACTATCAAGAGAAATAACAAAATATTTATCATTGGCTATCTGAAAAACTTGGCAAGTCACTTTACGTTTAATAATCACAGACTTTGTGGTCTGAACAGTATATTTTAGGAGGCTGTTCAACTAAGAGTCACAACGAGAGGCATCAATATGTTGGACACCCCATTTCTTGTAAATGTTTGGAAGGCCACACTAGCGTACTGCATGAAATCGTCAGGCACAATTTGTCGATGCACTCCAAACATGCTAAATATGGTTGTCTCTGTGTCAGCAACTATTTGCCACATAAAAGAAAATTTGGTGAAATTGTCAGATACCAGAATATAACCACAACCATTAACAGAAATTCTCAGACACTTCCTTGCACCACAGGTTTTGGTGTAGGCAATTTGACCATTGAGATTTCTCCATGATAACACCAACTAAAATAAAACAAGTTGCATTTATATAGTATATTTATACACAGTAAACTGTTAAAGGCCACTCTTCAAAGGTAATTAATTGCTCCCAATTTCTCATAAACTTCAAATCCAGTCCTTTAACCTTGTTCCTCATTCTGCAGATGCTGTCTGACCTGTTTCATATTTTCAACATTTTCTCTTCATATTTCACGCTTGCAACATTTGTATAACTTTGTTCCTGACAAATTTAGCTGTTCAGTTATTCCAAAGTTGAAATATTGAATGCCATTAATAGAAAACTTATGTCTGCCTGAATAAGTTCAGTCTGGACAGTGAAACTATTTAATCTTTAATTATACTGTCACATCACATCATTCAATTCCTATGCAACTTCCAGTGCAAGATGGTGGCAGAGTGATAGGACTGTGTGCGGGTTCTTTGTTGGAGCCTATTTTCTCCTGGTTTCCTTCTTTGTTTTACTTTTGTTTCTGCTCTTTTCTTTCACTTTATTTTTTCTTTTCCTTTGTTCTTTTTTCCATCTTTTCTGTGGTGGGTTGGTTAACAATACCAACACATCAGCGAGGGTGGGCCGCATGTGGTGTCGCAGACATGACTTCTACCAGCAATAGGATGCCGGTGACGGAGGAAGCGAGCTCCTCCCCCTGGTGTTTGGGGTCCATTGCAGTGTCAGTGAGGCTCCCCTCCTAATGTTTGGGGCCCATGGCAGCAACAGCAAGCCCCTCCTCCCAGTGTTTAGGCCCCATGCAGTGTCAGTCAGGCTCTTCTCCCAGTCTTTGGGGCCCATGGCAGTGTCAGTCAGGCCCTCCTCCTGGTGTTTGGGTCCCTTGGCAGTGGCAGCAAATGCTCCACCAGTAATTGTCAACGTCAGCGCCGGCAGCAGCAGATTCTTCAAAATGACGGCAACATCTGCTGCCGAAGCAAGACTTGCGGCGGCCTGACCTGGCAGCGGAGACAGACTTTCTAGGTTGTGGGACGAGTGTAGGTTCAGCAGCATCAACATAGTGGGCCCAGCGGTAAAGAGATGGTGATAGGTGGGGCAACTCCTATGCTGGTGGGTCCAGCAGTGGCAGTGGCAGGGCTGTGGGGGTCTCCCTTGAGGCTAGGTACTGGCATAGACTGGGTTGGAAAGACTGATGTTCTGAAGCTTTTACTTCTTTATTTTTCATATGTATTCCCATGACCTATAATGCTGGATTATTTATCTCTCTCCTTTTCCTTTTCTTTGTTTCCTACGAACTTGACATTAAGTACCTGTGGATACCTTTGTACCTAAAATGGGTCTGTAATACGATGACTGTAAGCTGTACTCATCCGAGTAAATGTGACAATAAAACTAATTCAAATCAATTCAATTCTTTAAATCTGTTGCCATTTACATGGATATTAAACATCAAATATAATAAATTTCTTTCTCAGTAGCTGTTATACAGATATGGTGCTGAATCAAAACATAATAATGATGTTTGCAATGGTCTATTGCATTATCAGCACAATGTTTAGTGCATGTCTCAAGTTTATGGCAGCAAGGATTGATTAGGTATTTTGCATATGCCAGGTGAGATCCTTCCAGATTTCCCTCTTTTTCTAATAACCTGATTGTTATCAAAAATCGGAATCAAACAAGGAAGGAGAAATGCTCAAACAATATACAGGCCATACATAATGCATGGAAGTTTGGAGACACTTTCAGAAAATCAGAACATCTGGGAGGATATTGAAGATTTGAGCTCCAGAACTTGCTGTACCCCCAGCCAAGCTGTTCCAGCGCAGCTAATAACATTGCCATCTACCTGGAAAACTAGAAAATTACCCAAGTATCTACTGTGCTCAAAAAGCAGGATAAAATCCAATCTGGCCAATCACCGCCCCATTAGCTACTCTCAACCATCAGTAAAATCAGAAGCTTTACGATGCAGCATTTGCCTCAGCTTTAACCTACTCACTGATACCTCGGGTCATTCAGCTGCTAATCTCAGTATAGCCTTGATCAATACAGGACAAGAGAGCTGAACTCCAGAGGTGAGGTGAGAGTGACTACTCCTGATATCAAGGCAGTTTTCAATCAATTATGGCATCAAAGATCATTGGTAAAACTACAATGATCAGAACATGGAGAAAATTCTTCCCTGGTTTGAGTCACACTTGACACAAAGGAAGATGGTGTTGGGTGTTGGAGGTCAGTTATCTGAACTCCAGGACATCTCTGCAGGAGTCCTTAGGATAGTATCCTACACCCGATCATCTTCAATTGCTTTATCAATGACATTCCCTCTACCATAAGGTCAGAAGTGGAGATATTCACTAATGATTGCTAATTGTTCAACACTATTTGTGACTCCTCAGATAGTGAAACAGTCCATTTTCAAATACAGTATGACCTGAAAATATCCAAGTGGCAAGTAACATACACAACACAAATGTCAAACAATGAACATTTCCAACAAGAATGAATCTAACCACTGCCCCTTGACATTCAATGGCATTACCATTGTTGATTATTCCACTGTCAGCATCATGGGTGTAGTACTTACCAGAAACTGAACTGTATTAACCATATAAATACTGTGCCTACTAGAGCACATCATAGGCTACAGTGTTTAACTCACCTCCCAACTCTCAGACCCTGTCTCACCATCTATAATGCATCAGTCAAGAGTGTGAAGGAATATTGCACACTTGACTGGATAACTGCAACTCCAACTATACACAAGAAACTTGATACCATCCAGAACAAAGCAGTCCACTTGATTGTTCCTAACATTCACAAACATTTACTCCTCCAATAGCTGCAGCAATATCTCACACCTTCAAAATGCCCTACAGAAATTCACCAAGTGTCCCAGCATCTTGCAAACCCACAACCACGACCATCCAGAAGGACAAAGGCAGCACATACATGGGAACACCACTGCCTGCAAGTTCCTCTCCGAACCCTTTCCCATCTGACTTGATAATTCATCATCATTCCTTCAGTATCGCTGGGTCAAAATCCTCAAACTTCCTCTCTAAAAGCACTGTGGGTGCTCACCCAAAGGACTGCAACAGTTCAAGGAGGCAGCTCACCACCTCTTTTTCAGGACAGTCAGGATGTTAATCAGGTCTGGCCAGTAATGCACATCTCATGAATGAATAAGAAAATATATTCGGCTTTACCGGGACCAGGCCCGTGTTGCAACAGCAGCGTGTTCCTCATTCTCCTCAGTTAGTGAGCTTGAGTGTACAATGCCATTTATTTTTTACATAAACAGAGAAAGTATTTTGCAGTTAATAATTGCACACACAGACAATGAGGATTGGCTGTGACTTGGACATATTAAACGGGCAATTCACTAACTAAGGCCATTAAAACATGAATCAAAGACTTTTTAAAGTAAGAATCATTCTGAAGGGAAGGTGTCTCTTGACGTGTTGGCTTTCTGAAGTCTTTTTTAAAGGCTACTGAATTCAATCTCATCTCTTTCTCCATAGCTCTGTTATTCATGTCCTATTCAATTACGTCACCTATTCCCTTTTTTGAAAGTTACTACTTAATCTGCTTCCATTATTCTTCTTGGTGATATGTTCAAGGTCACAACAATTTGTAATGTAAATGGAAATTCTCCTCATCATCCACCCCATTCTTTTGCCGGTTACCATCAATATGATTCTACTGGTTTCTGAATTTCGCATCCTTGAAAATTATCGCAGGATCCTTTTGTCAGTTATCAATTCACTAGCATCACCAAATCAAACTTCCTGCTCATTACATCATTGATATTTTTTGAGCCTGTTGTACACAAATTGGCTTCCATGTTTCCTTCATTACAGCAGTGACAACACTTAACAGTAGATCATTGTATGGACAGAAATCTAGCTGTCCCAGATTTGTGAAAGGCAACATAGAACAGCATTACTTTCATTTCTTTATCTTTCTCTCTGCTCTCCCTCTTCATTTTACTGTCTATCCCACACTTCTCTCTATTTCCCAGTCTTTCCCTTTAGATTTCAGGTCCTCTGTCTCTCTTGCATTACTCGCTGTCTCTCTTTGAATGCCTCAATGACCTCTTTGTCCCTGCCTCACCCTTTCTCCTCTTCTCTCTCTCAGTTTCTCAAACTATTTGTTTTCCTCTGCATCCCTTTGTGTCTCTGTTCCAATATTTGTGTCTCCTCCTTTGTCCATATCTCCTCTCCATATTTCTCTCACCTTGCTGAATCCATTTGCCTGGACAGTTATATATTTCTGAGTTTAAGCTATTGTCGGTTTATTATTAGCATTTGACAGCAAAATGAAACAGTCTTGTCACAGTTTGCCATCCTGTCTGACACCCTTTAGCAAGGTGGAAGAATAAATTATCCTTGAACCAACAGCTCACTGTCGGTCTTTGTAGACGTAATGCAAGCCCCCAACCTTTGAGTGCCCATAGGTTATCAGTTTAATTCATTAAGTATAATAAAATGCTGTAAGGTATTGTCTAAGCAGCAAACTGGTACCAAGCTTATGGTCTACAAGGAAGTCATGATACTCACCCTCCTATGTTGCTCAATGTGGTGGACCATATGCAACAGGAACCTCAGAAACCTGGAGAAGACTCACTAGAGTTGCCTGCACCTGCAAATCCATTGGCAGGATAAGTACCCAAATGTCTTACTGTGTGCTCTTGCTCAGATCTGGAGGAGCCGGTGTTGGACTGGGGTGGACACAGTTAAAATTCTGATGAAGGAGCAGTGTTCTGAAAAGTAGTGCTTCCAACTAAACCTGTTGGACTATAACCTGACATTGTCTGTTTTTTTTTTACCTTGCTCAGATCAACACCTTCAGCATTGGAGCGTTGACCTTTTGCAATCAGCTCCACTCGGTGAGCCACATCATCCACATGCATGACGCACAAGTCCTAAAACAAGATTTCTACTGAGAGTTTCTACTCAGTAGGTGAGCCCCAAAGGGATAGAGGAAACACTAGAAGACTATCCTTGAAGCCTCCTTGAAACATTGCAACATCCTCATTGAAACCTGGGAAATGCTAGCCTGAGACTGCCCCAAGTGGAGGGAGAACATTCAGGAAGGATCTGTTTACCTGAGGCTCATTGGTAACAACATACTGAAGTCAAGCATTGACAGAAAGGTGCATAGGGCAATTCAGGCATTTCCCCAACCTCTGCCTGTCCCATCTAGACAGTTGACTGTACATCATGCATTAGAATCCTCAGTCACCTTAGAATTCATTGCTAGTATGAAAGCAAGCCATTCTTGACCATTAGGTCTGCCTAAGTAAAAGAGAATGCTGGGGAATGCATTCTTGATCCAAGGTGTTATGAAGGGATGATAGTAAATATCCAAATTTGAAGACATTTTGTACAAGATTGTTAGTCACAGCAGAATTGAGATTCATTTTAGTCAAAAGATTCTTTTTGTTCTGTGACACATTCTGTGAAATGCTCAAAACACACAAGGCATATTTCATCCTGTAGCTACTCCATTCATTGGGATGTTTCTGTTATGCTGCCAAAATTAAATGAAGGCTTTTAACAATGTATTTCTAGTAACAGATGATTGGACTTCAAGTTGCCAATTTATGATGGCAAACGTGACAGTATAGTGAACAAACGCTGCTTTCAAGAAAGTGAAGTACTGTTTGTTCCACAGGCTCCAATTACAAAATGACATGTATCTCTCAAGTCGCCTCTCTCACATCTTGCAGCTGTCATATGAATTTCAATGATTCATTTGACCTGCACTTTTATATGAGATCTAGATCCAATAAATGCTACTTCTTCCACAAGATTTATAGCTATTTCCTCCCTGAAGGTTACTAGATGGTAGAAAAATCACCCAAGGTTTATCCCTGCCAACAACAATGCTGATACAAATCTAGGTTCACTAGATTCCCAGGTATATGGGAAGAAATCTTCAGCAGATCGAGCCCCATTGGAGTTTAGAAGAATGAGAGGCTACGTTAAGTGAGATACACAAGTTTCTGAGGCAGGGTAGGTGCTGGGAGAATGTTATCTTGTAGGAAGTTTAGAGCAAGGAGGCACAGTTTAAAAAAAGATTTCCCATTTAAGACAGAGATGAAGTGCGAGTTCATCTCTCAAAAGGTCATTCATGTTTGGAATTCTCTTCCCCAGGAAGCAGTGGAGGCTGGGATTTTGAACATATTCAAGGCTGAGTTGGAGAGATTAATGGACAAGAGATGGACAGAAAAGAAGAGCAAAGGCCATAAACAAAAACCCTGCCTTTCTCTTGCAGAGAAGTTCAGAATCATGGATAATACCCACCTTCACATTCACATGAAAAGTTCAATTTTGCAAATCAAACATGAGTCATTTCCTCAATGGTGTGTTAGCCAGAAACTGGCAAGCAATGCTATTTGGGATTGAGTCACAATTTTAATTGTTTCTCATGGGTTCAATTCAAAGTGGAATTTTGTTCACTACATGATTAGGGCTGAATAAGATAGTTGCTTCAGGCGTTTTAAATATTTTTCTTTCTGTAAGATACAGGTGTTTTAAAACAAAAAGTGATCTGGAAAATTCACATCTCTTGGCTGCCTTGGGAGACAGGTGTTTTCTCATGCTCCACCTATTAAAGGCTTGTATAGACACAGCTTTGAAAGATTAATCATTTCAATCTACCAAGTGACACACAACTAGAAATGAAGTTTGGATGCCTATAACCTCAGTAACCATAGATACATACATTTAATGATTTTTCAACCTCCTGAAAGAAAGAACTTACATTTATCTCATATGGCTCATAATCTCAAGAGCATTCCACAGCTTTGTACAGCCAACAAAGTATTTTTAGAGTCCCTGTTTTAATATGGGGAATGCTGTAGCCAATCAGTGCAAAGCAAGGTCACAGAAAGAGCAAGAGACAACGGACTGGTCTTTTACTCTTTTTTTAGATTAGATTACATTACAGTGTGGAAATAGGCCCTTCGGCCCAACAAGTCCACACCGACCCGCCGAAGCGCAACCCACCCATACCCCTATATTTACCCTTACCTAACGCTACGGGCAATTTAGCATGGCCAATTCACCTGACCTGAACATCTTTGGACTGTGGGAGGAAACCGGAGCACCCGGAGGAAACCCACGCAGACACGGGGAGAACATGCAAATTCTACACAGTCAGTCGCCTGAGGCGGGAATTGAACCCGGGTCTCAGGCGCTGTGAGGCAGCAGTGCTAACCACTGTGCCACCGTGCAGCCTCTTTTGTGATGTGAGTGGAGAGATAAATCTTGGCTAGCATCCAAGGAAATCTCCCCATCTCTTCTTTAAAATGGTGCTTTAAGACTTTTCATGTTCACTTTGTTGGCTTATGTGTCACCGACTGTATATCAGTATGGGTTTAAGAAACATGTTCACGATATCGTCTCTACATCATACCATGTGACTTGTGGGGTATAAAGCTTCCATACTCCATCTTACTCGGGGGATCACTTGAAGTATGACACACTTCTGAGAACATGTTCCTAATGTTAGCCCAGATGGAGAACTTCACCACACCTCCTCTTTAGCCTTCCATTATCCCTGTCCCTGCAGCATCTGGTGCACCTCTGGTTGTTCTCATGTCTTTCTCACATTCCCCCTCCAGACCAAGGGGACCCTTAACAAGATGCTGAGAGCCACATTTTCTCCATCGTCATGGTTATCTCCAATTATCATAAATAAAATGTTGCATAACATTAATTCGTTTTATATGAAGTTCTCAGAGTCAGACAGTTGGAAGAAGTATTGCTCCGTTGTTAGTAAAGTATTGAGAAAGTGCCCCAATGTGTTTCAAAAGTCATCTTTAAATCTTCAATAGCAAGTGTATAGCATTAGGACTTGGTACAATACTAGTACGATGCCAATTATACAGACCATGCATCCCAATAATTGTCTAATCAGCATGGCGGCTCAATGGTTAGCACAGCTATCTCTTAGCACTAAAGACCTGGGTTCAATTCCTGTCTGTGAGGAGTTTACAAATTCTCCCCATGTTTTTGTGGGCTTCCTCCTACAGTCCAAAGATATGCAGGTTAGGTGGTTTGGCCTTGGGAAATACAAGATTACAGGTGTAAGGTACGGGGTTGGGTCTGGGTGACATGCTCTTCTGAAGGTTGGTGTGGACTTGACTGGTCAAATGGCTTGTTTCCACACTGTGGGGATTCTATGATCTCAAAGAGTATACTCTTTCAGTTTTTAATAGCAGGGAGAGTACAGACCACACTCAACTAACCACAGCTAACAAACACATAAAACATCTACTATTAGATGTGCTTCTGCAATTGAGCATAATTAAAGATAAAGATTAAAGATAATTAGTTGAGCTTCAATGTGACTCATTTATGCTTACCAGAAATGACATACATTCATTGGTACTGATGGGTTCTCTACAAGAAGGAATAGTTTCTATGTTTTGTATAACCCAAGAATATGTTGAGCCTATAGCTCCCCTTTGCTTTCTCCATGACAATGCCTCAGCCAGAAAGTGTGATGAGGCATTCGGGGGGTATCAGATAACTCCCTTAAAAGAGAATTGGTCCTTCCGTGAGATGGCACTTGCATGGCAGACTGATCAGCATCATTCTGTGCTGTAAACATTCTGTGATTCATTAAAGAAAAATATATTGGTTCTATTTGTGCTCCACTTTAGCCTCCTCTCACTCCTCCTCAACTAGCATTATAACATCTTGTACAGAGCTGGTTTGGACACAGCAGGGTAAATAGCTTCCTTCCATGATGTAACCATTGTAATGACTTTATACCGTACCCCTCCATCGCCTTCTCCCTCGTGCTTCCATCTTCCCTTTACAGTGTAAATTCCACTTCTTGCAACTCTGAATAGCTACCCTTTACCCTGTCTCTCTTACAGCCAGCAAATTACCTATTCTTCGACCTGTTCCATCTCGATACTCTGGTCCTTTTTTATTAGTCTGTGACACCTTGTCAAAGGCCTTTTAAGGATCTAGGCAAGTTTCATCTACACCATTACCATTGTCCACCTTGTTTGTCACTTCTTCAAAGAAATCAACGAGATTGGACTTGCAAGATTCTGGGTCCTAAATTCCATGTAAACTATTCATTATCATCATTTTGATTTCTAGATGATTTCTTATTCTCTCCTTTAGTAGACGTTCCATTATTTTTCCTGCCACTAATGTGAAGGTTACAGATCCTTGGTTAACGTATATGTGTCTTCTTAAATATAAAATTAATTACCTGCATTTTGTCTGGCAGTATAGTTTTATATACCAAATTATTACCCTCTGCTATATTTCACTCTCAATTTATTAAAATGTATGGCTGCAATCAGTCCAGACCAGAAGTTTTATTTTCTGTGAATCTGGTAAGTTTATTTAATATATCATTTATAATCCCATCTTCTAACATCATGTCCAGATGGCTGTCCCATGATAAATACTGAAGTAAAATAATTATCTAGTACTTTTGCCATTTATCTACCTCTGCCTATGATTTTATCCTATCCATTCTTTTCTGACCTTATTTTCAACCCAACTTTCCTTTTTTTAAAAATTATCTACCTTTGGAATGCTTTATTTTAAAGTTTCATGTTTCCTGATAATTTAGTTTTGTGATTCCTCTTTGTTCTCTGAGTTTTTTTTAACTTTTCTCCAAATTGGAGGGTGAAAATTAATATCCTCCCCTCAAGCAAGGAGGATGGTTAATAAAAAGGGACTGTGGTGGATGGGCAGCTCACCACGTTTCCAGCTCCACCCCAATTAAGATCAATAGAGAACCTTCGCACTCCATTGCCATTTGAACACTAAAGGAAGCGTTTATTGCAATCCACTCCTTTAAATCCCCAACATTTCTGCGTTTCTATGCTGCTGTTCCATCCCATCTTAGACAGGATCGTGGTACCTCGAACTGCATTTTGCTTAACTTACCCCCAGGCAGCCAATGCACAGCCCCAGTCATTCAGGAAGAGTATTCACGGTGTAGTGATTGTAATGAGGTCAGCCAGGTGGACCTCATAGAATAGGTGTTCCCCAATTGGGGCTGCTAATCTGGCCCAGTCAGTGAGCCTGGCTGATAGATACAAAGAGTGCCAGACATTCTGGACAGCATATTATTATAGGGAGCAAGAGTTGTCCTGAGCAAAGGTTGCCATCAGATATTGGCTGAACTTCACCAAGTTCATTCCAGTGTCTCTAAAATAAAAATGTTGGTGAGAAGTTACGTCTAGTGGCCAGGCTTGGATGCAGACATAGCCATGTTGGAGGGACACTGCCCAGAGTGCCAACAAGGACAAAAATTAGTCAGCAACTCCTTCACTTTCATGGGAATGGCCAAGTGAACCCTGGATACACATTAACTATGCAGGTTCTTTCATGAACTCTATGTTTTTAGTCATTGTGGGCACCCACTCAAAGTTCATAGACATGCAGAGAGTTTGTTAATCAAACACGGAGTCAACAATAGAAAAACTGCGAGCACCTTTTGCAATATTTGAACTTCCGGAAGTGTTGGTCACAGATAATGGGCTTTCATTTATCAGAAGGGAATTTGCATCTTTCCTAAAGTTGGGATTCAACATATAAGGGCAGCTCGAAACCATCCATCGTCCAATGGTATGCAGAAACAGCCGTCCAAACTTTGAAGACAGGCTTGAAGAAACAGCCTACAGCTTCACTAGAAGCCAAACAGTCTGAGTTCCTGTTTGGTTATAAGACTACCCCTCATGTAACTACAGGGATAGTAACTCCAGCTGATTTACTAATGGGGAGAAGACTCTGCACCAGGTTAAATGTGACCTTCCTGGACCTGGGGTTGGTGTGTGTGTGTGGTGGGGTGGGGTGCAGTGTGAAATGTCATCAGGAAGGCCAGTGCCAGATGTCAGACCCCATCAAGCAAGAGAGACAGTTTTACACAGACAGCAACGTTTGGTGTGGGAACCACAGGAATGGCCCTGCATAGGTGAGAGACATGGTTACCACAAGGTCAGGACTGGATATGTGTAAAGTTCGACTAAGTGCGACAGTCCTGACCAAACATGTAGACCATTTGAAAATCGCAAATTCATAAACAGGGCTGGAGCAATGAGTTAGACCGAACGGCCTGTTTCTGGATTGTACATCTCTACGACTCTCTGCCTTACTCCTCGGAACAGTCCGAAAGGCTGTCAGAACCCATGGGTTCTTACTCTCCATCAATCTTTGAATAGACTTCGGAATCTGAGATGAACATGATGGATCAACATCTTTGCCACTGGAAGAAGAGAATGAATTTCTCCCAAGATGCTCCAAGCACAAGAGGAGAGCTCCTGGGTGTTATACACTGCCCATATTCAACACAGATTTAGAGGAACCTCACCCGGTGTCAAAACGCCAATAAGAAACTAGATAAAAAAAGGAACTGTCCTATATCGTCGGACTCAAATGTGGAGTAATATTGTGATCATAACGAAGTCAGCCAGGTGGACATCATAGAATATGAGTTCACTGATTGGAGCTTTTAATCTGATCCAAACAGGGAGCCATGGCTGACAGATATGAACAGGAGTGTCAGACAGTCTGATACTCTGAGCGAGCTGGATCAGTGTCAAGAACTCTCTATGTGTAAATAAAGGGTGACTTAGTGGCAGGTACCGGCTTCTGTGGAATTATTTCACATGTGACCTCTTGCTTAACCTCCTGGAGTTCCAACATGTCCGTGGCTCTCATCACAGCCTTCTTTTCTTGGATGTGTGCATTCCTCTAGGATCTAGTCATACTCCAAACACCTATGGTGCACACTTACAATTTAGCTCTGAGTTGGAATGACTATAGACAAAAACATCCCTGCAGATCTCAGAGCTCCAATCAGTCTCAATTTCCAGTAACTCCCACTTAATACTATCATGGCCTGCCTTGTCATCTCGAGCTGACTTTATTTATTTGTTCAATGACAGCCTGAATTAAAATTCAGAGTCATACTTTATTACAAAAACAAATGATTTATTCATCTAAGAGCAAAAACAATCCTGAGCATCCTGAAATCCTGTGACATGATCAAGTCTAGGAGTTGTTTAGCCCAGCTAAATGGCTGTTCACAATTTCTCAAACTCAATTTATGTGTCAAAGTTTTTTTACCTTTGGTGCTTACCTTATCATCATCTATAATTCCTTATTGGTCTGTTTGAAAGGATTTTGGAGAGGTCCATACATAATATCTTGCACAAAGTTCTAAAACACTGATTTTAAATATTATATGATTGTGGCTCTCCATATATTAACAAAAATCACAGAGTCAGATCCATAATTATGTTAAGAAGTTGATTAACAATTAACTAACAACTGTACATTAATATGACATCTCAAATGTATTTATCCAGTTTGGATTATATACTTTTTTAGATTTCTAATATAGTACCGTATTTTAGTGGCATTGATCACCTTATTTAAAGAAAGGTGTAAATAGATTAGAAGCAGGTCAGAGCAGGTTTACCAGACTAATTCCAGGAATGGGCAGGGCCGCCTTATGAAGAAAGGTTGGACAGCCTTGGATTTGTATCTGCTGTGGTTTAGAAGAGTAAGAAGCAATTTGATTGAAACATAAAAGTTGGAGGAATCTTCATATGATGGATGTGGAGAATTGAAAACTAAAGGTTGCCCACTTAAACTGAAACAATGTGTGTTCCTTTTCTCTCAGTATCATACATTTATGAAACTCTTTCCTGAAAGCAGAGTCTTTGAATATTTTTAATAGTTTGTATCACACTATTAAGGTTAATGTCTCTGCCTCATAGAAAAGGCCTTTAAGTAACATTTCATAAAAACCCTCACTAATATAAAGTGCCAATTTGATTTCCTCGGGAACAACATGAGCCAATTTATCATTCATGTTAAGGCAGTAATAAAACTAACGGGAAATATCTAATTAAATCTTTATGGAAGATGGAATCAAATATCCCTGTGTGTCAGTATTCTTTGTTATTATTGCAAAATTAAACACATGCTCTCCCAGTCCAGGAGATAGTTTTACATTTGGATGTGTATTGGTTCACCTCTAATTGGCTGTCTACAAAGTTCAAACTTTCATCACACTGCAACCTGACTGTGGGAGCTCTGCTAGGATCTACCATGTGTGCATCTAGGACAGAGTAGCTGTATTACAATGTCAATTGGCCTCGAACATTTATTTCACCCATAGCTCCTTAAGCTCTTCTACCATTGAATAAAATCATGGCTGACCTACAACCTAACTCTATATTGCCAATGCCTCATATTCCTTAGTAACTTTGGATCTCGGTTTAAAATTAACAATTCGTGTCACAGTAATTGCTGACATTTCTGGAAGCGATTTCCAAAGTTCTAACTCACTTTAAGTAAGATATAATGCTATCCCTCAGCAGCATGCCAGGAGGCAAAGGGACTGGGCTGGTCACTCATCACGTTCTGACTCTCTGTTCATAATTTAACTCTTGGAATTCAGGCACCACTCTGCTAAACCTTCAAGGCCACTGTAAGAACTCATTCCCTAACACTGCAGTGTTTCAAGAATAAATGCTGTCCTTGCCAGCAAAGACCAAATCTCTTGATTGTGAATCCTTGTAGGATATTTTGCACGTGCTGTTGGGAGGGCTTCAAACTAACTTGGCAGAAGAGCCACGGTGGCTCAGTGGTTAGCACTGCTGTCTCACAGCACTAGGGACCCGGGTTCAATTCCAACCTTGGGCAACTGTCTGTGTAGTGTTTGCACATTCTCCCCGTGTCTGCGTGGGCTTCCTCCGGGTGCTCCGGCTTCCTCCCACAGTCCAAAGATGTGCGGGTCAGGTGAATTGGCCATGCTAAATTGCCCGTGGTGTTAGGTACGTTAGTCAAAGGAAAATGGGTTTAGGTGTGTTACTTTTTGAACGGTCGGTGTGGACTTGTTGGGCTGAAGGGCTTGTTTCCCCACTGTAGGGAATCTAATCCAACAGATATCACTCATGAGCCAGTATGAGAGAAGAACACCAGGATTCACAAATACTTGGGGAGACAGACAGAGCTGGAGTAGAGAATTGAAAGTAAGTAGATGGAGCTGAAGTAACGGAGAACACAACCAAAGTCTAAATCAGGGTCAGTGCGCATGCACGTGACTGCTTATTATGAATACAATTGGGGAATTACAGGCTCACATTGCATATAGAAATATGATGTTGTGGTGATAACTGAGACAGAGGAACAGGAGTAGACCATTCAGCCCATCAAGACTGCTCTGCCGTTCGATAAGATCATGGCTGATTTGTGGCCCAACTCCATATGCCTGCTTTGGGCCCATGTACCTTCATGCATTTGCTGAGTTAAAATTTGTGTATCTGAGGTTCAAATTTAACAATTCAATTTAACAATTAACAAAGCATTGACCACTATTTGAGGAAGAGACTTCCAAACCTTCACCTTTCTGTATGTAGAAATGCTTTCGAACATCTCTTCGAATGGCCTGGATCTGCTCCTGGTTCGAGAACATTCAACCAGTGGAAATAGTTTATCTGTATCTATCCTGTCTTTCCCTGTTAATATCCTGATGATCTCTATTAGATCACTTCTTAACCTTCTAATTCGGGAGAATAAAGGTCTAACTTGTGTCACCTCTCTTCATAACCTAACCCCTGAATTCGAGGTATCATCCTTGTAAATGTACATTGAACTCTCTTCAGGGCCAAAACATCCTTCCAAAGGTGTGGTGCCCAGATCAGCTTACAGTACACTAGGTGGGATCTTACTGGGGTTTTGTATAACTGCATCATAATGTCTACATCCCTAAACTCCAGCCCTTTAGATATGAAGGCCAGTAGTAGCCTTCTTGATTATTTTCCGCACCTGCTTATGGCATTTTAAAGAGCTATGCTGCTGAAACACCAAATTTCATTGGCCATCAACTGTATTCAACATTGTCCCTTCTAAAAACTACCCTAATCTTTTTTTTTCAGTTCAAAATGAATAACCTCACATTTGCTTATAATAAAATTCCATTGCCACAACTTTACCCATACATCTAATCTATCAATATCCTGTTGTATTTTTTAAAGCATAGTACAGTACGGCACAAGATGGGCCCTTCAGCCCGTGATGTTATGCTGAACGTAATGCCAAATTAAACATTCTTCTGTCTGCCCTTGGTCCATATCCTTCCATTCCTTGCATATTCATGTGCTTATCTAACAGTCCCTTAAACACCCCTGTCATATCTGCCTCCATCATCATCCCTGGAAGCATGGTACAGACTGGCTATCCCTATTGCAAACAGGCATGCTGTTTTGGAAAATGTAAGGAGTGATGGACTCTCAGGGGAATATAGCACTGACAGCCAGTTTCCTTTCACTGAGACTGGCTCTAAATAACAAGGGCTACACCAAGTTCCAAGTGACCAATTGGTCAGAGGCACAGACACACATTTCTGTGACCGATAACGAGATATTAGAATGAGGTGTTGCCACCCTGGAGCCAGGATCGAAAATATCTCTGAGAGGGTGCAGAATATTCTCAAAGAGGAGTGGGACCAGCAGGATGTCATTTTATACATTGGAACGAACAACATAGGAGGAGAAAAGGACAAAATTCTGAGGAGAGAATGTAGGGAATTAGGCAGGAATTTAAAAAGTAGATCCTTGAGGGCAGTGATATCTGGATTACTTCTGGTGCCATGTGCTAGTGAGAGTAGAAATCAGAGGATAGAGCAAATGAATGTGTGGCTGAGGAACTGGTGCAGGGGAGAAGGATTCACATTTTCTGGATCATTGGAATGTCTTCTCAGTAGAAGTGCCCGGTATAAGAAGGAGGTCAGTGGTGGGGGTGGGGAGAAGAGAGAGAGAGAGAGATGGGGTGTGTGGGGTGGGTTGGTGGTGGGACCCCGGGAGGTAGTGAGGAAAGAGATCATTCGGAAAAGGAGTAAGTCAAAACATAAGGACAGGCAGAAACAAAGCAAAGATCAAGGTAGTACTGATCAATTAAACTGCATTTATTTCAATGCAAGGGGCCTAACAGGTAAGACAGATGAACTCAGGGCATGGTTGGGAACATGGGACTGGGATATCATGGCAATTACAGAACTATGGCTCAGGGATGGAGCTTAATTTTCCAGAGTATAGATGCCATAGGAAGGAAGAAGGGGGGGCGGGGGGGGGGGGGGGGGGGGTGGGGGGTGGGGGGGGGTGGCAACAGAGAACGGGCAGTGGTGTTTTTGATTAAGGATAACATTATGGCTGTTCAAAGTTTGGGAGAAGATTTGTAGCTCGGGTGCTCGTTGTTGTGGTTCTGTTCGTCGAGCTGGGAATTTGTGTTGTAGACGTTTCATCCCCTGTCTAGGTGACATCCTCAGTGCTTGGGGGCCTCCTATGAAGCGTTTCTGTGATGTTTCCTCCAGCATTTATAGTGATTTGTACTTGCCGTTTCCGGTTGTCAGTTCCAGCTATGGCTGTATTTAAGGAGGATATTCCTGGCAATACATCTAGTGAAGTTATTTAGGTGGAACTGAAAAATAGGACAGGGATGATCACTTTATTAGGATTGTACTATAGATCCCCCAATAGTCAATGGGAACTTGAGAAATAATTTGTAAGGAGATTTCAGTTATCTGTAAGAATAATAGGGTGGTTATGGTAGGGGATTTTAACTTTCCAAAATAGACTGGGACTGCCATAGTGTTAAGGGCTTGGATGGAGAGGAATTTGTTAAATATATATAAGAAAACTTTCTGATTCAATATGTGGATGTATCTTTGAGAGAAGGTGAAACACTTGACCTACTCTTGGGAAATAATGCAGGGCAGGTGACTGAGGTGTCAGTGGGGAAGCACTTTGGAGCCAGCGACCATAATTCTATTAGTATTAAAATAGTGATGGGAAAGGATAGACCTTAGAAAGGATCTAAGAGTTGAAGTTCTAAACTGCAGGAAGGCCAATTTTGATGGTATTAGGCAAGAACTTTCAGAAGTTGATTGGGGTCAGATGTTCGCAGGTAAATGGACAGCTGGAAAATGGGAAGTCTTCAAAAATGAAATAACAAGAGTGTTCCTGTAAGGGTGAAGGGCAAGGTTGATAGTTGTAGGGAATTCTGGATGACTACAGAAATTGAGGTTTTGGTTAAGAATAAGAAGGAAACATAAGTCAGCTATAGACAGGAGAGATTGAGTATAAAGACAGTAGGAGTATACTAAAGAGGGAAATCAGGAAAGCAAAAAGGGGACATGACAGGGCTTTGGTAAATAGAGTTAACGAGAATCCAAAGGGATTCTACAAAACATTAAGAACAAAAGGATAACTAGGGAGAAAATAGGGCCCATTAAAGATCAACTTTAATGTTCGATAGTCACAGGTGAGGTGCCGGAAGACTGGAGCTTGGCTAATGTGGTCCCACTCTTTAAGAAGAGTAGTAAAGGCAAGCCAGTGAGCCTGACCTCGGTGGTGGGCAAGTTGTTGGAGGGAATCCTGAGGGACAGGATGTACGTGTATTTGGAAAGGCAAGGATTGATTAGGGATAGTCAACATGGCTTTGTGCATGGGAAATCATGTCTCACAAACTTGACTGAGTTTTTTAAAGAAGTAACAAAGAAGATTGATGACGGCAGAGCGGTAGATATGATCTATATGGACTTCAGTAAGGTGTTTGACAAGGTTCCTCATGGGAGACTGGTTAGCAAGGTTAGATCTCACAGAATATAGGGCGAACTAGCCATTTGAATACAGAACTGGTTCAAAGGTAGAAGACAGAGGGTGGTGGTGGAAGGTTGTTTTTCAGACTGGAGGCCTGTGACCAGTGGAGTGCCACAAGGGTTGGTGCTAGATCCTCTACTTTTTGTCATTTGCATAAAGGATTTGGATGTGAGCATAAGATGTATAGTTAGTAAGTTTGCAGATGACACCAAAATTGGAGGTGTAGTGAACAACGAAGAAGGTTATCTCAGACTACAACAGGATCTTGATCAGATGGGCCAATGGACAGAGAAGTGGCAGATGGAGTTTAATTCAGATAAATGCGAGGTGCTGCATTTTGGGAAAGCAAATCTTAGTAGGACTTATCCACATAATGGTAAGGTCCTAGGGAGTGTTACTGAACAAAGAGAGCTTGGACAGCAGGTTCATAACCCTTTTGAAAGTAGATTCGTAGGTAGATAGGATATTGAAGAAGACGTTTGTTATGCTTTCTTTTATTGGTGAGAGTATTGATTACAGGAGTTGGGAGGTCATGTTGCAGCTGTACAGGACATTGGTTAGGCCACTGTTTGAATATTGCGTGCAATTCTGGTCTCCTTCCTATTGGAAAGATGTTGTGAAACTTGAAAGGGTTCAGAAAAGATTTACAAGGATGTTGCCAGGGTTGGAGGATTTGAGCTATAGGGAGAGGCTGAACAGGCTGGGGCAGTTTTCTCTGGAGCATCGGAGGCTGAGGGGTGACCTTATAGAGGTTTACAAAATGATGAGGGGCATGGATAGGATCAATAGACAAAGTCTTCTCCCTGGGATCTGGGAGTCCAGAACTAGAGGGCATAGGTTTAGGGTGAGAGGGGAAAGATATAAAAGAGACCTAAGGGGCAACTTTTTCAAACAGAGGGTGGTACAAGTATGGAATGAGCTGCCAAAGGAAGTGGTGGAGGCTGGTACAATTGGGTGGGTATATAAATAGGAAGGGTTTGGACGGATATGGGCCACGTGCTGGCAGGTGGGACTATATTAGGTTGGGATATCTGGTCGGCATGGACAGGTTGGACCGAAGGGTCTGTTTCCATGTTGTACATCTCTATGACTCTATAACAAGGCTGCTTATGTATGGAATCACAGGAGATGGGATAGATACTAAACAACAATTTTGTATCATGTGCACTGTGGAAAATGATATGGAGGATAGAAAAGTTGGGGAAATAAATAACAACATGTTGAAAAATGTCCATATTACAGAAGAGGAGGTGCTGAACATCTTAAAATACACAAAGGTGGATAAATCCTTGGTATCTAATCAGGTGTACCCTAGAAATCTGTGGAAAGCTAGGGAAGTGATTGCTGGGCCCCTTGCTGAGATACTTGTATCATTGATAGCCACAAGTGAGGTACCGAAAGACTGGAGTTGACGAACATGGTGCCATTATTTTAAAAAGGTGCTAAGGAAAAGCCAGGGAACTATAGACTGGTGAGCCTGACATCGATGCTGGGCAAGTTGTTAGAAGGAATCGTGAGGGATAGGATTTACATATATTTGGAAAGGCAAGGACTGATTAGGGATAGTCAACCTGTGTTTGGGAAATCATGTCTCATGAAGATGATTATGTTTTTTCAAGAAGTAATGAGGAAGATTGATTATGACAGAGCAGTGGACGTGATCTACATGGACTTTAGTAAGCCATTAGACAAGATTCCTCATGGTTGACTGGTTAACAAGGTGAGATCACATGGAATACAGGAAGAATGAACTCGTTGAGTACAGAACTAGCTTGAAGGTAGAAGGCAGGTGGAGGGTTGCCTTTCAGACTGGAGGCCTGTGACCAGTGGAGTACCACAAGGATTGGTGCTGGGTCCACTGTTTTTTGTCATTTATAGAAATGATTTGGATGCGAAAATAGGGAGCACGGTTAGTAAATTAGCAGATGACACCAAAATTGGAAGTGCAGCAGACAGTGAAGGTTACTTCAGAGTACAATGGGATCTTGATGAGATGGGCCAATGGGCAAAGAAGTGGCAGATGCAGTTTAATTTAGATAAATGTGAGGTCTGCATTTTGGAAAGACAAATCAAGGCAGGACTTATACAGGTAATAGTAAAGTCCTGGGGAATGTTGCTAAACAAAGAGATCTTGGAGTTCAGGTTCATAGTTCATTAAAAGTGGAGTCTCAGGTACATGAGATAGTGAAGAAGGCATTTGGTGTGCTTTTCTTTATTGATCAGAGCATTGAGTATAGGAGTTGGGAGGTTATGTTGTGGCTGTACAGGACATCGATTGGGCCACTTTTGGAATATTGTGTGCAATTCTAGTCTCCTTCCTATCAGAAAGATGTTGTGAAACTTGAAAAGATTCAGATAAGATTTACAAGGGTGTTGCCAGGGTTGGAGGTCTTGAGTTTTCAGGAGAGGCTAAACAGGCTGGGGCTGTTTTACCTGCAGTGTAGGAGGCTGAGGGGTGACCTTATAAAGGTTCATAAAATCATGAGGGGCATGGATAGGGTAAATAGACAAGGTCTTTTCCCTGGGGTGGGGGAGTCCAGAACTAGAGGGCATATATTTAGGGTGAGAGAGGAAAGATATAAAAGGAGCCTAAGGGGCAACTTTTTCGTGCAGGGGGTGGTGAGTGTATGGAATGAACTGCCAGAAGAAGTGGGGGATGTTGGTACAATTACAACATTTAAAAGGCATCTGGATGGATATATGAATAGGAAGGTTCAGAGGGATATGGGCCAAATGCTAGAAAATGGGACTAAATTAGTTTAGGACATATGCTCAGCGTGGATGAGTTGGACCGAAGGGTCTGTTTCTGTGCTGCATATCTCCATCACTCTATGACCTATCACACTCTGTGTAAAAAAAACTTGCCCCTCACATCTCTTTAAGTTGTCATCAACATTGTCTACAATGCTGGCTAATTTTGTGTCATCAGCAAATTTTTGGATATCTGACATTTATGTCATTATCTAAGTTATTAATAAATATTGTGAATAATTGAGGTTCTAAAACAAAATCATGTAAATCATCACTTGTCATTTCTTGCTAATTGAGTACTTACCCATTATTCCAACTCTCTGATTCTTCCCACTCAATCAACTTTCGATCCTTGTTAGTAATTTGTCCTCAATTCCATTGGCCTCCCCCTTAGCTAATAGCATCTTGTGTGGGACCTTGTCAAATGCCTTCTGAAAGTCCGTGTCAACGCCATTCATCAGCTTACCTCTATCTATCACCTGTCATGTCCATGAAGTTCATTAGGAATGACCTACCTATTTTGAATTCCTGACAAAGCTCCCTGATTAACTGAATTTTTTGAGGTGATCAGTTACATTATTCTTGATTATATACTCTAACAATTTCCCCACCACAGTTATCAGGCTAACCAATCTGTTATTCCCTGGTTTCCCTCTGTCAGCCTTCTTAAAGAGCAAAGTGACATGAGCAAATTTCCAATCCAGAGATTCAGCACCTGAATCCAGGAAGCTCTGAAAGATTTTGATTATGGATCAACAATTAACTCTCCTACCTCCTTTAAGACCCATAGACGGAAACCATCACATTCTGAGGTTTTGACACTCTTCAGTTCTGTTAATTTCCCCATTGTTGGTGATTTAATTTTTAAAAATGTACTTAGGCACTGTCCTTGATCCTCTGTTAATTTCTTTTGGACTTCCAGCAAGTAATTCTCCTTTTCTGATGTGAATACTGAAGTAAAATATCCATTCAGCCTGACTGCCATTTCCCCATGATCATTTCCCCAATCTCAACTTTCAGTAGACCAATACTACACTTCATTAGCTACTTTCTCGTTGTATAATTATAAAATATTTTCTTGTTGCCTTTTATGTCTCTTGCAAGTTTTCTTTCACATAAGATAAAGGTTTAAGAAGGTGTTTAGCATGCTTGATTTCATTGCTCAGACCTTTGAGCATTGGAGTTGGAACATTATGTTGAAGTTGTACAAGATGTTGGTGAGGCCTCATTTTGGTTGGAAGAATGCAGACAGACAATATGAAATGGGGTCTACAATTCTACAGTGGAAGCAGAAATGAACAGACCTGGGTTTATGTGCACAGATTATTGGAGGCAGTAAGACAGGTGGGGTGATTCCTCTGGGAATACTGTGTTCAGTTCTGGTCACCCTGCTATAGGAAGGATATTATTAAGCTGGAGAGGGTTCAGAAGAGATTTACCAGGACGTTGCCAGGAATGGAGGCTTTCAGTTATAGGAAAGAGACTGGATAGGCTGGGACTTTTCTCACTGCAGTGTAGGAGGTTGAGGGGTGACCTTATAGAGGTTTATAAAATCATGAGGAATATCAATAATGTGAATGGCGGGTGTATTTTCCATATGGTTGGGGATTTCAAGACCACAGGGCATATTTTTAGGGTGAGAGGAAGAAAGATTTAAAAAAGACATGAGAGGCAATATTTTACGCAGAGAGTGGTTCATGTGTTTAATCAATTTTCAGAAGAAGTGGTGGATGTGGATACAGTTACAGTATTTAAAAGACATTTGGGTCAGTACATAAATAAGAAATGTTTGGAGGGATGTGGGCTAAGCACAGGCAGGTGGGACAATTTTAGCTTGGGATTATGCTTGGCACAGACTGGTTGGAACAAAGGATCTGTTTCTGTGCTTTGTGATTCTATGACTCTAAAGCTCTTTGACTCTAACCTCTTTCAACCACTTTTATAAGCACTTTGTGGGCCTTTGTATTTGTCCATTCTGTAGGATCTGTACAGTTCTTTGCATTTTTATAAACCCTTTGTTTTAATTTTATCTTTACCTCCTTAGATGTCTATGACTGCTTTTTTGTTTGTGAGGTGGAACTTTTCCTTCTCATGGGTACATTGAAATGGGTAGATAGAAGCAGGCAGCTATTGTTTTACAATGAAAGGAGCAAGTTCTGAAATTGCTGGACACACTGGAAAAAAAAAATAGGATTTAATGTGAAAAGACATAAGGGATTATAATACTATCATTTTGTACATTTTATTTGTTTTTATTATTATTATGAAGGAAGGGGAACTATTGACATCTAATATGGCCTGAAAGAATAGCTGAGCCGTAACTGAACAAGAGAACAGCTGATGGTTATGTTAACTAAAGGTTAATTGTGTGAGAATTGAACGTACAGATATCAGGTGCTAGTAATTAGTGTGCGGTATGTTTAATGGTGTATGGTTAACTGGAATAAAGTTCTTTCTATAAATGTGGACTTGGACTCTGTCCAAATATGGTTATTGTCCAGCATATAACAGCTGGAGATTTTTTGAAGAGGCAGCAAAAAGGATCGATGAGGGTAATGCAGCTATTGTAGTCGATCTATACTTTGAAAAGCCTATGAGAAAAATTGTGGTACATAGAATAAAAGGGATAGTAGGAATGTACATATAAAGTTGGTAGAGTGATCAGAAATGCAGTAATGATTAATTGATACTTTTTTTTAGGCTGGAGGAATGTTTGTAGTGGAGTTTAGTTCAAGGAGCAGTGTTAGGATCTAGTTTTCTTTTTGATGTGTATGTTAGTAAGGTAGATTTTAGTGTGCAAGTTAGCAGATGTTATAAAATTTGAAAAAAATTGTAAACTGTGTGGAGGACAGTGTAGAACTCCAAAAGGACATAGACAAGTTGGTGGAGTGGGCAAATACGTGGCTGATAAAGTTCAATGCAAAGAGGTACAGGGTGATACATTTTGGTTGGAAGAATGCAGACAGACAATATGAAATGAGGAGTACAATTCTAAAGTGGAAGCAGAAATGAATCAACCTGGGTTTATGTGCACAGATCATTGGAGGTAGCAAGACAGGTGGGTGAGCAATTAATAAAATATAAAGTATATATAATAGGGGCATAAAATACGAGCAAGGAGGTGATGTTGAACTTGGACAAGACACTGTTCGACCTCAGCTTGACTATTGTGTACTGTTCTAGGTGCCATACAAAGGAAGGATGTGAACACATTTAAGAGAGTGCAGAAGAGGCTTTCAAGAATGCTTAGCAGAATGAAAATCTTCAATCATGAGGATAGATTGGAGAGTTGGGACTGTTATCCTTGGATAGAAAAAGACTGTAAGGAAATTCGATCGAGGTTTTCAAAGTCATGAGCAAGCTGTATACAATAGATAGGGAGAAACTATTCCCGCTGGTAAAAGGATCAAGAACACAAGGCACAAAGTGATATGCAAAAGAAGCAAATGTGAGGTGAGAAAAGCAGTGGTAAGGACTAGATTGCACTGCCTTGAAGTGTAGTTGAGGTAAATTCAATTGAAGCATTCAAGAGAGCATTAATGATTATCTGTACAGATTATCTGTATGGGATAAAGGCCAGAGAATGGAACTAAGTCATGAGCTCATTTGGAATGCTGTGAAAACACAATGGACCAAATGGCCTCCTTTGTGTCAAGATTCTGTGATTCTATGAATGAATGCCATTCTTTCAGCGCCCAGCTTAAGTCTGTTGACAGCTGCATGACTCTACATTATCAAGAAAATGGTATGGCATTTATAAGTAAATCCAGACTTAACAGACTGGTAGGAACTGTGGTTTTCACCTTTGTACTGGAGGATCCTTATAGCATGCTGTAGAAAAATGGAATATGTAAATAATGAGGTTGTAACCGACGTTACCCAGCAGAGATTACAATGAAGCAGAAGAGAGAAGCATGTGAAGAGAGAGGGATATTAGACACCATACTGGAGAATTGTATTCAGTAACCTGTAAAGATATAAAGTATATAAAGAATAAAGAGTGTTATGTTGCTGAAGAAAATGAGAGAGCCTTACTCTAGGTTAAGGATGAAATAGGATGTTGGAGACTGAGAATGGTACTCTAGGCTAAAGGGAACAGACTCGAAAAGTGTGATTTTAGAAAGCTAATGTCCAGAGATATTTAGAAGTAGTAGGAAAGATTGTCAGCAGTAATGTTCACATTTAGCTTACAATATAGTCCAGTCCTTAGTCAAATTGCAAGTAAGTAGCATTATTGTGATTTGGCAATGGAAAATTAAGTATTCCTACTAAAGTGCATTTCAAATCCTTCTAAAACATGATATCCATTTTTCTTTACCAGTAAAGGAACCTGGTTATGATTTAGCATCATATTGCAGTATAAATTCATTGGTTGTGTTTCAGTACTTGTAAAGACAAATAATTGCCCAAAGCTATGCAAAATTGTCAAATTAATCTAGTATCAATTCAGTAAAAACAACTTTACTTCTCACAATGCTTTTTAAGATTTGACTGATTCTGAGTGTAAAACTCATTTTCACTTTGATTCATTCATACTTGTGCAAAATGGATTGAGACACATGATAAATGAAGTGAAACTTTACAGCTTGCGGTTAATCATGTGTACAGTGTGTTAAGTTAATTGAAGTGGCATCAGCCCAATACCATCTTGACGCTTTACTGCCTCATGGTGCATTTATTACATGCCGTTAAGTAAATTGCTGCTGTTTTGAGAGACTGTGGCTGCAGAGATTAAGACTTCACAAATAGTTTTTAACCAAGATATACTACATAACATGTTGCAAAAATAAATCACATGTAACCAATAATTACTCAGTGGTAAATTGAACACTACCATAAAGTTTTTCAGACATGTCGCACACAGCTTTAATCAGGTTGCATTAACTTGCGCATGGCCAGGTTTGTGTGGACTTTCACTCAAATTTGCAGTCACATTCAATGAAGTTCAAGTCTAAAAATAGTGGCACAACCATTCTGGAGATGTGTAGAGGGGTCTAATATGGTGGGTGATAAAACCATCTCACTCCCACAATGGGAATCAGGCAGTTCAGTACACATTCAGAGCATATGTCAGATATGGTACTTTTTTTCTAAGAATCGGACACCTGAGACATTGAATGCAAGTGACCACATATTGAATGGTTCTGTTATCTTCAAGCACTAATCCATCAAACCAGTTCTTTGTCAATCAGCTGTCTTTGAGTCTAAAACTTCTGCATGCACTTAGCTAGAAATAAACAATTGAGGCCAGCAGATCGAATTTGCTGCTGTCTGCCTCATGAGGTAGCCACAGAATGTGATACACCAAAATTGCACCTAGATTTGGAGGGGGAGTGGAGTCCAATTTCTAGGCCAAAACTCCCAGATTTTTTATGCAATACCTGTTAAGGTTTCATCTGATAGCAAAGCTCACCTGCTGAAAATTGGGCAGCAATTGAAAATCCAGGCCTCCTGTCTTCACTGTCACTACCTTAATTGAAAATCCTTACCCACATCCTGGCCGCTGTGTGGTGGGACAATCAATCAGTAATGAGTAGTGGATTTGAGACCTGATCTAACCTGCACTAGCTCATTACGTAAACACATTCAAAGCAGCAATAATATCCAAGTTGCAGCCATACAATATAAACAGGAGGAGAAGTGGCAGGATTCAGTGAAGGTACAGTGCGGTTAAAGGAAATGGTAAATTTACAAACCTGTCACTGCTTTTAGCAATTGTTCTAAACACAAATATTGAAAGATCGGGGATAGCACTCCTTACTGTTGAGGAGTGAATCTATTTTCAGTGAAATTTGAAGCAAAAAACACCTTACTGCTCAGAGGAAGTTTGTGCTAATTATTTAATCTTGCTATGTAAATGGAAGAAGGAAACAGTATACAAAAGAAATAATGAACACTGCAAGAGGTGGGAGGAAACAACTGAAATATGAATTATTCAATAATTAGAATTATTAGTCCCAGCTGATTACAAAACATTTTACCACTTTGTCAAATAGGCTGTTTAGCTGCTGTGATTATATAGATGCACACTCATAATGGCAGCAGTCTGGAGCTTGTTTGGCAATGACCATGTATATCAGGACTTCAGTTTGTGTTTTCATAGTGGCAGCAAGATGTTAACAGGCCTCTGCTTGTTCTGCAATGGAGACAGCAATAACCGGACCTTGCCAGTGATGCCATGATGTCACTTTCATAGAGAAAATGAATGGGTTGTACACTCTGTATGATTCCTGTTGTCACACTGGAACACACCTCCTTGTCTGGGAGCGAAGCCTTTCTGGAAAGTCTTCCATTGCATCAAATATCTTGGTTTGAACCACCATCAGCATTTTATTGTAGTCCACCCCAGCAAGCCCCTTATCTGAAACGTTCTTCTGGCCTAGATGCAGCCCTTCATGCCCAGTGATTCCCCATGTGGTGATCCTAACTCTGAATTAGCATCGAACACTGATGAATGGCCAGAAATGTGAGGCCAAATGATGGGCCTCTCTTTCACTCTTTGGTGTTGCTCTTGCTCTTTCCTATCTCACCAACAGAAACATGTTTTATATTATATGTCTGATGTCATAATATTTTAGGTTTTAGTAATTATTTTAATGGTTTTAATTTAGGTTTAATTATATTTTAGAAAATAAAGTATGGTATTTCAGATCACTATAAGGGGAGATGGGTTTAATAATAGTAAATTTCACTTAATGCATCAAATGATGTTCTTTGGGAAATTAACTAGCCTGATGGTCTTATAACTCCAGCTCTGGTCCCTCTGCCTGGTGGATTGCTTTACAAGAAGGAAATACCTTCTCAATTACATCTGGCTATGGTTTTCAGCTTTATAGAGGAGTCATTGCACATTGACAAGTGATGTAAAAACTCAGTGCACTATGTTTTAATATTTAAGCATCTTAGAATATGTGACTTTATAATATTGAAATGTTAGTGTTTTCATTTTTCTTACCCTTCTTATCTTTCTTATTATATAAAATCTTCCCCGTAGCACTATCTATTAGTTTCAAACCTTGTCCAAAAGATTTCTGATCTCTATCGTTATTAATATTTTCCTCAACCTGCTTGAGTAATTAATTGATTGATCAATGGTTAGGTATGTAGATATCCCTTCTCTTAAATTCTACATCTTTCTTTCCTATTAACAATTCATGCATACTCTCCTCTTCCATTTCAGTTCCTTTACCTATTTCTTGATGTTCTATCTCCATTGACCCAACTTCTTTTATCATTGTTAACCCAACGAGGAGTCTTCCCTTAACAGAGATCTGTTCGGGAGTTTTAGTAATCAACAGATTCGCAATAAGCTTATTAATCTGTCTACCACCCTTAAATTCTGTCTCTAATTGACACAGTAGTGTTACCTCCTTGTCATTCCACATTCCTTTTCTATTCTTTATCTGACCTCTTCCTTTATCAAGATGTGCACCTATAATTCACTTATGATTTCTCACTGAAGCATATCTGTGTCTGTCATGCTGACCTAATCCAATCCTTGTCAAGAATTTCAACTCACAAAGCTCACATTGGAAAATGCACTTTGAACAGAGACACTTCTTGATTATTTGAAAGCACAAAACCATTCGGGTCAGGTTGGGATATGAAGGAAAGCAGGAGCACACAGTTTTAATTCCATGATATCTTGAAGGTTAGGGAGAAGGAGTGTCTGGAGAGAGCATAAGGCAGCAGCTTATCCTCAATTGCCTCAACATTTGGTGCACCATCTCCTGGGCCACACTGAGGAAGGGTGGCCCTCTGTTTGAGTACTTGCTCATGGGCCTCTTCCCTTGAAAGAGAGGCCAATGACTGTGTGTCAGTGGGTTTGGGCTACATATTTGCTGAAGTGGGTTAAGTACAGGTTTGGAATGATGTCAGAGAATTGAGCCTGTGTCTGATGTAAGCTTCTGTTGGTGAAATGCAAATGTTAGAACACTAGAGATGAGATCTGAGTGCTCAGGGTAGTGTGTTCGTTGAGTAGTGCATTGAACAGTGTGACAGGTGGGTGTGAGATGCATTGAGCTCATGTTTTGCAATCTCTAATAACAGAGCAGTCCTGTGGTCTGCTAGAACTATGGTGACTTAATCTTTTTCTATATTTATGACTTGGAGGTGCCAGTGTTGGACTGGGGTGGACTAAGTTAAAAATCACACAACACCAGGTTATAGTTCAACAGGTTTATTTGGAAGCACTAGCTTTCAGAGCGCCGTTCCTTCATCCGGTTGTCGTGGGGAATAAGATCACAGATAGAAGCATTTCCAAATAAACCCATTGGTCTATAACCTGGTGTTGTGTGATTTTTAACTTTGTCCACCCCAGTCCAACATTGGCACCTCCAAGTCATTCTCAAGATAGCTCAACCTATCTAACAATAGATGTGAAGTCAGTCTGTGTCCCAATGTTGAGTCAGACTGGCAAGGCCTCTGCATAGTTTGACAGAGTTTTACATTGATTCATGCAATTTTTGAGCAAAGTAAAATGTAATTCTGCATAAACAGATTCACCTCATAAACTTATATGTGTGCATGTTTAGGAGTGGCAGATATATGTGTATGTGTGTGTGTGTCTAAGTTTGCTTAAGTGTATGTGTGTGTGTGTGTCACAAAGCTGGTCTCTTTTTTCTAAAAGCTGTTCCTTTTCTCAAAGATACTATGTCCTTGATTTTTTTCAGAGGGGTTGTAAATGGGCCAGGCTCCGATTAGACTAGTTTGGTAATATGGTACAGAGATGAAAAGGATTTTGAGAGGTTTTTTGTTTATAAAAATACAGATGAGACTTCAGGCCAAAGTAGTCATTTTTTGCAACTGACCTGTATAATGGAAGGGGAATGATCAGCTCATCTAGCTGAGCAGTTCTGTTCAGAACTAGTTAGGAGTTCAACAGTGAGGTGTGTGGAAATTCTCTCTCTCTCTTTCTGCCCTTCTAACTTCAGCCTGTAAGTATCTGTTCCACTTTTTAAACTGTGTTTTAATGGGGCTTGTTTATTGGGACTGTTGTGTATATTCTGTAGGGGTTTCTTTATTCTGTTCTTTGTGTTTCATTGTATAATTTTGTGAATACATTTATGTCTGTTTTAAAACCTAGTAGTCAACCTACTTAGCTTAATCTGGGTAATTCTCACAGTCCACAAGTTGCAAAGTTATGGTCTGGGTTGCCTGCTCAACAATGTTTTGGGTAGTCTGGCCTAGTCCATAAGAGGATGGGGGCTTATCCAGGATTTTAAACAGAGTGGTAGGTGTTAGTTTATTTTGGGTGTTGGTTTGGTTAGGTGGACAGAGGTTGGGATAGTAATGGCTTTTTCAGTCACCAAAGGTTTTCTGGATGGGGATGCAATGACTTAGGACATTTTGCAAAAGGTGAATAAGACCAAGCTGCAGGGATCAGCAGACAAGCTGGAATTGGATCTGCCTGCTTCTGTGAGGAAAGGAGAGCTAATTACAGCAGTGGCTCAGCATTTAAACTTGCTGGAGAAGCCATCAGAATCTATAGAGATGGCAAAAATTCTATTGCAAATGGAGCAGCTTAAGTTAGAGGTGAGAGATAAGGAAAGGGCAGCAGAAATGAAACCGTTTGAATTACGATTAAAAGTAGAAGACAGGGAAAAAGTGAGAGCAGCAGAACAGAGAGAAAATGAGAGAACTTTTGAACTTCAAAAACTGACACTTAAAAAGCAAAGTCAGCTTAAAAGGCTGGAGATAAAGGCTGAGGGTAAGCTTAGTGAGGAAGAGAGTGAGGATGAGCAAGCTCCTGGTTGTCAGAAGCTGAGTGAGAAACTGTTTAAGTATGTTCAAGCGTTGCCTAAATTTGATGAGAAGGATGTGGAAGCCTTTTTTCATCTCATTTGAAAAGGTGGCTAAACAAATGCAGTGGCCAGTGGAAATGTGGGTTTTGCTGATCCAAACCAAACTTGTAGGTAGAGCTAGAGAGGTGTTCGCATCACTACCAGAGGAGGTATCTGGGGAGTATAAGGAGATGGAAAAAGCCATTTAAGTGCATATGAGCTTATACCAGCAGCATATAGACGACGTTTCAGGAATTCAAGGGGAGACCCCGGTCAAACTTATATTGAGTTTGAAAGGATCAGACAGAGTAATTTTGATAGATGGATAAGAGCTTTAAAAATCGTGCAAACCTATGCTGCCCTTAGAGAGGCAATTATTTTGGAGGAATTCAAATGCCTGAAGTAATGCAAACTCATGTGGAAGAGCAGAGAGTTAAAACAGCAAGGTTAGCAGCTGAAGTGGCTGATAATTATGAGCTGGTCCATAAAACATGGTTTGGCTTCCAGAATCAATTTCAGTCCATGAGGGATAGACATTGGGGCAAAGAGAAATCCTCACTTTGAAAGGGAAAGGTAGATCTCCATGAAGATCATAAAGATAACTTACCCCAGGGTAAAAAAGAAACCCTTGAGGCGGACAAAGAAGTTAAAAAGCTCCAGTGTTTTCATTGTAATAAAGCGGGCCACACAAAATCACTGTGTTGGTGGACTAGGAGAAAGCTAGATGTAGGAAAACCAGACAAGCCTGGGAGTTTTGTTGGACTAGTAACAAAAAGTACAAGGGAATTTAGATAACCGCCTCAGAATGTACAAGATGTTCAGAAGTTGTTTAAGGAGTAACTGCCAGATCTGCTTTAAAAACACGGCGTGACATCGGATTAATGAGTTCAACACACGGCGTGACATCGAACAATTCTTCCGCCGCCTTCGCCTCCACGCCTACTTCTTCAATCAGGATTCCCGCCCACCCTCTGACGACCCCTTCTCACGCCTCCAACACATCCCATCCACCTGGACACCCTGTGCTGGCCTCCTACCTGCCCTCGACCTCTTCATTGCCAACTGCCGCCGCGATATTAACCGCCACCTGATCTCCCCCACCCCTCTCACCCACTCCAACCTCTCACCCTCGGAACGCGCAGCCCTCCACTCCCTCCGTTGCAACCCCAACCTCACTATCAAACCAGCAGACAAAGGAGGCGCAGTAGTAGTTTGGTGCACCGACCTTTACACCGCTGAGGCCAAACGCCAGCTCGCAGATACCTCCTCCTACTGCCCCCTTGACCATGACCCCACTCCCCACCACCAAACCATCATCTCCCAGACCATCCATAACCTCATCACCTCAGGGGATCTCCCATCCACCGCCTCCAACATCATAGTCCCACAACCCCGCACCTCCTGCTTCTACCTCCTGCTCAAAATCCACAAACCTGACTGCCCCGGCCGACCCATTGTCTCCGCCTGCTCCTGCCACACCGAACTCATCTCCGCATACCTTGACACCGTCCTGTCCCCCTTAGTCCAAGAACTCCCCACCTACGTTCGGGACACCACCCATGCCCTCCACCTGCTCCAGGATTTTCGCTTCCCCGGTCCCCAACGCCTTATTTTCACCATGGACATCCAGTCCCTGTACACCTCCATCCTCCATCACGAAGGACTCAAAGCCCTCCGCTTCTTCCTTTCCCGCCGTACCGACCAGTACCCTTCCACTGACACCCTCCTTCGACTGACTGAACTGGTCCTCACCCTGAACAACTTCTCTTTCCAATCCTCCCACTTCCTCCAAACGAAAGGAGTAGCCATGGGCACCCACATGGGCCCCAGCTATGCCTGCCTCTTCGTAGGATATGTGGAACAGTCCATCTTCCGCAACTACACTGGCCCCACTCCCCACCTTTTCCTCCGCTACATCGATGACTGTATCGGCGCCGCCTCGTGCTCCCACGAGGAGGTTGAACAGTTCATCCACTTCACCAACACCTTCCACCCCGACCTCAAATTCACCTGGACAGTCTCAGATTCCTCCCTCCCCTTCCTCGACCTTCCTATTTCTATCTCAGACGACCGAATCAACTACTACAAACCAACCGACTCCCACAGCTACCTGGACTACACCTCCTCCCACCCTGTCCCCTGTAAAAACGCCATCCCATTCTCCCAATTCCTTCGACTCCGCCGCATCTGCTCCCAGGAGGACCAGTTCCAAAAACGTACAACCCAGATGGCCTCCTTCTTCAAGGACCGCAATTTCCCCTCCGACGTGGTCGACGATGCCCTCCACCACATCTCTTCCACTTCCCGCTCCTCCACCCTTGAGCCCCGCCCCTCCAACCGCCACCAGGACAGAACCCCACTGGTCCTCACCTACCACCCCACCAATCTCCATGTACAGCGCATCATCCGCCGTCATTTCCGCCACCTCCAAACAGACCCCACCACCAAGGATATATTTCCCTCCCCTCCCCTATCAGCATTCCGTAAAGACCACTCCCTCCGTGACTCCCTCGTCAGATCCACACCCCCCACCAACCCAACCTCCACTCCCGGCACCTTCCCCTGCAACCGCAGGAGGTGCAAGACTTGCGCCCACACCTCCCCCCTCACCTCCCTCCAAGGCCCTAAAGGAAACTTCCATATCCGCCACAGATTCACCTGCACCTCCACACACACCATCTATTGCATCCTCTGCACCCGATGTGGCCTCCTCTATATTGGGGACACAGGCCGCCTACTTGCGGAGTGTTTCATAGAACACCTCTGGGACACCCGGACCAACCAACCCAACCACCCTGTGGCTCAACACTTCAACTCCCCCAAGGATATGCAGGTCTTTGGACTCCTCCATCGCCAGACCACAACAACACGACGGTTGGAGGAAGAGCGCCACATCTTCCGCCTAGGAACCCTCCAACCACAAGGGATGAACTCGGATTTCACCAGTTTCCTCATTTCCTCTCCCCCCACCTTGTCTCAGTCAAATCCATCGAATTCAGCACCGCCTTCCTAACCTGCAATCTTCTTCCTGACCTCTCCGCCCCCACCCCAGTCTGACCTATCACCCTCACCTTGACCTCTTTCCACCTATCACATTTCCGACGCCCCTCCCCCAAGTCCCTCCTCCCTACCTTTTATCTTAGCCTGCTGGACAAACTTTCCTCATTCCTGAGCAAGGGCTTATGCCCGAAACGTCGATTCTCCTGTTCCCTGGATGCTGCCTGACCTGCTGCGCTTTTCCAGCAACACATTTTCAGCTCTGATCTCCAGCATCTGCAGTCCTCACTTTCTCCTGCTTTAAAAATATACATGCAAGAATAATGTTTATTCAGTAGGTTACAATATTAAGGGACACAGGATCCTCTCAGTGTGTGATGCTGAAAGATGAGGAGATACGTACTCCTGAGGGAGTGTTGCCAGAAAAGGTACTGGTAACAGGAATTCATGGTGATACAAAAAGTGCTCAATTATGTAAAGTGTGGCTAGAGAGTCTAGAAAAGAGTGGAGAATTTGTGGTAGGAGTACTGGACAAGCTCTCAGCTCCGGGAATATAATTTGTCCTTGCAAATGATATACCTGGTTCACTGGTAGAGCAGCTGCCTACTCTGGTTGAAAAGCCAGTGGAGACGCAGGCAACTGAAGACATGAAGCATGATATTTTCCATGAATTTTCCAAGATTGTGTGATCACAAGATCACAGAAGCACAAGTTGAAGCAGAAGAGCTCAAAAGGCACAGATAAGGAAGCTGACATAGCTTTATCTGAGATCTTTTTTGATTAGATAAGTGGAACGGAGAAGGAGCAAATGGGTAAACATGCAAATAATAGCTCTGCTAAGCTTATTGAAGTACAGCAGGAAGATGAGAACGTAAAACAGTTTTTTAAAAGGCATGCACAGAGAGGGAGAGTGAATGCCTTCCTCTGTGTTATTACTTAGCAAATGATGTCTTAATGAGGAAATGGAGACCATCATACATTCAAGCAGATGAGAAATGGGCAGAGATTCATCAAATTGTTTTGCCAGTAGGGTATAGAAAGGAGGTGCTGCAAGTGGCAAATGAGCTACCACTTGGAGGTCATGTAGGGGTGAGGAAAACACAGGCTAAAATACAAAGAATTTTTACTGGCCTGGACTACATAAAGATGTAGTTGAATTTGGCCAGACGTGTTACACATGTCAGTTAATCAGAAAACCACAGGCAGTAATAAAACCTACATCTTTAATACCTATTCCAGCATTTAAAGAACCTTTCACAAGATTGCATGGGTCCCCTACCTCAAACAAAATGTGGGAATAAGTATTTATTAACTTACTTATTAATAACATAGCTAAGTTAATAAATTTACTTATTAAATTTATTAACAATAATGGATGCGTCAACTAGATTTCCAGAGGCAATTCCATTATGCAACATCACAGCTAAAAGGATTGTAGAAGAATTATTTAAATGTTTTACGAGATACGGCCTACCAATAGAGATCCAGTCAGATCAAGAACTAGATTCACATCCAAATTATTCAAGGAGGTTATGGATAATTTGAGAATAAAGCAATTCAAATCTATTGCATACCATCCAGAATCGCAGGGAGTGCTAGAGACGTGGCATTAAAATCTAAAGAGCATGTTCAGGGCTTATGGTCAGTATTATCCAGATGATTGGGATAAGGGAGTTCTATTTGTACTGTTTACGATCAGAGATGCATCAAATGAATCGACCAAATTCAGTCCATTTGAAATAATTTTTGGGCATGAAATAGGAGGACCGTTAAAATTGATTAAGGTGAAATTAATAAGTCAGAATGCAAAGACCACACATTTGGACTATTTGTCAAAATTTAGAGAATGTTTAAATAGAGCTACAGAGTTGGCTAGACAGCATTTAAAAGTTTCACAGTATACAATGAAACAGGAAGTGGATATGAAATCACAAATACGCAATTTTGCAATGGGGGATAAGTATTGATGTTACTTCCAGTGACAGGTGAGCATTTAAAAGCAAGGTTCAGTGGACCTTATCAAATCGAGAGGAAATTGAGTGAGGGGAACTATTTGATAAGGCTTCCATACAGAAGAAATCTCACAGAGTGTGTAATGTGAATATTTTCAAAAGGTATTTTGATAGGGAAAGAAAGCAAGAGGAGAAGGTGTTAATTATTACAGCACAGAGGGAAGAACCAAATTCAGAGAATTCTGAATTGGACATTCCTCAAATCAAATTGGACAATGAGGAAGTTTTCAAAAATTGGGATAAATTATTGAGGTAGCTTCCACAAGAAAATCGAAATGGCCTGAAAGAGTTATTACTATCACATGAAGAGATATGCGGAAATAAACTGAGAAGTACTAACCTAATTGTGCATGATGTTGATATAGGAGATGCTGTTCCGATTAAGCAACATCCTTATAGGCATAACCCTCTAAAGTTGGCACAGGTTCAGAAAGAGATAGAGCGCATGCTCCGAGATAGCATAATCGAAGTGAGTTACAGTGACTGGAGCTCACCCATAGTCATGGTGCCAAAGCCAGATGGTACCCAATAGTTATGTGTGGACTATCGCAAAGTCAACTCCGGTACAAAGACTGATGCATATCCAAATCCACAACTGGAGGACTGTGTCGAAAAAGTGGGACACGCAACTTATATTTCTAAGTTTGACTTGCTCAGAGGTAAGTATCTCTGTCAGAGAGAGCAAAGGCAATTTCGGTTTGTAATGCCAAATGGACTATATCAGTCCAAAGTCATTCCATTTGGTATGAAAAGCTCTCTAGCCACATTTCAGAGACTGACTACTAAGGTCATTGTCAGGTTACCCAATTGTGTTGTTTACATTGATAACCTGGTGGTTTTTAGTCACTCATGGAAGAAACATTTACAGCATTTATCGGACTTGTTCAATTGCCTTCAGAAGGCAGGCTTGGTGATAAATCTAGCTAAAAGTGTATTTTCCAAAGCCCAAGTCACCTTCCTGGGCCATGTTATTGGACATGGACAAATGGCCCCACTAGATGCGAAAACAAAAGTACTTGGGGAATTTCCCACACCATCATTGAAAAAGCAGCACTGGGATTCCTGGGATTGAGTGGATTTTACCGAAAATTTGTGCCGAACTTTAGCAGTATGGCTGCTCAACTCAGTGAATTGTTAAAAAGGGCAAGGAGTTTTAGTGGACAACAGATTGTCAAATGCATTTGACAGACTTAAAACTTTGTTAACCACTGCCTCAGTATTAGCCACACTGGATTACATGAAGCCTGTCAAGGCTGTTATTGATGCCAGTGATGTGGGTGTCGGTGCGGTGCTCCTGGAGGAGGATGACAATGTGATAGAAAGAGTCATCGGGTATTTTTCCAGAAAGTTGAATGTTCATCAACAGAAATATTCAATGGTGGAGAAAGACTTTAAGCTTGGTGTTGGTACTATAACATTTCAGTGTTTATATTACCAGCAATGCATCTGAGACAATCGTGTACACTGATCATAACCATTGACAATTGTGGAAAAATTTAAGGACAAAAATGCCAGACTGTTTAAATGGAGCTTGTTGTTGCAGCCACTCAATTTGACAATTGTGCATGTGGCAGGTCGTGAAAACGTGATTGCCGATGCGTTATCGAGACTCGAATGAGATACGGAGGCATTTGATGCTGGGTGTGCCACGGCCTGAATTCACATGTGGTTGTGCATGTTTGCATGTTTATAGTTAGTATAATGTATATGTGTGTTTGGACTATTGACCGGGTTTTTTTTAACTGGTCCCTTTTTTCTAAAAGCTGTTCTTTTTCTCAAGGATACTGTGTCCTTGGTTTTTTTCAGAGGGGTTGTAAACAGGCCAGGCTCCAATTAGACTATTTTGGTACAGAGATGAAAAGGATTTTGAGAGGCTTTTTGTTTATATATAAATAGATGAGACTTCAGGCTAAAGTTGTAGAAGCGACCTATATAATGGAAGGGGAGTGATCAGCTCTCTAGCTAAGCAGATCAGATCAGAGCTGGTTAGGAGTTCAACAGTGAGCTGTGTGGAAACACTCTCTCTCTCTCTTTCTGCCCTTCTAACTTCAACCTGTAAGAATCTGTTCCATTTTTAAAACTTTGTTTTAATGGGGTTTGCTTATTGGGACTGTTCTGTATATTCAGAACAGCATAATTAAGTATAGTTTGGATGGACTCAGTTCTGTAGGGGTTCTTTATTCTGTTCTTTGTGTTTCATTGTGTAATTTTGTGAATACATTTATGTCTGTTTTAAAACCTAGTTGTCAACCTAACTAGCTTATTCCGGGTAATTCTCTCTGTACACTTACCAAAACAAAATTGCAAAGTTATGGCCTGAGTTCACTGCTCAAGAATGTTTTGAGTAGTCTGGCCTAGTCCAAAACAGTGTGTGAATATAATGGAGTATGTGTCTGTGAGACGGTGTGTGTGTGGGTGTGAGGCGTAGTACACTGCACGATACACCCCCTCTCTCTCTCTCTCACACACACACACACACACTCCTACATATTCACATACCCACACAGATGCTCTCTCATACACAAGCTCTCTCTCATACATGCACCCCCCCGCACTCACACCCACACTCGCATCCTCTCACAGACACATACCCCATCACACTCTCACACACACGTAACCAAGCTTACACACATACACACACACTCTATCACATGCACTCACACCCAGATGCGTACACTCACATGCACACTCACTCTGATGCTCCGACACGAGCACACATATAAATTGATGGGATGAATTTCTGTCTGAAGAATTACATTTTATTTGCTCAAAGACTACATGAATCCATGTAAACTCTGTAAAACTATGCAGAAGGCTTGCCAGTCTGACTCAACATTGGGACACAGACAGACTTCACACCTATTGTTAGATAAACTGAGCTATCTTGAGAATGTAACTTAAGAGAAGTTCTGGGATTTATATATCAACGAACAGAAACCAACATATTCCATTCTAAAAGATGAAAGATTTAATCTAATGTAACTGGACTCCTTTGGCTATAAATTCTGTGATCACGATCTTATTCTCCACAACCACTTGATGAAGGACCAGTGCTCTGAAAGCTAGTGCTTCCAAATAAACCTCTTGAACTATAACCTGGTGTTGTGTGGTTTTAAACTTTTTTTACATAGTAATTACATAATATTCATTATATTAACTTCTAATGTTCTTCTGTTGGAACAGGAACAAAGTATAACAGTGGGGAAGTCTGGCCACAACTGTATTGGATTTTGTTAATATCATACCTGAAGTACTCTATTCAGTTTTTGAAGCATTACTTAAGGAGTGGCATACTGACATTGGAAGCAGTTTTGAGAAGGTTCACTTGGCTAATTCCTGGGAGGAGGGGTTTGTCTTCTGAGAAAAGGTTACGTAGATTGGGTCTTCATCCAGTGATGTTCTGAAGAATGAGAGTGATCTTATTGACACGGAAAGGATTCTGAACAGCCTTGACAGAGCAAATGATCAGAGACTCTTTGTTCTTCTGGGGAAATCTCGGTGCCACAGTTTATAAACATGCCTCCTATTTAAGACAGAGATGAGGAAGAATGTCTTGTCTCCGAGGGCCGTTCGTGTTTGGAATTCTTTCCCTCAGCAAACAGTGGAGGCTGGGTCACTGAATATATTCAAGGCTGAATTAGATGTATTTTTGTTTTGACAAGAGAGTCAAGGTTATGGGGAGCAGGCAGAAACGAGACCTCAATCAACTTAGCCATGATTTGAGTAACATGGTGTCTCAGTGATTAGCAACAGGGACCAGGGTTCAATTCCAGCCTCAGGCAACTGTCTACACATTCTCCCCGTATCTGTGTGGATTTCGTCTAGTTGCTGTGGTTTCCTCCCACAGTCCAAAGACGAGCGAGTTGGTTAGATTGGCTGTGCTTAATTGTCCCGTAATGTACAGGTTCGTGTAGGCTAGGTGGGTTAGTCATAGGAAATACAGGGTTACAAGGATGGGTCTGGGTGGGGTGTTCTTCAGAGGGGTGATGTGGACTCAATGGGCTGAATGGCCTGCGTACGCACAGTAAGGATTCTATGATCTTGAAGTAAGGTGAGGTCGCAGCCAAATATCTTATTTCAGCTCCTCTTTCATGCACTAGTATACCAGTTAATACAATATCACTTTGCGACATCTAACCCAAGTCTTCCACTTTGTCGAGTAGAAGGTTACCATTCAAATTTTAAATTAATATCAAATTTTTCATCTCTTAAAGTTACACTTCATAGACCATGCTTCTTCTTGGTGCAACTCTCCCACATTGCATATCATAGAGAATATACTATGGAATCTGGCATAAATGGTTAGGATGATGCTCAGCAGTTACTAGAATGCTCTGTGAACATACTGGCTGCAAAAGAGGAAAATAGACAAAGCAACAACCATAAAGATTAACTTCTCAATAGTATAAAATCCAGGCTTTTGAGAACAGACTCACCTGAGTCATGCTTTGTCAAAGTGTTCCTGTCCTGTAAAAGGAAACATTAAATATCTGAGCCTCGAAGATAATTGCAGATGTGCCTGATTTAAGCAAACAATTTTATGAGGAGCAGCTTATTGACAAATGATGAGGCCACATTATGTGCACATTTAACTTCATTAAAAACAGACTGATAAATTTTACAAGTTTGAGTGAGGGCTCACCAGAGCATGAACCTCACTCATTATGACAAATGCAACTGCTGTCACAGGACCCTGTCTGGTAAAGTAAGTGACAATTGAGTAGTATGGTCTGATAATAGTTAATTAAAAAAAACTGTTAAGCCACCCCTCGGGGAGAAGTTTGATCAAGGGATGGACCAAGAAAAAGTCAATAGAAATTAACTACCATTCTGTCAAAGGAAAGTCAGTGTGAAAGTGAAATCTATGAACTGAAAGAGAACAAGGAACTTTTTCTCCTTATTAAAACCTGCTGAACCACTGGTTCATGTGTACAAGAAGACACCAATTATCAAACTGCAGGTGTACATTGAAGCGGATAGAGCTGACTTCAAGTGTTAGCCTCTTCCCTTCATCAACAAAGAACTCAGAAAAATATACAGACATAGAAACATTGAAAATAAGAACAAAAGTAGGCTATTCAGTCCTTCAAGTTTGCTCCACCATCCAATATGATCACAGCTAATCATCCACCATCTTCCCATATCTTTTTATCCCTTTAACCCTAAGAACTATATCTATTGTCTTCTTGAAAACATTTGATGTTTTGGTCTCAAACACTTTCTGTCACAGAGAATTCCATAGATTCACCACTCTCTGGTGAAGAGATTTCTCCCCATCAGCCCTAAATGACTGTTTTATATCCTTAGACTGTGATCCCTAGTTCTGGACTCCTTGGACATCAAGAATCCTGTCTTTAGCCTGTCTTGACTTATTAGAATTGTATAGGTTTCTATGAGACTCCACCCCATTATTATTCTTTTAAACTCTTTGACTATAGTCCTATCTGATCCAGTCTCACTTCATGTTGACAGTCTTACCATTCCAGGAATCAGTTCAAGCACTCCCTCCAGAGACAAAACATTCCTTCTCTTCATATGTGTTCTTTTGTCTTATCAACCTTGTTCTATACATGCTTGTTTTATAAATTATATCTAGAATTTATTATTAACGTTGTTATCTCTTTATTATTAAGAAACGTTCAGTACAGGTAGTTCTTGGATGATGCATGTTCCAGCAATGCTATTTGCTTATAATGTGGCTGAAGAATTAAGGAACAGTATTTTCAAAAACACTTACCTCTATTCACAAAAGCGTGATTCCAGTGGTGATTATTATTTTGCGTGCTTCGTTGTGCACACGCACCGTTGTCCACATCAAAGTCTACACACCATTGTGCGCATGCGCCAATGTCAGCTGCTGACAGAGCAGTTTTCTGAGAGAGGTACACTACTCCTAGACTATCCCTTTTCTTCAAAGAATAGAGGGGCATAGTGACAAAACTGTTAGCAAGAAGCATCCTGGGGATAAAATTGCGAGTGCAAAAGAAAGGCTGTAACACTGGAAGTGAAGCCCGATATTATAAATTGTTTTGAATGGAAGGAGAGAATATGTGATAAAGCTCGCTTAACAGGAATGAGGGAGTCTACTTTACGCATCATTATGACCCTCTGTCCCTGCATTAACAATATTTTGTAAATGTACTCTGTTAAATTTTCTTTTGTTTCATTGATAAATATGATTTATACCTTCATTCAGGCTGTACTTTGTGTTAAACTATTGAGTGATTTTTGAGCAATTGGAAGTATTTTTTTTTGCTTGTCTGCTCCGAACCCTTCTTTTCCCATATGCCCCATTATTTATATTAAGGGATTTTCTATTAGGCAAGGTTTCGCTGGAACGCAACTATGGCATTATAGGAGAACTACCTGTAGTAATTTTTATTAAAATTACATTAACCAGTTTAAACAAAAGCACAACTGTTGGTCTCTTCTAACATGAATTATTACAAATGAAAAGAGGGGTGGTTACATGAGTTATATTAACCCACAGTTCACTGACCACATGATAGTCCTGCATAGTGGTCACGACAGTCTTCGAACTGAATGGTACAGAACTTTTTGAATGAGATTGTGTAACTTGTAATGTGTGGTTTCACAACCCCCTTTGCTGTATTTTGCTCCATTCTGGATCACTCCCCTGGGGATTTGCATCTGGATGTCTCAGAATTGTTCAGCCTTTGGTTGCACGAGATGGGCCGCCAGAGAGCTTTGCCATCTGCTGCACAAGTGATGCACACACGGCATCTGGAGCAGGGGCGACTATTCCTGTCTGAGTCAAGTCCCCCCCTGCAGGAGGCTTTCATGTTCCCACATCCTTCTATCCTGAAGACATCCTGCCATATGATACAATCTGTACTGCACGCACATAAGAAGGAAGTGGTAATCACTATGTTTGTAAAAAGACAGCACTACCATCACCTTTCTTGTGGAAAGTGACATCAGCAGTTTCCATTGCATGGATCATTGGTTGTGGGAGAGAATCAGAGCTCCTTACATCAATGTGATGCCCCACATGAATACTGAGAATGTAATGTCCAACTACAGAAACCACAACCATTTGGGCTCATCATGTAGTACTCTTTGACGCCTGTGCCAATCAGTTTTGAAACAAATAAAGCACTCTCAATAGTTGAGGGGATGGGAAAATGGTTCTTGGAAGAATAGGGTTTTCACTGCCTCTAATACTGCTACGCCCAGGGAAAAACAATCCACCTGCAAGGAAAGTGAAATGTTCAGCTTTGGAAGACCAACTAAAAATTTGCAGAGAGTCAATGCCCCTATGCTATCTGAATTGTCCAATTTCTGTTCCATTTTCCATTGGCTCACTAGTGAAACAATTCACCAGTCGGCGGATATCTGCTGAAAAACCTGCTCCCTTGATCCCTGACTAGGACCACTTTGGCAGGGCTGCAGAGCCACCTATGTCCTATCATTTGGCAAGGCAAAACAATGCAAGGATGCTGTGTGTACATAGATAGGTGGTAAGTGAGCAACGGCTAAGACAGCAAGTGAGTAGCCTTGAGAGGCAGCTGCATGCTTGTCCTTGCAGTAACCTTTCAATACCAACTGCTCTGTACTGCAATGAGAAGATCTGTGCTTCCACACTGAACTGCCAGTGCATCGGAGAGGTACCAGGAAGGTTATGAGTGTTCACGAATCAAAGGTGGGGTTTGGTCATAGGCAACACGGAATGTACCAGTATCCACTGAAGTTTCTATGTTGAGTCTTCCTGATATTCAGCTTATCTGCTGACTTTGGTAAAATAGGAGGATGAATATTAATGAAGTGAGTTATGCTGTCTACAAGGCAGTTAACAAGCAATAATAACCATCAATTGACATCTTGCCACTGACTAGCAAGGGTCCTACCACATTCCTTGTGAAAAGCCTAAGAGATGGCATAAGGTTTTCCTGACATTAAGTTAGCCTTCAATATCCAGTCCAACCACACATCTCACTGTATCCTAAGTTCACTCACACCCCAATAGGAGGCTGTCTGTAGTCTTCTTTGACCAATACCAGAGGCCTCAAAGTCTATACAGTCTATACAGTATGGTAATGGAAATATGATGAATGGATTTTACAATCTAAACAGTGATGCTGTCATGGAATTCTAGACATGGCAGGACTGATAAAGGTCCATCACCAATTGAATTTTAATTTTTCTCTGCACAGGAACCATAATCTGGGCCTATAGTCAACATAAAATCTGGCAGATGAAGTTTAATTCAGGTAAATGTGGTTGGAGGAATAGAAAGGCAACTTATTGTCAAAATGAAAGGAAACTTTAGAGGGTTTCAGTGCAAAGGAATTTGGGTGCCCTTGTATATGTATCACAGAAAACTGGTATACAGGTACAGCAGGTAATAAGAAGACCGAATGGACTTTTTCCATTTATTGCTGAAGGAGTAGAGGATAAAGGAGGGAGGTATTGCTGCTACTATACAAGGCACTAGTGAGACCCCACCTAGAATACTGAGTACAGTTTTGGTCCGCTTACGTGAGGAAGGGGAAAACACGAAAATTGCTGGAAAGGCTCAGCAGGTCTGGCAGCATCTGAGCGAAATCAGAGTTAACATTTCGGGTTCAGTGCTCCTTCCTCAGAACTGATGGCCACTGGGAAAAGTTGGTTTTTATGCAGTAGATAGAGTGGTGGGAGGGGGTAAGGATTATACAATAGGTGGAGATAGAGCCCAAAGAGAGAGAAGAACAGATGGACAGACAAAGGAGTAGACACCGATTAGCCTGAGAGAATGAATAGCTATTAGCGGACAATTAGTAGCTACCAATAAGTGGTGTGATATAACAGATTATGTGATAAGAAGATCTGGTGTGTGGAGGTTCAGTAAGCACACGTGAAGATTCCACAAGTCCTAAAATTGTTGAACTCAATATTAAGTTCAGAAGGCAGATTTCCCAATGGCAAATGAGGTGCTGTTCATCCAGCTTGTGCTGAACTGTATTGAAGCACTGCAGCAAGTTGAGATAGAGATATTGGCCAGGGAATGTGGTAGTGTTTTAAAGTGGCAGGCAACTGGAAGCTCAGGGGCTTTTTTTGCAGATGTTCTGTGAAGCGGTCATCCAGTCTATACTTCGTTTCCCCAATGTTGAGAAGATGTCGAGGAAAAAGATAGTTGTCCTGGAGGCAATTCAGAGAAGGTTCACTAGATTGATTCAAGAAAAGAGACATTTGTCTTATGAAGAGAGATTGAGCAGTTTAGGCCAATACTTTTTGAAGTTTGAAGACTGAGAGGAGACCTAATTAAGGTATATAGGATGCTAAAGGAGTTGCAGATTTAAAACAGATTTGAGGAGAAATGACTTCTCTCAATGGAAATCTGTGGAATTCACTATCCCAGAGTGCAGTGGATGTTGGGATATTGAGAAAATGTAAAGGCAAGATGGATAGATTTTGAATTAATAATGGGCTAAGGAGTTATGGTGGACAGACAAGAGGCTGGAAGAACACAGCAAGCCAGGCAGCATCAGGAGGAGTCAACATTTCAGGTATAACCCTTCTTCAGGACTTCTCCCAGCCTCCTGTTTGTTCACTTTGGATTCCAGCATCTGCAGTTTTTTTTGTCTCTAAAGGGTTATGGCATGCAGGCAGGAAGGTGGAGTTAAGATCAGCTTGTATTAAATGGCAATGCAGTCTCAAGGAGCTGAATTGCCTATTCCTGCTCCTAGTTATAGAGTTGTGGAGTTATACAGCATAGGAACAAACCATTTGGACCGACTCATCCATGCCAACCAGATATCCCAAACAGATCCAATCCCATTTACCAGCATTTGGCCTATATCCCTCTCTACCTTTCCTATTCATATACCCATCCAGATGCCTTTTAAATGTTGTTATCGAACCTGCCTCCACCAATTCCCCTGGCAGCTTGTTCGATATACCCATCACCCTCTGCATGAAAAAGTTGCTCCTTAGATCCTTTTTAAATCTTTCCCCTTTTACCTTAAACCTAATTTATCTTAAACCTAATCTAATTTACCCTGGGCAAAAGGCCTTGACTATTCACCCTGTCCGTGCCCCTCATAATTTTATAAACCTCTATAAAGTCATCCCTCAGCCTCCAATATTCCAGGGAAAATTAGATTAGATTACAGTGTGGAAACAGGCCTTTCGGCCCAACAAGTCCACACCAACCCGCTGAAGCGCAACCCACCCATACCCCTACATTTACTCCTTACCTAACACTATGGGCAATTTAGCATGGCCAATTCACCTGACCTGCACATCTTTGGACAGTGGGAGGAAACCAGAGCACCCGGAGGAAACCCACGCAGATACGGGGAGAACGTGCAAACTCCACACAGTCAGTCGCCTGAGGCGGAAATTGAACCCGGGTCTCAGGCGCTGTGAGGCAGCAGTGCTAACCACTGTGCCACCGTGCCGCCCACATAGCCCCAGGCTTATTTAGCCTCTCCCATAGCTCAAATTCTCCAGTCCTAGCAACATCAAAAATTGTTTCTGAATGCTTCAATGTTTAACAACATCTTTCCTATAGCAGGGAGACCAGAACTGTATACAGTATTCCAAACATGGCCTCACCAATGACCTGTACAGCCATAACATGGCATCCCAGTCCCTCTGCTCAAGGTACTGACCAATGAAGATAAGCGTACCAAACACCTTCTTCACCACCCTGTCTGCTTGCGATTTCACTTTCAAAAACTGTGCACCTGAACACCCAGGTCTCTTTGCGTTATGGTCTTTTACTCTGTGGATTTTACATATAATAGGTCCTTATTCTCTGTAGCTTAGAAGAATGAGAGCTATGCTCATTCAAACATCTTAAATTCTTCCTGGATGGACAGGGTAGATGCAGAAAGTATGTTTGCCCTGGTGAGTGAATCTTGAATCAGGTGTCAGTCTCAGAATAAGAGGTCAGCCATTTAAATATGAGATGAGAAAAAAAATTCTTCACTCAGAGGCTGGTGAATCTTTGAAATTTTCTACCCCCAGCTACCTGCAGAGGCTCAGTCATTGAGGATGTTTAAGTCTGAAATGAATAACTTTTTACATATCGATAACAAGCAGAGCTATAGGGATGATTGAGGAAAATAGTGTTAAAGTACAAGATCATCCATGATCTCATTGAATAATAGAGTGCGGTCCAGAAACTAAGTGACCTGCTCCTGCTCCTATTTCTTCATGCTTGTGGATAGCATTACACAAATGATCATATTAATAATTAACCATAGTACATTTCAGGAGAATAAAATTACACCTGAATGAAATACTGGGCCCAATGATTAATTGATCATTGCTTCAGGTGTATATAATGTGATCACCTCAGACATTACCAGCAAAAAATTCATTATTGTAACTTTCTGAAGAAAATGTCATTCTCAGTTTGAATAGCCAAGCAGTACACTTGACCTTGCTATTCTGCAACAGTGCCTCCGAAATTTCCTGGGTCAAATCAAAGAAAAATACATTATTTTCATGGAAATCAAATTGAATTGCACCATTCTGAATTCAATACAACTGTACCTCTGTTTCTGACTGTTATTTTATCAATTTACTATGTCTAAAATTAAATGCAAGTAGATAAATTATACATCTTGATTGATGTCATCCTTTACTTTTGCCACAGAATGGGTGATTCTTTGTTAAAGTCTGATGCACATAACACTTTATTAGCTTGAGGTTCCCTTTTTGATCATAAGACATGCTGAAACATTTATTACTAGCTAACTTTTTTGCATTGCTTCCTTGAATGTGTTACAGTCATAAAATGCCATTCCAGCAAGTACATTGATCAAATAATGCTGATTGTTCGTATTGAACGGGTCTGAAGTAAAGAATCTGTCATCCCATTTTGCGACACAATTGTCCAGGGAACAATTACTCTGAAACAAATATTTGTAACACATACGCACACACACACTCTCTCACAGATACTCATACCCCCTGCACACACACACGTTTGTGGTGTGAATTTGCAGAATTACATTTTGTTTTGCTCAAAAACTGCATGAATGAAATACTGCAAGATTCTGTAAATCCCTTGTTTAGATTCAAATCAGTCTGAATATTGGGACATACACAGCCTCACACAGGGCACCTCATACCTTCAAAGCATTATCTGGCCAATATGGCACCGATTGTTAGAGTTCACTCGAAAATGTAACTTTTAAAAAGTTCTGCAGTTTACTTAAGAAAGAACTGTAACCAACATGGTCATTCTAAAAGATGAGAGACTTAACAAACAATCCAGGTCTTTTTCAATATATAATTTCAGTTACATCATACTATAAACTTTTGCTATAAATTCTGTGTCCTATGATCTTATACTCCACAACCACCTGATGAAGGATCAGCACTCTGAAAGCTAGTGCTTCCAAATAAATCTGTTCGACTATAACCTGGTGTTGTGTGATTTTTAACTTTGTAAATCCCAGTCCAACACCGGCATCTCCAAATCGAGCTTAGCATGAATCCTGATAAACAGATTCATTTCAAAATATATGTACCAAGGTAGGAAGAAGATTTTCACACATTAGACCAATAATCTGTATCTTGCACCTTGACCAAAATGCTCCCTTCAACTTTAGGAAAATAGATTACAAAAATCGAGCATTTCCATTTTGTGTGTAGTTATTTTACGTTAATATGTTTCCTAAAAAAGTAGTTTGAATAGTTTTGCAAGGTGGGGTTGATATTGTCCATTTACTCTGGAGTTTATTGTGAATTGTGCAAGGAAGAGTAATTGTTTACTGATCTAATACAATTTCATTATTTTTGCCAACAAAACCTAAGTACATATGGCACCATACACAAATTTGTCTCAACAAGGAAATACAGCTGTATCCATAAATTATGCTCGTTTGTCCCTAGTTGGAAAACTCAACAGGTCTGGCAGCATCTGTGGACTGAAAATAGAGTTAATGTTTTGGGTCCAGTGACCCTCCTTCAGAACTGAAGAAATGTTAATTCTGCCTTGTCTCCACAGATGTGGCAAGATCTGCTCAGTTTTCACAGCAATTTCTGTTTTTGTTTCTGATTCCAATATCCACAGTTCTTTGAGATATTTTTGGACAAAACTAGTTTTCAGAGCACTGTTGTGTGCAGTGATGGGATCAATGGAATGGCAATGCTGGCAATTTTTAACATCTGAGTAAAAGTTAAGCACCTGTTTAAGTGTAGAAAGAAATAAGAACCCAAACTATATTTCAACAAATTAAGTCATTTTGAAATGTTGATCAGAATCTTCCCATGCCCTCAATAATGTGGGCTATGGCAAAAATTCAGCAACATTCAAATAAGAAGCCAAGCAAGACATTTCTCAATGTCAGGACCAGCAAATCTCATTTTCCAACAGCATTCTTAACTTCAAAGCAAGATTCTCAGTGGATAGCAGTGAGATGCCTTTTAATTTTTTTTTCTCTTTTTTGTGTGTGTGCAGGTGTGAGACACAGTGAAAGACACAAAGTGCACGAATCTTTATTCAATTTCCACCACCAGGAAGATAGGAAAACACCCGGGAGGCCAGTGACAAACACTGCCCTTCACATCAAGGGACAGTGCTGTGTGATCAAAACAGTGAAGGGGAGGGTAGGGACTAAATCAAAATAGAATTGGAGGGAGAAATGATGCACTCCACTCCCTGCGGCGCCCACCTCTCCCTGAACAACTCCAGGGTGTTGGTCGACACCGTGTGCTCCTTCTCCAAGGACACCCGGGCCCTAACGTAACCGCAGAAGAGGGGCAGGCAGTCGGCCCTAACGACCCCCTCCACGGCCCACTGCCTGGACCTGTTAATGGCCAGTTTGGCCAGGCCCAGGAGCAGACCCACGAGGAGGTCTTCAGACCTGCCCTCCCTCCTCCGTACCGGGTGCCCAACGATCAGGAGCGTGGGACTGAAGTGCAGCCAAAAACAGAGGAGAAGGTTTTTAAGGAAATCAAAAAGGGAGTGCAAACGCCCACACCCAATATACACGTGGTCCACGGACTCCACAGCGCCACAGAACAAGCAGTTGGGCTGGGAGTCCGTGAACCACCGCAACCTGCGGTTGCAGGGGACTGCTGCGTGCAACACCCTCCACCCCAGATCCCCGAGAGAAAGGGGGAGGACACCCGCGTAGAGAGCCCTCCACTGGGGAGAGATGCCTTTTAACAGGGTTTATTGCTTATTATCAGCCTCATTAACACTAAATCCTGCCTCATTATTATGCAACATCCCATTCTACCACACACCAGATAGAAACTGGATGTCAAGAATTTCTGACATGAAAGTCTGAACAGCAACTCCAGTGCACCATCTGCTCCTCTGCACCAACATCTCAGGGCAAGCTCCACATGCACCTCCTGTCATTGACAGATATTGGCAACAGACACATACCAGCCTCTCTGTGCCATCATGATGCATCTCCAATCTATACACAGTATAGTTCTCCATTTTAAAGCTATACTTTGGAGAATACTGCTACCTCTCAATGCACTTCCTCTGCAAGAACATTTCATGCTCAGGCTCCGATTCCCTGTTCACAGACTGCATCAGGCTGCATCTCATGGCTGTTTGCTCTCCTAGTGCCCACTCATCTTACACTTATATGGATTTTCACAGCATCGCTGCCTTGCCCTGTCTTAATTTGCCATGCCTTACCATTTAGCACAACTGCAAAGCCAGGAAGCTAGTCATTGTCATCAACAATCACCACATAGGGAGGTAAACATGTTGCTGCGCCTCATCGTGCTGTGTCAGTATTCCGCATGCACTACATGTCAGCAGTTAATGTGGGAGACATACTGCCTATGCTTCAATCAAATGATCATGTCTTGAAGTAGGTGTCTAGTAGTGCTCAATCAAGGGCGAGCGGGGAGGGGTCCCAGCACAGTAATTCAAGAGAATAGCCATCAAAATCAGCCAGGGGTTTGGCACAGTCAGTTCAGATCAGGTCAGGATCCCCTCCTTGTAAGGGGTGAGGAACTGAATGTCAGGCACTTCATCACCTCTGTCCTTTTGTGGGCAGTTTTCTCCTGGAATGAGAGAAAGGGAGGGATTAAGTGAGATGAAAGTGGGTAGCACAGCTGTTAGTGCTGGTGCAGGTGAGAAAAATGTGGTGAGCTGTCACAAGTGAGTTAGTGGAGTAGGAAGGTCAGAGGTTGTTACTCTGGAGAGATTAAGTGGTTGGGGGATGACTGAATGGTTGAGAGCAAGAGTGGGAAGACATTGCAAGATATAATGAGAATGGTAGAACACGGACCTCGATGGAAGATGAGTATAGCAGCACAGATACAATAAGCATGAGGTGGCAAAGAAAATGGTGACACTTACCCTGGCAGAGCAAAGGAAGTCATAAACCTTCCTCTACTGCTGGGAATTTCTCCAGACAGCTGGGATGGCACTGATCTGATTTTTGCTACAAGTGTGACTGACACATTTAAAATGAGTGAGATGGATCACAAATAATTGATATGCCAATTTATCATTGCTAACACACATTCATTGGTATCAAACAACCTTAGCTACATGTGCCCAATTAATAAGGTGACTTCACTTTCAAATCCGTAATGAACCAGTGACATTATTGCATGTGACCACAATCATTAAAAAGGACAAGAACATCAGGTACATAGAACACCACCATCTGCAAGTTCCCTTCAAAACATTAACCATCCTGACTTGGAAATATATCTCCATTTCCTTTAGTGTTGCTGGGTTAAAATCCTACAATTTACTCCCTAATGGCATTGTGGGCCAACCTACAGCATATGGACTGCTGCAGTTCAAGAAAGTAACTCACACCACCTTCTCAAGGGCAACCAGTGCAGGCAGAAAATGCTGGCTGGCCAGTTGCACCCAGATTCCAGACATAGGTGAAGGTTAATCTCAGTAATCAAGCACTATCAGCTTAGATTCAGCGCAAAAGCCTGCCCAAGTTAGCACAACTTTACATCAAACTGTCAGTCATACTCAAAGACAAGGACTACATTTGACTTAGTGAGAAATGGTCTGGTTATATGATGTTGGACATGGTTTCTAGTATGTTCTCTCATACAGCTTCAGTTGTCACATCGCACGGCAACAACTTGGATTTTGGAGCAGATCCCAGACTGTGTGGGGGATCCGTTCCATGAGTAGATGGTGCTCTGCCACATTGCGGCAGAGGAATGGGAGGGAGTGCTCTTCTGAGACTGTGTTGAAGAAAGACTGTGTCAGAGCAGAGTACTGCAAGACTTTTTCTGTGCATATCAGATAATGCTGGCACTGAAGCTTCAGATTTATCATCCACAACAGACAGACTTCTCCTTTAGAGGTAAACAAGAGAAAAGGGCCCTCTAAAAATGTGAACTTAATGTTTGTACTTTGAAAACAAATTAAATATATGGTTACGACACTTCACCCATGACGCCCAGTTAAGAGTTTGAAGCATTACAGTATATTGTGTATTAATATAAGACATAAAGACAATTAGGGTAGTTTGATCAATAGTGTTGTGTTAGTCAACAGGAAATGTTTCCTTTCAATGAAGACAACTTACTGTAAAAACCGTCAAACAAGCCGACTCGTCACCCACATCTGAAGCACCGATATCATCACATTACTGATTAAAATAATTATCTTCAATATGTTGTAAATCATTCATAGTCATTTCTGGTGCACTTGATAAGAAACAGGGTGACAGTCATTCTGTTTTCCTGTTGGGATAGATAAACAAGTCTTTCATCTTTACAGCAATTTGTTGATATTTTGATATCCGTACTTTGATGGCAGTGTTTTTTTTTGTGAATGATAGCTTATCTATTTGTCATTTCTAAATGTGGATAATTAATTATTAACTCAAGCTCTGCTTCTGAAAGTCAAAGAATTGATTAGATCTGCATCTCAACAAAAAAGTGAATGTTTGTAATACAGTCCAGTCCTAAAATTTCCTTTCGTGTTTAAGTGCATGAGGCTGCATTTTCTTTATACTTTTAGCAGTTGCAATGTACAACTGGATTGTATTGGATTGTACTGTGTATGTGGTTCAGTACATTATGTATGATTTACATTTTTTATACACATATTTTAAAACCCTTTTTAACAATGTACTCATCAAACCTATTCGTAGTCATTTGCTTTAGAGTTTTAGTGCATGCAAGTTTCCTGGATTTAGAAGACAGCAATAACTTGTATAAGTAAAACCCAGTTACCCTGTTTGTCAGACCAATGTAAGTGAAAAGTCGGGAAGGTGAGGTCAGCCATTAAATTCTCTTACAAATCACAGGCTTCCTGTGAAATGTTCATGAATCCATCCCTTCACCTTTTTTCTAAATCACGTACGTGTAGGCAGGTTGTGAGTGCGGTACAAGCAGTTTACAAAGAAAGATATTGGTAAGTTAATATTGATAAGTTAAGTAAGTGGGCAAAAGGCTGGCAAAGGAGTATAATGTGAGGAAATGCGAAGTTATTCATTTGGGAGGAAGAACAAAAGAACAGAATATTTGTTAAATCATTGAATCCCTACAGTATGGAAGCAGGCCATTTGGCCCATCAAATTTACACCAACATTCTGAAGAGGGTTCCACCTAAACCCACCTCCCTGCCCTACATCCCTCTAACCTTGCATTTCCCATGGTTAATCCACCTAGCCTGCATACAATGGGGAAATATAACATGGCCAATCCTATTAACCTGCATGTCTTTAGATTGTGAGAGGAAACTGGAACAGCTGGAGGAAACTCATGCAGACACGAGGAGAACATGCAGACTCCACACAGACAGTCACTCAAGGCTGAAATCGAACCCAGGACTGTGGCATTGTGAAGTAGTAGTGCTAGCTACTGAGACACCGCGCCACCCAAATGGAGAAAAACCGCAGAAAGCTGCAACACAAAGGGTTTGGGGGATACTTGTGCACAAAAGGCTAGCACATAGGTGCAACAGGTAATCAGGAAGGATAATGGAGTGTTGGCCCTTATTTCAAGGGAGTCAGAGTATAAGAGCAGGGAAATCTTACTGCAATGGTACAAGGTACTGGTGAGATCACCTCTGGAGTACTATGAGCAGTTTTGGTCACCTTATTTAAGGAAAGATGTTATTTCATTGAAGGCAGTTCAAAGAAGGTTCATTAGGATGATTTTCAGTATGGAGGGATTGTCTTATAAGCAAAGCTTGGGTTGGGACTCTACTCACTGGAGTTTAGAATAACAAGCAGTAATCTCATTGAAACTTTAAATATTCTTAAGAGGCTCAAGGAACGGTTCCACTCATGAGACAGTCTGGGGCCAGAAGGCATTGTCTTAGAAAAAAGGATCGCCAATTTAAGACTGAGATGAGGATGAATTTCTTCTCTCAGAAACTTGTGAATGTTTGGAATGACTTGCCACAGACAACTGTGAAGGCAGATTCCTTAACTATATTATTGGCTAACATATTCTTGATAAATTGGGGAATCAAAGGTTAGGGGAAAGGGCAGGAAAGTGGATGTGAAGAATGTCAGATCAGCCATGATCCTGTTGAATGGTGGATCGGGCACAAGGGCTGAAAAGTCTATTCTAGTTCCCATTTCTGATAGTTTCTTTGGACTTCACTTTATTGTGGTATTTTGCTCTCTTCCCACACATTTTGAGGCCCTCCATCACCCCACTCCCGAAACTCACATTTCAGTACACAAAAGCTATCTTTCCCTGTAGGAATACCACTTTATGTCATCTTAATAGAGGGGGCATTGCAGTAGCATTATATATCCAGGTCATAGGAGTCAAGCAGCACTGTGGAGGACAAAAGGTGTGCAGCTGCATTGTGGTTGACTCCTAACTGCCCTCTGGGCAATCAGGGATGGGCAATAAATGCGGGCCTAGCCAGCAACATCCTCATCCCATGAGTGAATTGAAAAAAAGGAACTCTCCATAAGGTGCACGCAGTCTGATCAGGACCCTCCTGAGCAGATGCACATCTGATGATGGTCAAGTGTCTGGAAGAATGACCATGGGAAACTTCACCACAAGGATTTACATACTCCCACTGCAATGTCCATGGCAATTAGATTAAAAGCAGCCCTCAAATTCTACCGCTCCAGATCCTTCCAATTTGGTATCGAAGATTTGGTATGACAAGAATAAGGTTAACACCCGGAAAAAAACATTCAAATTTTGCAGTTAATGCTTAAATGGTGCAGAATGACTAAATACCAGTCCCTTTGATGCTATGGCATCAAAATAACATAATCTCTGAAAATATCGAGGAAATTTAGCCTCATACACATAACTCACAATCCATATTTGTGATATGGAGTGGAATTATTCCAATCACATTCTGCCATATTTCTCCCCCATCATTTCCTCTTTCTAGAATGTCTGGGTTCAGGATTTGAAAGCAAAACATAATTTTCAGCCAAGAGCTGGTTTAAGACTTTATGTCACTTTGACACAAACATGAGCATGAGTATTTGCATCAAACATTAATCATTTATATTAAAAACACAATTAAAAATATATTTTCTGAAGTGGAAGTCTTCAGAAAACAGTAACTCAGGTTCGGGACAAGTAAAATTTCATTGGCCAAGTATAGGAAAGAAGGAAATTCTGAAACTGGGAGCTCTGTGGAAAGCTCTGAGAATCTGTTAAACCAAGGGCTTGATCCTTTGAGAAACAACAAGCATTTCTGACTGAATCAAATGCAAAGACAACCAGTTAATATATTGCTGTGAGATTGAAAGAGATCAAAAGTAACGTTTTATTTTGTGTAAGGTAATGGTTCTGAAAGAGTTAATGCTCATATTACATTAACTCCACCCACTCTACTGATGCCACACAGTTGTGGGTGGAATCAAAGAGATCTAATCCAGCTTTCTGAGGGAGCAGGTATGTCTGTGTCAGTTCCTTAGAAGTCTCATGATGATCCCAGACCAAATGTAGTTATATTTATTACTATCATGGACTGTCTTCTTGTTATCTAAGAACAATTCTTCTTTATGGAAGTGTGTTGTTGATGGTGGATCATGAGATAGGCCTCAGATAAAGCAAAGACAAAGGAGACAATCCTGGTGATGAACTAACTCAAATAATTCTTAGGTAAAAGTGAGGACTGCAGATGCTTTTGCCTGAAACGTCGATTTTCCTGCTGCTCGGATGCTGCCTGGCCTGCTGTGCTTTTCCAGCACCACTCTGATCTAAACTCAAATAATCCTTACCCAGTAGCACATACTGGTAGAGATGACAAACCCCACAAAGTATCAGGAGTAGTCATCTGGGAAAATGCCAGAACTTGAACACAAATGAGGTCAACAGTAACAATCAGTAAAAGATAGACAGAAATATGGATGATAAAGAGGAGAGGCAAAGATCAGCACCAGAGCACAGAATGAGGAAGGGAAAGACAAAAAGAGGCATGGAGATTGTCGCACAGGATAACAGAGGACAATTGCATCTTGTACCCTGAATATCATTTTCTGGGGAGTCAAAAGGCAGACTGTCATAGAATCATAGAGATGTTCAGCATGGAAACAAACCTTCAGTCCAACTCATCCATGCTAAACCAATATCCTAAATTAATCTAGTTCCCATTTGCTAGTGCTTTGCTCCTATCCCTCTAAACCCTTCCTATTCATATACTCATCCAGATGCTTTTTAAATGTAGTAATTGTACCAGCCTCCACCACTTTCTCTGACAGCTCACTCCATACACAAACCACCCTCTGCATGAAAAAGTTACCTATTAGGTCCCTTTTAAATCTATCCCCTCTCACCTTAAACCTATGCCCTCTAGTTTTGGACTCCCCCACCCCAAGGAAAAGATTTTAACTATTCACCCTATCCATTGCCCTCATGGTTTTATAAACCACTATAAGGTCACACCTCAGTGTCTGATGTTCCAAAGAAAATAGCCCCTGTAGCTTAAAGCCTCCATCCCTGGCAAAATCCTTGTAAATCTTTTCTGAGCCCTTTCAAGTTTCACAACATCTTTCCTATAGAAGGGAGACCAGAATTAAACACAGTATTCCAAAAGTGTCCTAACCAATGTCCTGTACAGCTGCAACATGACCTCCCAACTCCTATACTCAATGCACTGACCAATAAAGAAAAGCATGCTAAATGCCTTCTTCACTATCCTATTTACCTGAGAGTCCACTTTCAATGAACTATGAACCTGAGCTCCAAGGTCTCTTTGTTCAGCAACACTCCCCAGGACTTTACCATTAAGTGTATCAGTCCTGCCCTGATTTGCCTTTCCAAAATGCACCAGCTCACATTTATCTAAATTAAACTCCATTTGCCACTCCACAGTTCAAAGGCCCATCTGATCAAGATCCTGTTACATTCTGAGATAAATTTTTACACTGTTCACTACACCACCAACTTTGATGCCATCTTCAAACTTACTAACCAGACATCTTATATGCACATCCAAATCATTTATACAGATAATGAAAAGCAGTGGACCCAGCACCAATCCCTGCAGCACACTGCTGGTCACAGGACTCCAGTCCAAAAAGCATCCCTCCACCACCCCTCTCTGTCTCCTACCTCCCAGCCAATTTTGATTCCAAATGGCTAGTTCTCCCTGTATTCCATGTGATCTAACCTTGTTAACTAATCTGCCATGCAGAACTTTGTCGAAGTCCTTAGAGATCACATCCACTTCTCTGCCTTCAGCAATCCTACTCATTGCTTCTTCAAAAAAAATCAAGTTAGTGAGATATGATTTCCCATGCAAAATGCTATGTTGACTAACCCGAATCAGTCCTTGCCTTTCCAAATACCTGTAAATCCTGTCCCTCAGAATTCCCTCCAGCCACTTGCCCACCACTGATGTCAACTCACCAGTCTATAGTTCCTTAACTTTTCTTTGCCACCTTTCTTAAATAATGGCCAATTTCCAGTCTTCAGGCACCTCACCTTCAGCTAACAATGATACAAAAATCTCAGCAAGGGGCACAGCAATAACTTCCCACAAAGATCTAGTGTCTGATCAGGTTCCAGGAATTTATTCACATTTATGCATTTTAAGACTTTCAGCACCTCCGCCTCTGAGTGCTTTGCAGAATACCTACATTCTACTGGTCAAATTGATCCTGAGTTTCCAATTGCCTGCCACGTCAACACACCAATGTGTTTCTACGCCAACATTTCTGTCTCGGGCCTTCTGCAGTGTTTCACTGAAGCTCAGTGCAAATTTGAAGAATAGCATCTCATCTTTCATTTAGGGACCCTGCAGCATCTAACTCAACATCAAGTTCAATAGCCTTCAGAGCCAGATTATGTCCTTTCATGTTTTCTACCCATACCCACACCCTGGTCCTGTCAAGACATGGATTTTTTTCAGCACAGCCAACCCATTCTCTCCTGTTCTTAGCTTTCAGTATCACTTATCCAGCATCTATTCTGTCCTGGCTTACTAGCAAATAATGTTCTTGTGTGCCTAAAGCTTTCATTATCTCTCTCTCTCTCTCCCTCTCAGCTCCGTCTCCACCTATCCGATCACCTCTTCCCCCTCCATCAACCCCATCTCCAGCATAAATATTAATCTGTCCAAGCTGGTATCCGCTCTGATGATGAGACACTAGACTTAAACGTTAACTCTGAATTCTCCCAATAGATGCTGCCAGACCTGCTGAGCGTGTCAAGCAATTTCTGTTTTTCTTTCAGGTCTCCCCTGCAGTTCATTGTTTTACTATAGTTTCATTTTTAGCAAAGTGCTTACTTTGTTCAAAGGTCAGAAATAGGTGATAGAAAGTCAGCAACTTGTTTTACGTCTCTCCCAAATTTTATCTCTATGAAGTTTACACTATCACCCAACTTGCAGGATCAGGCAAAGTTGGGGTCTACCCATTATGGATCATGGGAGTGGAATTCCCCCAAATGCAAAGAAAGTCACTTTACAGTTCAATTTGATTCTTAGGATTTTGCTTTCCTACAGGAGAGGCAAAGTGGGGCCATCTTCTTCTTTTGTTGTTACATTTCTTTCACCGAGTAATGAAAGTCAAAATTACACACAAAGGCAGCAAATGCATTTGTAACAATCTGTTTTGCTTTATGTTTTCATGGGGTGTGATGTCACTGGGAAGTTACGATTGTTGCCTCTCCCTAATTGCCCCTGAGCTGAATACTTTGCTGAACCATTCCAAAGAGCAGTACAGAGTCAACCACATTACTGTGAATCTATAGCCACATGGTGAGACTGGGTAGGTTTTACTCTGTAAGAGACATTAGCAATCCTGATGGGTTTTTAATAATATTTGATGATAAATGTCACGGCATCCACCACTGAGACTAGCTTTATATTCCAGATTTATCATTTGAAAGTACATTTACATTTGTCAGAAGAGAAAGTTCTTCGACATCAAAGAATGGCTTAGATTCTGGGGTGAGCAGAAAATTCATTGAAATGTTCGTGAACAACTTCCAAAAAAACCATGGGACTGTGTAATTGATGGAAATCTGGGCTTTAACTGCAATGCCAACAGTTTCAATCATCTGTGGTTGGGAATGTGGATCCCACTGTGGGGGAGACTGGCGATAGGGGACATGGTTTAAGAGTAAGACATCTCCCATTTAAGACAATTGAGAAATAGTAGGTCATTAGTCTATGAAATTATCATCCCCAGAAAGCATTAGAGACTGTGTTACTGAATTTATTCAAGGCTGAGTTAGATTTTAGTTTTGTATACAAGGAATCAAGGGTTATGGGGGGATCAGAGAGGAAAGTACTGATGAGATAGAACCAAATAAGCCATGAGCTTATTGAATGACAGAGCAGACTTGGAGTTTCAAATAGCCCACTCTGCTCCTTAGTCCTTGTCCAATGCCACTAAAATTTCCCAATTACGTATCTATCAATATTACCAATTATTAGAAAGTGGAGCTATTCAGCCTGGAGTAAGTTGGATTCTGTGGGCTCATTGGACATCTTAGAAGTTTTTTTCAAAGCTGACCAATGACAAGGCAAAAGTTAACAAAAGACATTCAGAAAGATAGCGCAGACATTTTCACTAAATTGTATTCCTTTTATCATCACATTTTGCCCAAAGTTGCCCAAACCAATACAAAGAAATTGGAGAGTTTCAAATGGAATTTATTTCAGGTACAAATCTAGATTCAGCAAATCTTTGTGATCTTTTAAAACAAATTGCACTGGAAGCAGGTCCTTAGATTGACTTAATCACCATTGCTAGTTTTCATTGATTGTGACCATGTCTGCACTTTTGAAGCAATTCTTAAGGACTGGAATTTCCCAAAATTTGGCTAAGTGTCAATTTCAGGAGTTTCTTAGAGGTTTCTCATGTGAGTCTTGGAGACTTTTCTCACACATTTTTACACAGCACACCTCAGTGCTGGTACTGCACCACCATAGTGATGCTCTTGCTCAATCTCACACTCAACAGTTACAAAAAGCTGGCATCTAAGTTCAGTGGGTAATTGGGAAGGCAATGGAATATGGCTCCCCTTATTTAAGGAAAGATGTCACTTCACTGTAGGTAGTCTGGGGAAGGTTTATTAGGTTGGTGCAGTGTATGGACAGACTGTCTTAAGAGTAAAGGTTGAATAGGTTGGGCTTGTACTTGATGGAATAAAGAAGAATGAGAGGTGGCTTTATCTTTCTCAGCCTTAAATATAAACAAGGATTCTGTCCCACTGTTTTCCATAGCAAGGAGTTCCAAAAACTCCCAAATCTCTGAGAGAAGAAAATTTTTCTCATCTCAGTCTTAAAATGGTGCCCCTTTATTCTGGTCTCAGACTCTCCCATGAAAGGAAACATCGTCTCAGCATTTACTCTCAAGCCTCTTAAGAATCCTATATATTTCAATGAAATGATACCTCAATGCTTCTAAAGTTTTGTGAGTAGGGTCCCAACCTGTTTAACCTTTGCTATAATCCCTCCATAGAATGGATCATCCTAGTGAACCTTCTCTGAGCTGCCTCCAAAGAAATAGTATATTTTCTTTAAAGAAGGGATCAGAACTGCTCAGAGTCATCCAGCTGTATTCTCACCAGTATCTGGTACTGTTGCTGTAAGTCTTCTCGATATTTAATATCCAACTCCCTTGAAATTAGGACCAATATTCCATTAACCTTCCTGGTTACCAGCTGCCCTTGTGTGCTAGTTGTCTGTGTTTGTGCACAAATATCCCCAAGTCCCTTTAGGTTTTCAGCTTTCTGCATTGTTACTCCATTTAAATAATACTGTCCTTTTGTTCTCCCTTCCAAAATGAACAACTTTACATTTTGCCATATTATACTTCATTTGCCAACTTCTTACCCAATTACTTAACCAATCAACATCTCTCTATAAACTGTTTGCATCTCTCTTGCAACCTTTTTTTTGTCATTAGCAACTTTGCCTGTAGTACATTTGCTTCCTTTGTCCAAGTCATTAATTTATATTGTAAACAGTTATGGTCCCAGTACTGACCCCGGTGGAACTCCACTGGCTACAAATTGTCAACCTGAAAAAAAAACCCTTAACACCACTTGCTGTTTTCTAGCCATCAGCTAAACCTCTATCTATACCAAAATACTACCTCCAAAAACATGGACTCTATTGCTTAAAGTTTGAGAGTTACTTTGTCAAAAGCGTTCTGGAAGTCCAAACATAATTGTTCACAGTGCCCCTCTATCTATTCTGGTTAAGAGTTCCTTGAAAAATTCTAATAAATTAGTCAGTCACAATTTCCCTTCAACGAAGCCACTTGATTAGAGGATGACTTTTCAAATGCGCTGCCATTACTTTCTTAATAGTTGAATACAATATTTTTCCAGCAATATATGTGAGGCTAATTAGCATATAGTTACCTGCTTTTTGCCTATATTCCACTCCATCCCCCAAACGACTCAGCCTTCCTCCCCTCCATACATTCTACTCACTCACTCAGTGCTCCTCGCCACCTTTCCTGACTGAGGACCGACCAGCCCCCTGCCTGACCATAGTCCATCTTGGCTGGTCTAAGGAATCCTCCCCTTAGACATTCAGACATGACTGTGTGGTTAAAGTACATTCAGTGTGTTTGCCACACACACCACTGGCACATGCCGCAGATATCACATTAACACAGCATGGTACAAACAGCGTGCCCACTCTCTTGACTATTCCGTGCTGGCAAACATGACAAGTTGCCCAGATTTCTGCTCACAATAAAATTAAGATAAGACCCAGGAGAGATGCTGTCAGTATCCAAGTAAGTGCAAGAGGAGTGGGTACTGAGAAAGCAAGCCAGATGAGTGTCTCCCCATGCACACAAAGTCACCTTGCAGCCCTATTGCAATGTAATGTGTCATTAAACTCCAAGGTGCAGTATTGAAGTGCTGATCCATATTGTAAGTGAGTCAAAGATGTTGCCATGACAATGTGGTGCTTTGCCAATGACCGCCCTTGATGGATGGAGAGCAAAGATGGTCACTGCCATGGAATATGACGCTAGCCAAACTGGTTGGCCAGAGAAGATGCCAGTGAGCTGCAGCAGTCAGATACCCACTCTGACTTTTATGTCAGGAATGGGCGCTGCCTGCTTTCTTACCAGTACCTGGGAAGATTTCAGTACCTTTATGTAAACGAGGCAAGGCTTTTAAAAATTCTTTCATTCATGGAAATACTGCTGGCTGGACCAGCATTTGTCACCCATCCTTAATTTCCTGTAAACTGAGTGACTTTCTCAGCCATTTCAGTTAAGAGCCAATTATATTGCTGTGGGTCTGGAGTGACTTGTAGACTAGGGCAGGATGACAGATTTCCTTTTCTAATAGACATTAGAGAAATGGATGGGTTTTTACAACAATCAGCAGTGGTTACATGATCACCATTAGTCTAGATTTGTGTCCCAGATTTTTATTGCATTTATTTTCACCATCTTCCATGGTGGGATTCAGATCCGTAGTGAGAATGTTACAGCGTGAGATTTGGATTCCATACCAATAACGTTATCCCTATGCCACCAGCAATAATGTGAAGTTAATGCATGCACAAAGGCTTATACTGCTCACTAACAAGATTGTGAAACATTAAAATTTGGACTTGTTTTTCAAGAATCTCAGTTTTTGACTCTCACTGTATTTTCCCAACAGTCTTACCATTGCCCATGTCTGGAAGATTTCATCCCTAAGACTTTTACAGGACACCAAATAAGCATCTTTTACATACTTATACCCAGATGTGAGTAAGCCACCCATTGCTCCAAATTTCAGTGGATCCTCATTCTGAGTGTTGGTATTCACAGGAAAAATGATAAAATGGCTGGCCCCAGCAAATAAGTCACTGTTAATCTGCTTGATAGACTGAAAGATGGAAGTGACAGCCCCATGTTACAGCCTGGGTGAACAAAAACAAGACAAAGGCTGTGGTGACTTTGACAGACACCAACAAACCTGTCCTCCTGAGCTGCAAGTAGTGTGTCCAGTTAAAGGTAGCTGTATATTTCAGAGATAACTTATCTCAAAAACCATAGCCTGTAGACACACTGATGGTCAATAAGGAGCAGAACACTGACTTAGTCAATAAACTCTTCTAGCTGGAGCGGCATGGTGACTCAGTGGTTAGCACTGCTGCCTCACAGCACTAGGGTCCCAGGTTCAATCCCAACCTGGGGTGATTGTCTCTGTGGAGTTTGCACATTCTTCCTGTGTCTGTGTGGGTTTCCTCTGGGCGCTCTGGTTTCCTCCCACAGTCCAAAGATGTGCAGGTCAGGTGAATTGGCCATGATAAATTGCCCGTAGTGTTAGGTGCATCATTCAGAGGGAAATGGGTCTGGGTGGGTTACTCTTCAGAGGGTCAGTGTGGATTGGTTGGGCTGAAGGGCCTGTTTCCACACTGTAGGTAATCTAATCTTGGATTGAGGGTAACTATGACTGGGCGATAAAAAACACTTGCCAGGATGCCCTCATCCAAAAATATCTTTTTAAAAATTAATACTTAATTGGAATTATCACTGCACCTTACTCAGAAAGAAGAATTAAACCTTGCGATACAACTTTCATAGTTCCATACTGGATGCAGGCAATGTTACCTGATTGTTTATATTTCAAATTCACAGCTTATTCAGGCTATGTGTAAATCAATAAAAGACAAATTTAAGTAACTGCTACTTCTATGAATGTTGTAATCTTTTTAAAGGAAATTAACTTACAAACAAACAAAAGTTTGGTTTTCACTTTTTAGATCAAAAACAGAAATAGGTTTATTTACTGGAAACTTTGATTTTCATTATATGATTTTTTTTTTATTGCTTTCCATCCACAAATACCCCTTGACCTGTCCAGAAAGCTTTAACTGAACTTGATCTGAAGTTGTGTGGGCTTTTTTTTCTGGACTAATTTGTCTGGAGACCTTCCTGCTGATGATTATCTTTCACATATTCTCTTTCAGTGTATTTTGTAAACTGAGATTATGTATGGCTCTCTCTAAAAGGATGATGTATCACTTCATTGCTAGCTACCCAATGACAGATGGCAAGTGATTAATAGCACTGGCATCTGTCAGTGGGAGTGTTTGCAAGAAATGAGGTGGATTTATGGTATTCAGATTTCAATTGCAATAAAAATCATCTGAATTTAAACAATATAGAAATCTTATGATTTATTATATTTATTGAGTTTACCAACCCTGCATTAACATTGCTCATGTGCTACTGTGTTTTTATAATGTAATTGATGTTATGTACTACATAATTACATTATGTATGACACAATTCATGAGTAACTTTTTATAGGATTTTCACAAGAGCACAGGTCCATTGTTTCTTGGCCCTCATCTCATTGTAAGACTCGTCAATGAAACAAAGTTGCTTATTTCCATGTCCTTGTTTTATATTTCACTTTATTGATATTGTTACAATGTTTGACAATTGGATATAAGATTGAGACGACTCATACACTGCCAGAAATTAGTTGTCATTTTTGGCAAGTATCATGGAGGTTCCTCAACGCAAGGCCTTCCGAGCTTTTGGTGCAATTGTCCCAAACTTACCTCATTATGCAATTGGTTTGATGGTAGGAAGCAGAGGGTAATAGTGGAAGGGTGCTTGTCGGATTGGAGACCTATGACTAATGGAGTGTCTCAGTGGTCAGTGCTGGGCCCATTACTGTTTGTTATCTATATCAATTATTTTGGATAAGAATGTACAAGGCATGATTAGTACGTTTGCAGATGATACTAAAACATGCGGCATCGTGGACAGTGAGGAAGGTTGCCAGAAATTGCGACGGACCTTGATCAGGTGGAGAAGTGGATGGAGAAATGGCAAATGGAGTTTAATCTGGATAAGTGTGAGGTCTTGCATTTTGGAAAGTCAAATCAAGGTAAGAGTTTCATAGTGAATGGTAGGGCCTTAAGGAGTGTAGTGAAACAGAGGGACTTTGAAGTTCAGGTGCACAGTTCTCTGGAAGTGGAGTCACAGGTAGACAGTGCAGTAAAGAAGACTTTTGGCACACTGGCCTTCATCAGTCAGGGCACTGCGTACAATAGTTGGGAAGTTATGTTGCAATTATACAGAATGTTGGTGAGGCCGCACTTGGAGTATTGTGTTCACTTTTGGTCACCTCATTATGGGAAGGATCTTATTAAACTGGAAAGAGTGCAGAAAAAATTCACAAGGACATTGCCAGGACTCAACTGTCTGAGTTATCGGGAGGGGTTGGACAAGCTAGGACTTTTTTCTTTAGAACATAGGAGACTGAAGGGGGACCTTATAGAGATGTATAAGATCATGAAAGGCATGGCTTGGGTGAATGCACTCAGTCTTTTTCCCAGGGTCGGGAGGGCATCAGTTTAAGATTAGAGGGGAAAGAGGGAACTTGAGGGGCAACGTTTTAAACAGAGGGTGGTGCACATATAGAAGCAGAAGTGGTTGAGGCAAAGCATTAACAACATTTAAAAGGCATTTGGACAAATACATGGATAGGAAAGGTTTGGAAGGATATAGGCCAAGTGCAGCGTGGATGGACATTTTGGTCGGCATGGAGCAGTTTGGGCCAAAGGACCTGTCTCTATGCTGTAGAACTCTACAACTCTAACAATGAACCATGTCCCTACAATGCCCCACTTGTCCCATGCGCTGGGTCATTATGGGTTCCACAGCCCCTAGAAATATCCAGCAGTGTAGACTCCACCAGAGTAAATACTTCCACTCCACCTCCCACCAATGTTCATACTCTCCCATTCTCACTTTCACATGCAGCATCTTCCCTCACTTGCTCTGACCCATTCCGACCCTCCAGGGTACTAAGTATGCATGGCCTCTGTGTGGCCTATTTACTCACTCTTGTTTATGATACATTGTCCCTTTAGTCTCCCAAAAGCAAAATTAGCACAGTCTCCATGGCCAAAAGGGCTCCCCCACAAGACATCACTTCCTGCATCTCAAAGGAAGAAAGCATTCCCTGGAAGTACCATCAAGGCTGCCTCCTGCAATCTCCACCAGGTCAGGCACTGACACCCCAGTGGGTACTTTAAAAATATTAGGATCAGGAATGGCATTTTTCCACAGCAGGTCAAGGAAGAAATGCCCCAAATCTCTGGCACTCAAAGGACTGCCAGAGACTAGGCACCTGTTCAGCTTCAGGCAAGAGATGACCCATGATGTCAGCCATTTGTGACTTATTTGAAATGAATGAGCAGACACAGGAGCAGCAGGCAAGGTTACTAAGCAACATAACACAAAGACTATAACACTGCGGTAATAAGGTTGGGACCCTCCTACCTCAGGCATGTAAGCATCCGACTGGCTCCGTAGATGGGTTGGCAAATACCTTGAAGACCCAGGTCCAGTTCCCTGAGAATCTGCTGGAGAAGGGCACACAGTCCTGTTTGACATTCATGGCCAAAATGGAATGACATATGAGACATCATTCACTCAATACAACTGATAACTATGGCACCGATACTTTTACTCCAGCTAGAATTTGGATCAGGTTGGAAATATTTGACCAAGTAAAAGATTAATGCAGAGCCACAAAATGTTTCCTTTCTCTTAAACAGAATCTAGATGGTTATTCACTGTCATTCTAAAAAGGTTATCTGAAGCTTCTATATGAAATAGTTTGGAAGGTTTCTAGCACACTGCTAGACAGAAAATAAATTATGGCTGGAACAAATTTAATTCATTAATATGCCATCAATTGGATTAGGACTTTATCAACAGTGGAAGTCATTTTAACACCCAATGGGCTTCAGGTTAGCAGGGCCCAATAGTTCAGGCCAATGGGAGCTGGTGTTAAACACATTTACGAATCAACATTTGTGACTTGGGCTATTTTAACCATTGAGGTTTTCTTTGAAGGCAGTCAATCAGCTTCTGCAATGGTCTGATAGATAGAGAATGATGATAGTTTAGAAACAAATTCAAACTTCCAGTTAATAGTTGAAAGGATAGCTTTGAAAGATTTTACATTTTAAAATAACTTTTACTGTATCAATGACCAATGACAAAATGCTTTTAATGAAACATTCTTTTTGTTTTATTGTAAGCTTACATTTTACAAACATAATCAGAATTTTCTCCTTTGTACTTGCAGCAATAACTGAAAAACCAATTTCGTTAGGTTTCTCATTCTCTTAAATCGACATTCATCTGACCTGGAACTAATTCAAAGTGTGTACCCTTTCCAAGGTTCATTTCTCATTTCCCAATACTATTCTCCACTGTGAGAGTTTTTTTTTAAATTGAGTTCCTCCTTGTAGCTTTCAGCAAGTCTGCAGTCTTGCATTTACTACAGTGGGATGCAAGGTCTACATGCATTTGACGTTATTAATGGTATAGTCAACCACAGTCTGTCTGCAAAAAAGAACCTCAGTTTCCAGTTGCCTGTCACTTCAACACACCACATTCCCTGGCCAATATCTCTGCCTCAGATTTGTTGCAGTGCTCCAGAAAAACAGCACCTCATTTTCTGCTTGGGGACCCAGCAGCTTTCTGAACCCAACATGGAATTCAATAACTTTAAGGCTTGAGCTCTCCCACGTTCTTACCCCAGCTCCCACATATCAAGCTTTGTATCACATAGACTGCTTTTACACACAACCCATTGTTAGACACTAACGGTCTCTATTAATAGCTATTCACCCTCCTAATCAGATCATTATCCACTCCTTTGTCTGTCCAACTGCTCTTCTCTCTCTTTGGGCTCTATTGTTTACTCCTTACACCCTCCCCCTCCCCCATATCTTTTGCACAGAAGCTACATTTTCCGAGACACCATCAGTTCTGAGGAAAGGTCACTTGACCCTAAATGGTAACTCTGATTTCTCTCCACAGGTGCTACCAGGCCTGCTTTTTCAGCAATTCCTTTTTTGCTTATAATTTTCTTTGCTGAAGATGCCTGGCCAACTTCTATCTTTTTGCTCTACCCCTCTGCCTCTCTCAATCAGCTGCATATCACCCAAAATCACAACTGCAATGACTCTTCTAGTGGTGACATCTCTGCACTTATAGGGAAACCTGGAATCAGATCCCAGAGTGACTGCCACTACTCTCCTCTCCGTGGCAACATACTAGCCCTGTATGAAAGTATGCAGGTAATCAGCTATCTCTAAGTACCACTGATTATCATCTTAAAATGTTTTATGAAGCTCAGGATCTTCCCATTGTGAGCTTACAAACAGCTGTCATTGTCCACATGTTTGGCATCTCCCTATCAATAACACAGTATGGTTCTCCTTTTTTAATCTAATAACTAAGCCTTTTGGCCATGGAGGCTATGCTAATTTTGCTTATGGGAGACTAAAGAGACAATGTATCATAAACAAGAGTGAGTGAATAGGCCACACAGAGGCCATGCAGACTTAGTGCTCTGGAGAGTCGGAATGGGTCAGAGCAAGTGAGGGAAGATGCTGCTTGTGAAAGTGAAAATGGGAGAGTATGAACGTTGGTGGGAGGTGAAGTGGAAGTACTTACTCTGGTGGCGTCTACACTGCTGGATATTTCTAGGGGCTGTGGAACCCACAATGACCCAGCACATGGGACAAGTGAGGCATTGTAGGGATATGGTTCATTGTCTTGCTGCAATTGTGCAAGGCCTTGGTGAGACCACGCCTCGAATATTATGTGCCATCTCAGAATCTTTATATGAGGAATGATGTCCTATGGAGGGAGTACAACAAAAGTTTACCAGACTGATTCCTGGGATGACAAGACTGACAAATGAAGATAGCCTGGATTGATTAGGACTATGTTCAATGGAGTTGAAAAGAATGAAGAGGGATCTCACAGAAACCGATAAAATCCTAACAGGACTAAATAAGGTAAACACAGGAAGAATATAACCAGGGAATCCAGGCCAAGGTTCACTGTCGAATGATACAGGGTAAGCCATGCAGGACTGAAATGAGGAGATTTTTCTCCACCAAAGAGAATGGTGAGTCTGTGAAATTGTCTGCCATAGAAAGCTGTTAGTTCAAAATGTTGAGTAGACTTCGTTCTTAGAGTCATAGTCATAGTGATGTACAGCATGGAAACAGACCATTCGGTCCAACCAGTCCACGCCGACCAGATATCCCAACCCAATCTTGTCCCACCTGCCAGCACCCGGCCCATATCCCTGCAAACCCGTCCTATTCATATACCCATCCAAATGCCTCTTAAATGTTGCAATTGTACCAGCCTCCACCATTTCCTCTGGCAGCTCATTCCATATACGTACAACTCTCTGTGTGAAAAAGTTGCCCCTTAGATTTCTTATACATCTTTCCCCTCTCACCCTAAACCTTTGCCCTTTAGTTCGGGACTCCCCGATCCCAGGGAAAAGACTTTGTCTATTTATCCCATCCATGCCCCTCATAATTTTGTAAACCTCTATAAGGTCACCCCTCAGCCTCCGACGCTCCAGGGAAAACAGCCCCAGCTTGTTCAGCCTCTCCCTATAGCTCAGATCTTCCAACCCTGGCAGCATCCTTGTAACTCTTTTCTGAATCCTTTCAGGTTTCTGATCTTCTGATAGGAAGGAGACCAGAATTGCATGCAATATTCCAACAGTGGCCTAACCAATGTCCTGTACAGCCACAACATGACCTCTCAACTCCTGTACTCAATACTCTGACCAATAAAGGAAAGCATACCAAACGCCTTCTTCACTATCCTATCTACCTGCGACTCCACTTTCAAGGAGCTTTGAACCTGCACTTCAAGGTCTCTTTGTTCAGCAACACTCCCTATGACCTTACCATGAAGTGTATAAGTCCTGCTAAGATTTGTTTTCCCAAAATGCAGCACCTCGCATTTATCTGAATTAAACTCCATTTGCCACTTCACAGCCCATTGGCCCATCTGGTCCAGATCCTGTTGTAATAATGAGGTAACCCTCTTCGCTGTCCACTACACCTCCAATTTTGGTGTCATCCGCAAACTTACGAATTGCACCTCTTATGCTCGCATCCAAATCATTTATGTAAATGACAAAAGGTAGAGGGCCCAGCACCAATCCTTGTGGCACTCCACTGGTCACAGGCCTCCAGTCTGAGAAACAACCCTCCACCACCACCCTCTGTCTTCTACCTTTGAGCCAGTTCTGTATCCAAATGGCTAGTTCCCCCTGTATTCCATGAGATCTAACCTTGCTAATCAGTCTCCCATGGGGAACCTTGTCGAACGCATTACTGAAGTCCATATAGATCACATCTACTGCTCTGCCCTTATCAATCTTCTTTGTTACTTCTTCAAAAAACTCAAGCAAGTTTGTGAGACATGATTACCCACGCACAAAGCCATGTTGACTATCCCAAATCAGTCCTTACTTTTCAAATACATGTACATCCTGTCCCTCAGAAGTCCTTCCAACAACTTGCCCAGCACCGAGGTCAGGCTCAGGAAATGGATAACGGGGTCAAAACAGGAACAGGATATTGAGCTGGATGATCAGCCACAACCATATTGAATGGTACAGAATGCTTGAAGGGCCAAATGGCCTACTCCTGTTCCCATTTTCTAGTTTTGTACAATAATCTTATGAGCCAAAAGTCATAGTGCAAAACCATAATAATCACATAGACATCTCATTTGTGCCAAATCCAAAAGAAATAGGAGAGAGGTACCAGCAAGGAAATAGATGAATGGTCACCCAGAGTTTAAAGAAAACCAAGAACTAACACCAAAAGGAAGACTTGCCAGTTAACAGTAAAGTCAAGAGTTTCTGGATGGTTTAATGAGAATGCTAAGAGGGGACACATGGGATCCATTGAATTCCACGAAGGAACGTTTCTCACAAACTGGAAAGGTCTACTCATTGTTGAATGTCCACCTACCTTCTCTTAACAGGAAAGCGACAGCATTTTATAGCTCAGGTCTAAATATCATAGTAAATTGCAATCTGGTCCCACTGTTGTAGTCGGACATTTATTTTAATTAATTCATGAGGCTCCTTAATCAGTGAATCTCACCAAGAATGAGCAGAAACACTTAATTGTAAATCCCTCCCCCACGATGATGCCATAAATGGAGATGGATTAAAATTGATCCCAAGGAAGTTCTAACAATATGCATTCTGATTGTGATAAACATGAGAATCATGAGATAGTAAAATGTTAACACTTGAACCGCATCTATACATTGCCAGTCAGCAGCCCACTCAAAATGGTTAGAAAGCAACAGGAAGGCAAATCAGTGTCAAACCTCCAGGGCAGGAGAGGCCTGAACATTACAGGTGAGGACTTAATGAGCTGTTCTGTTCTTTATGCCTCAGAAGAAAAGAAAGAAAAACTGTGGTTTGATTGCTCCTGAATCATCAACTCACCTTCTTACTTTACAGTATCAGCAGACCACACCCTCCACCTTCAAATACTATTGTAGCATAATTGTTAAATTACCATCATGACCTATGTTATAAATGGTACTCCTAGTTGTGCATACTGAGAGTTCTGAAAGCAAAAGGCATGTTAGAAATAATAAAATGTTATTTGAAAAATTTGATTGATTTTGTGGTGCTGTTTAACTCCTAAATGAGTGCAAGAACTGACAGCTTGGCTTTTTTGCTGGTTACTTTAATTTCTTTTGCACATGTCTCAACATTTTCTTTGGTTTCTTTTTGTTTGTCAGTGAGGTATATGATTTTTTTTTCTGCATTTTATAATTCTCATAGAGTCATAGAGATGTACATAGGAAACAGACCCTTCGGTCCAACCCGTCCATGCCGACTAGATATCCCAACCCAATCTAGTCCCACCTGCCAGCACCCAGCCCATATCCCTCCAAACCCTTCCTATTCATATGCCCATCCAAATGTCTCTTAAATGTAGCAATTGAACTAGCCTCCACCACATCCTCTGGCAGCTCATTCCATACACATACCACCCTCTGTGTGAAAACGTTGCCCCATAGGTCTCTTTTATATCTTTCCCCTCTCACCCTAAACCTATGCCCTCTAGTTCTGTACTCCTCGACCCCAGGGAAAAGACTTTGTCTATTTATCCTATCCATGGACCTCATAATTTTGTAAACCTCTATAAGGTCACCCCTCAGCCTCCGACATTCCAGGGAAAACAGCCCCAACCTGTTCAGCCTCTCCCTGTAGCTCAGATCCTCCAACCCTGGCAACATCCTTGTAAATCTTTTCTGAACCCTTTCAAGTTGCACAACATCTTTCCGATAGGAAGGAGACCAGAATTGCATGCAGTATTCCAACAGTGGCCTAACCAATGTCCTGTATAGCTGCAACATGACCTCCCAACCCCTGTAGTCAATACTCTGACCAATAAAGGAAAGCATATCAAACGCCTTCTTCACTATCCTATCTACCTGCGACTCCAATTGCAAGGAGCTATGAACCTGCACTCCAAGGTCTCTTTGTTCAGCAACACTCCCTACGACGTTACCATTAAGTGTATAAGTCCTGATAAGATTTGCTTTCCCAAAATGCAGCACCTCGCATTTATCTGAATTAAACTCCATCTGCCACTTCTCAGTCCATTGGCCCACCTGGTCCAGATCTTGTTGTAACCTGAGGTAACCCTCTTCGCTGTCCACTACACCTCCAATTTTGGTATCACCAATTTCTGATACTCAGAAGTGTGAAACCTAACAGAGCACTGTGATGTGACAGACAAGATACAATTGGTAATTATGTAGATATGAGCACTAATTTTCTTTATCCTTACCAGGTGATGATAAGCCACAGTGTGCCATATGTACACCATCTTTGCCAATGCCACTGTCTGCCTAATTTTGCTGTCTCAGACTATCTGTATGTAGGTGTACCTGGTGAACACAGTGGCTCAGTGTTCGGGACCTGGGTTTGATTCCAGCCTCCGGTAACTGTCTGTGTGGAGTTGGCACATTCTCACCGTATCTGCGTGGGTTTCCTTCGGGTGCTCCAGTTTCCTCCCACAGTTCAAAGATGTGCAGATGGATTGGTCATGCTAAATTGCCCATAGTGTCCAGGAATGTGTAGGCCAGTAGAGATAGTCATGGGACACCCAGGGTTCCATGGATAGGGTAAGGGGGTGGGTCTGGTGGATCTTTGGAGGGCCGGTGTGAGTGTGGACTTGATGGACTGAATGGCCTGCTTCCAGACTGGAGGGATTTTATGGAGGGTAGGCCCATCATCTATTAAAGCATTGTGCTAAGGTAGAAGCAGGAGCACATATACAGGACTGGGGGAACTCCAGCTAGAAAGCACAAGGCCAAAGAACTTGTTTTGGTGAGTGAAAACCATATTCAGCTACTTGTGTTGTTCCTCTTCATTTTGATTCTGGTTCAGAACTTCCAATGCTACATCAAAATGCATTCCCTTCACAAACATGTAACTGAGCACCCCATGGACATAGGTGGAAGAAGAAAAATATTTCCTGGATTGAGTTGCATTCTTGCCTCTGGGAAACATGATTTTGTGTTAGTTCCTCTTCTAAACACTTGACAAAATACATACTGACACTTCAGTGCAGTCCTGAGACAGTGTTGGGTTATTCTAGGTGTCTTGTCTGCTTTCTCATGTGGACTTTGAAGTTTCCATGATATTTTGAGTAGCACCAGGGAATTATCATCTCCCAATAATCATCCAGTAAATAATATTGTCTGGTCATTACCACATTGTTGTTTATGGAGCTTGTTGTTTTCAAATTGATTGCTATAATTGATTTATTACAATAGTAGCTACACTTAACAGGTACTTCATTGGTGTGAATGAGAGTCCTGTCTTCATCATAATTCCAGATCAAAGTTAGATCGGCTTTGCTGGTAAGGGCAGAGTCTGGTTACTTTATTTGGTAAGTTGTTAATTTATGTGATTTTAACTTAACAGGACGAACAAAAAGTAAAATTAATTTTTTTGCAATTTAAATCATTTCCTACCAAAGGCAAATTATAATGCCAGAAGATAAGCACAATTATTAGTGTGGGACTTAACTTCTGGTAGAAATAAGGAGAAAGTGAGGACTGCAGATGCTGAAAATCAGAGTGGAAAAGTGTGGTGCTGGAAAAGTACAGCTGATCAGGCAGCATCCAAGGAGCAGGAGAGTCGATGTTTCGAACATAAGCTCTTCATCAGGAAACTCCTTGGATGCTGCCTGACTGGCTGTGCTTTTCCAGCACCACGCTTTTTGACCACTGGTAGAAATAAGGCCACACCAACAAACAATAAAATTCTTTACAAAAACGCAGTACCTACTTGAAGTAGGTACTACCTGTAGTAATAGCTTTGGCAAGCTAACAATCCATTTGGAGGCTAGAAAACGTTTTTGTTGATAGGCCAACCCTTGTTACTTTGGTGCAATACTCCAGTGTTATGTCAGAAGCATTAAGAGTAATCACTTTAATCGGGTAATACCTATGCATAAATAGCAGAGCAAGGAATTTCACGGAACTGTTAAAAGCCTGTTGGCTAATGTTATCAACAGGAATTTCTAAACTGAAATCTTTAATTGGTATTGACCAAGGACCAGTTTAAATGACATAATTTATCTCCTCAACTGAACTTTACATCCTCTTTCTCCAAACATTCCATCTCTGGCCTAAAGGTTGCAGAGTTCTCTTTCAGTTTGAAGTTGGTGGACTGTTAAGACTACCTACACATGCTAAAATTAATGCCATCGCCCCAGCCTTATAAGATCCAGCTTACCTTATGGTTGTCTTTAGTCTTGGGAAAACCATGTGCTGGAGCAGGTGAACCAAGCATCTTACCCAACCTACTATAAAAGTAAAATTTCTTTCAATGTTTTACCCTGATGTCACCCACCTAAAGACATATTGCACATTGTCAGAGGCACTGAGAATAATACTTTTGCTTCTTACTTTTTCTAGAAAACAATGTATTTTGTTTAACATAGGCATAAAGTCCTTCAAAACTGATGGGTTGAGACAATTCAGTTTATTTATACTGCTAACCACAAGCATGATTGGAGGGCGTAAATTATGGCTGGCCCACGTGCTCACTATCTGTAGAAATTTATTTGGAGGCCTCCCAAATTTCAGAAATGATAACTTGCTCTTTTTATTCTGTCAGGTTTTTTTTAACACAGTGAGAATCTGTTTCCCCGGCCGTTACTACAATTGCGTTGGTCGTTTTTCATGACAAGTCAATAGCAATACAACCAGCCAATAAAAATAAGTCCATGTGAGCTCAAGGGTAGGCTTCTTGACCTTTAGAAGAAATCACACCTAATTCATTGTCCTCACCCTCCAGATGATCATCAAATTCCTCTATGCTCGGCGGGGTGTCTTAAGTATAGCATAGCATTCATCACTGAATGAATAGGGCCATTTAGGTTACTTCTGCCTCAAACAACTGAACCAGAACAAGATTAATTGTTTCCTCAAAGCCAGAGGAGTTCTCAAATTTCACGTGGGAAAAGCGCATTTGATACTCAGTTAAAAATATTGTTGTCCTCACCAATAAAGTCAATAGTTGTAATTATTATGTGCTGAGAATGAGAGTATGTCTTGTGATGTATATTTTATACATCTTTAAGTATACAGGAAGTCTCCATTTTATGAGTAACAACATAAAACCCATGGTATTCTGTGCTACTATCGAACAGCAAAATCATGTGAAGACAAAACTGGGAGGTATGAAAGATTTAGTAAGGTGGTAATTTTTTTCCCAAGTGGAAATATTGCTCACTGATTTTCAAATGAGCAAACAGAGCCATCTTCAGAGTGAACATGTTTGTATAGTTCAGCTTCACTGATTTCTCAATCACCAAGTGAGGTTTTTTTCAGTCACAAGAATAAAGATATTATAAATTTGAGACAAGTTCTGGTCACCATCTTCTTACAGTATGAACAGATAACTTCAGGAATGTGGGAGGATGAAAGTCTAAAGAATCAGATATCTTAAGTGGAAGTATTTACAAGCCTAAAAAATACTTTGATTAAATACTGACCAGGTAATCACAGATAATCACAGTGGACTGGACCTTGCATTTTTTTGGCTAAGTGCAAATTGCTTTGAGATTTTTGGAAAACATTTCCACACAAGACTCAGTGAGTTATCTTTCCATCGCTTACCAAACTTGCTTAGCTAGTCTGCCGCTACTGTGGGGGTTCATCAAGTCCCCAGCATTGTTCACTGAATAACTTGCCACTCTGCAGATATGCAGGAATTAACCAGCATCCCAAGCACTGTCCGTGTCCGGAGCTACCCTGCACAATTACTGACATTTACCCAGGTATGGCAGATGGGAGAAATCAGTGCCTTGCTGGATGGACAGGGAGATGGAGGTCCTGCTGGATTGGGTAGTGCAGAGGCAGACTTCCTCTTTCTCAGAACCAGAAAAATGAAAATGCTGTCATCATCTCTCGTATACCACACACTCACTCTATCTCTGCTACCATACCCAGCTACTACCAAGATTCATGCTCTCTCACTATTATCTTCAACATCTTCCCTCACTCACTGCCATACTTTATAACCCCACTAACCCTGCATGCCCACTACTCTGCCTACTCACTGTACTCAAGAAACCTTCCAACCTGCACGCAAAGTAACAACTTTTTCATCTCTCATAATACCTCTCTCCCTTTCTCTCTTTCTCTCTCTCATTCTAGGCAAGGATGGGCAGGGATGCTGTGAGCATCCAGGTAGCCTTGGGATGAGTGAGTGCTCGAGCAGGAGGTGGAATGTCCAGAGATACAGCCTGGTTCAGTCCATTAGCTGGGTGTGTGTCCATGAGCAACTTTACAATGATAACTGCTGCTGCAGTTCAAAGTGCAGCATACTGTAAGTGGACCAGAGATGTGTTATGAGGGTTCTTAGAGGCTAGCACATGTCAGACGTTAATATCTATGGTATTTTGTTTGGCTGGTGCCCATCAATTGAGCCCTGAGATGTTGGTGCCGCTGTCCAAAATAGAGGTCCTTTGAACCAAGCAGCAAGTTGAAGTCACCGTGTACCCACTTTGACTGTAGTGTTGAGAATTCTCAATATCTAGCTTGTTCAGTGAGTTTACAGGGGTAGGAAGCTGAATATGAATATGATGAGTTGGACTGTTAAAAAAAAAAAGATTTCCATTTAATTAATGACTTGCCACTGCCTAGTGAAATTCTTCTCACATTTTGTCAAAAGCATTAAAGATAGAGCAAGATGTTCTTGACTTTGGGATGGGCCTCATCAGAACTCTCAAGCAGTTCAGCCACAAATATCTCAATAGCCAATGTACTTAAAGCCGAAAATGATTCTGGTGTATGTCTCTGATGCGCACGCTGTCCCTGTGACCCCATAAGTCTACCAGTGTCAGTGTAGCTTATAACAATGTTGTTTTCTTCTTTTACCACAAAGTGCTTGCTTACACTTACTAAAATTATACCAACAGTGCTTTGGACTCAATCCAAACTGAATTGAGTTAATGGATGCCTTGCTGGTTAGCATGCTTTCTTCACCAAACAAAAACAACAATGGTCAATAAAGCTGAAATGATAAGTAAAGGAAATAGTTCATAACTGAGAATGTCCTTGGCTTTGCATTTGTTCACAGGTTGGTAAACTGTTTTATCATCTTCAAAGTCAATCATTTTATTCATAAATCAAGGTGAACATGAAGTAGGGCAGCATCGAGTTTAGCAAAAATAAAGGAAACAATGTCCTTCACAAAATCATCAGATTATGCCAAGTAGGCAAACGTGAGGACTGCAGATGCTGAAAACCAGAGTTTAGATTAGAGTGGTGCTGGAAAAGCACAGCAGGTCAGGCAGCATCCGAGGAGCAGGAAAATCAGTGTTTCGGGCAAAAGCCCTTCATTAGGAATTCCTTGTGCCAGAAATGTTGATTTTCCTGCGGATTATGCCAAGTTGAAACCTGTAGGTTATAGCAGATGGGAAGGACTAAGAGAGGCAAGCAGCCCATTATTGTTGATAAAAAAGTATTAGTTAAGGTAGGATACAACACTCATTTAAGCTCGGCCTTCTTGACCAAACTATAATGCGTGCATTATACCTGTAACATTTGGGCACTTCTACAATCTGTCAGAGTAGCTCATGGATGATGATGGGAAAACTTTGAAATTGTGGATTGTTAAATTGGTTCAAGTAATGTTGTAATTATAACCTTGTGAATTAAAGTCACAAGCTCAGTTATACAGTATATGTGAAAGGATATTGAAGTTGAAAAGGGTATGTCCGGATCAACCTGGTGTGAAAAACGTTCCTGGATTACCAAAGTTAGAAGAGTCTTCAACTTATATTGTCGAGAATCTGGGTGTAATAAGGTATGGAGTGAGTTAGGGAGCTTTTTGAGCAGGTAATAGAAATGGTCGATTCCTTAAATTTCTCTCAGTAAAATGAATTTTTGACCAAAAGAAATCATTGTTATCATTATTCAGCTGTGAATCCTTTCTTCTCAAACCTAACAAAAAAAGTGACTCTACCTTGGGTTTGCTCTTGGGGCAGGATAGAATACTCAACAATAATTAGCTTGAAAAGGCCTCGTGCTTTTTATGCTTAGTCTGCTTTAAATATGAAATGTCCTAATTTTGTCCTCCACTGTGGGTTTGTCATTTGCAGATCGAATTTTTTTCAGGTACAATAACGTGGAAGAAGTCTCACAAGTATGAAAGGAATAAATGAATGTAGAAACTACGCATGTGGGCAGCTCCAGGCAAAAGCAAACAAAATTAGACAAACTCAAAACTGTTGTCAGTTCAGTAGGACAGATACGAACTGGGTGTGAGAAAAAATGTGTGGGTGTCCTTTCAAAATGTTTTACACTGTTGCTCAATGTCGTCACTGTCGGAGACTTTGAAGTGATTTTGTAATAGCTGAAGGTTAGATAAATTACATTGATTGAGCCAAGATATTTGATAGCACTTGTACTCCTTTTGCCTTGAAATGATTGATGTAGTGCCAGATTTTGGTAATAACCTAGGCATAGATGTCTGTTCCGTACAATAAGGTGCACTCAGTTCAGCCCAGTTACTAGCCAAGCATGTAAACTGAGTATCACTTTTGAAAAGTGACAGCTTGCATAGTTTTACAAATTTATATTTTATCACCAAACTTGGTGGATTAGCCATTTTTTGAAAGCAAAATTAAAATTTCATTTAATCCTATGGCATGCTTCCCTTCTTCTACATTCTTTCTGGCTATTTCCTGACAGATACACGACATTGTTATGCCCATTGTTAACTAGCTGCTTGGGGATGCATGAAGAGGCATAGATATAACAACTTCACATTTGACCTCATTCTTAAAACTTAAGAAAATCCCTACAAAGAATTAAGAATGGAAAAACTTGTTCAGTCACTGCCTGGTTCTGGAATAGTGTACATTTTTCAAATGCATAGCAATTCTGTCATTTTGAATTTAGAAAAAGAGAGTTTACTTGAAGAGTTCTGCACTAGCTCTGTCCTTACAGCTCATTTTGATGGCTCGAAGGTTTTGGAATTTTTTTAAAGGTTGAAATTAAAGCAAAACTAGGGCTGTTACATGAGGAGAATCATTTGGGCCACACAAATGCCAGGCAATGACATTCTTCATTGAGAGACAATTTAACAATTTTCCCTTGACACTCAATGATATCACTGAATACCCCCACCATCAAAACAATGAGAGTTACTTTAATCAGAAAGTGACCTGAACAAGACATGTAAACACCGTGCTTACAAGAACAGATCAAATGCTAGAAATTCTATGATGATTAACTCACCTTTTGACTTCCAAGAGCCAGTCCACCATCTATGAGGCACAAGCCAGGAGTGTGACGGAATATTCTCCAGCAGCCTGGATGGATGCAGACCAAACAAAACTCAAGAATTGTCAATGTCTGCAGACCTGACTATATGGGTACGACAAAGATCGGTACAAAGGCCATAGCAGCTTATGAAATATTTATCATTGGCTTGGATGTGGGGACCAAATGTAATATTTTCAATTGTATGACATAGTGTTAGGTGGAAAAGAGTGCTGTGAGGAACTTGTAAAACAGTTTCAAGAGAACATAAATAGGCTTAGTGAGTGAGCAAGAACACAGAAGATGGAAGATAATGTGGAAAAATGTGAATTTTGCCACTTTGTTGGGTGAAAAGTATTTGTTTTAAGTGGGAAGAGTTATGAAGTGTAGATGTACAAATGGACCTTATGGTTAAATCACTGAAGATTTGCAAGTTCAGCAAGAAATTAGATGGTTAATGGTATGTTAGCTTCTGTAGTAAGAGGCATTCCTTAGCGCAGGGATAGTGAAATGAGAGGAAAAAGATTTAAAAGGGACTTAAGGGACACCTTTTTCACAGCGAGGGTGGTGCATGTATGGAATGAGCTGCCAGAGGAAGTGGTGAAGGCTGGTACAATTATAACATTTAAAATGCATTTGGAATGGTGTATGAATAGGAAGGTCTTAGAGGGATTATGGGCCAAACGCTAACAAATGGGACTAGTTCTGTTTAGGAAATCTGGTTGGCATGGACAAGTTGGACCAAAGAGCCTGTTTCCACGCTGTATACCTCTGAGACTCTATATGAGTCTTGCTTAAGTTGTTTGAACCTTGGTTAGTCCACATCTGTTGTATTGTGTGCAGTTTTGGCATCCTTACCTTAGGAAGGATTATCTTGCCATAGAGGGAGTGCAATGAAGGTTCACCACACTTTTTCCTGGGATGATGAGAAGGAATTTGGGTCAAAGCACAGGAGCTGATCCCACAGAGACAGGGTGGAAGCAAGTAAGATGATTCTCCTGGTTAGGAAATCTAGAACGAGGCAACACAATTTCCAAGTAAGGAGAAAACCAATTAGGATCAAGATTAAGCAAAATTATATTTCTCAGAAAGATATGAATATTTGGAATTGTCTATACCAGGGGAATGTCGAAAGTGAATCGTTGAGTATATTTAAAACTGAAAGGTGACAGGTTTCTAAAAGCATTGACAAAATGGATCTTTGCTGGAAGTGCCCAACATCACATATGCCAGTGTTCAGCCCATTTCATTTACTGCATATGGTTTCACGTAACATTTAAAGACATTGGATACTGCAAAGGCCACAGGTCCTGAAAAACATTGCAATAATAGTAGTGAAAGCCTGACCTATAGATTTTGTTGTGCCAAAGCCAACCTGCTCCAATGTAGCTACAACACCAGCATCTACCCAACAATGTGGAAAATTGCTAAAGTATGGCCTGTCCACAAATTGCTGACCAAATCCAACCAGGTCAATTAGCCTCCCATTGGTCTACTTTTGCTCATCAGTAAAGTGATGGAAGGTGTTATCAACAGTGCTATCAAGCAGCACTTACTCAGCAATAACCTGCTCAGTGCCATCAGTTTGGGTTCTGTCAGGGTCACTCAGATCCTAACCTGAATTTAAGCCTTAGTCCAAACCTTTAGCAAAAGAGCTAGAATTCAAGACGTAAGGTGAGAGCGACTACCCCTGATATCAAGACAGGATTTGCCCGAGTGTAACATATCGGACCTTGAACAAAGTTAGTCAATGGTAATCAGGAGGGAAAGCTTTCTACTAATTGGAGTCATATTAAGTACAATAGATTTTTGGTTGTGATTGTTGGGGGTCAGTTATCTCAGTTCCAGGACATCCCTGCAGATTTTCCTGAGGGTGATGTCCTCTGCCCAACCATCTTCAGTTGCTCTAGTCCCTCTATCGTAAGGTTAGAAGTGGGGATTTTAACTGATGAATGCATAACATTTAGCACCATTCACAACTCACCTGACACTGAAGCAGTTGATGTCCATATGTAACAAGACCTGTACATGATCAATAAACTTCATACAGTCAGGAAGGAGAGATCTCATTAAGAACGAGACACAGTGTGAGTGAGTATCTAGTTTGGGGAATTTGGAGGCAGCATGAGAATTCAGTGCAGAGGGGAAGAGGTGCTTTTTGTGTGCTTGTTTTGCCTCATAGTTTTTGCAAGGTATTTTCGAACAGGATAAATTGAAGCCCAAAAGCAAGAGCCCAGCAGGTAAGCCATAAGTTCATTGGTTGGTGATATTCACTAATTTGACTATCTTTTTAGGTTACTTTCAGATTGAAGGTAAATAGGCAAAATATTTACAGGTTACAAACTAAAAGATCAGTACAATACTTTTTAAAAATCAAACAAAGAACTAAGTAATTAAAATAGAGATGCTGGGCCAGCTGATGTGTTGTAACTACAAGGGATGGAAGCTGATGGATCCCATTGTGGTTCATTGTGACCACATCTGCAGCAAGTGTCGATTGCTTGAGGAAATCCAGCTCACAGTTGCCCTGGAATCTGAACTCGACAACACATCAGAAAGTGCTTCAGAAGGCAGTCACACCCCTTAATTACTTTGAATTTGGTGAGTGGTCAGGGACAAAAGGGTGTGACTACAAACAAGGCAGGTAGAAGGATCCAGAACGTAACACTGAAGGAGCCTCAGCCCTTGATCTTGTCTAACAGGCTTGAGATTCTTGCTCCCTGTGTGATGAGAGCGGGCGCTGTAGAGACAATGAGCAAACTGACCATAGCACCGTGGTATAGGGAGCCATTCAAGAAGAGGGGAGAAAACAGAAATGTAGTTGTGTTTGGGGATAGTTTAGTCAGGGAAATAGACATTGTTCCCTGTGGCCAGGATCAAGAGCCCCAAAGACTGTGTTGCTTGCCTAGTGCCTGGGTTCAGGATATCTCATCTGTGTTGAAGAGGAACTTAAAGTGGGAGGGGCAAGATCCAGTTGTTGTGGTCCACATAGGTACCAATTATATAGGTGGAATGAGGAAAGAGGTTCTGCTGAGGGAATATGAACGGCTAGGGGCTAACTCAAAAAGAAGAACCGAAAAGGTAACAATCTCTGGATTACTAACTGAGCCACGAGCACAGTATCAACAAGATTAAAGAGGTAAATGTATGGGTTAAAAATTGATTTGGGAGAAATGGGTTTGAAATGAAGGGACATAGGCATCAGTACAGAGAAGCATGGAGCTGTTTCGATGGGTGGACTTCACCTGAATCATGCAGGGACCAGAGTATTTGCTTTGTTACAATAGTAGCTACACTTAACAGGGACTGGTAAGGAGAGGCAAGGACACAGTCACAAAGTGAAGGATGACCCTTTAAAGCTGAGATGAGGAGGAATTTCTTCAGGCAGAGGGTAATTCATCTGTGGAACTCATTGCCACAGAGTGTGCTGTGGAGGCCAAGTCACTGAGTGTACTTAAGACTGAGATAGGTTCTTGATTAGTAAGAAGACCAAGGATTATTGGGAAAAGGCAGGAGAATGGAGTTCAGAAACATTTCAGAGTCAATGGGCCAAATGGCCTAATTCTGTTTCTATATCTTATGGTCCTATGGTCTTATTATCCTGTCAGGACCAGCAAATAATATTCGCATCAACCAAGTGCCAGGCAATGACCATCTCCAATAAGTGAGAATCTAACCATCAGACCCAAACATTCAATATAAACACTGTCACTGAATTCTCTACTATAAGCATCCTGGCCTAAATTGACCAGAATCTGAACTGGACTCTTTGAAGAGAAAATGAGGTCTGCAGATGCTGGAGATCAGAGATGGAAATGTGTTGCTGGAGAAGCGCAGCAGGTCAGGCAGCATCTAGGGAACAGGAGAATCGACGTTTCGGGCATTAGCTAATGCCCGAAATGTCGATTCTCCTGTTCCCTAGATGCTGCCTGACCTGCTGCGCTTCTCCAGCAACACATTTCCATCTCTGAACTGGACTCGCCATACAAAAACTAGGACAGTTCATCAGATAGGAAACCTGCAGTGAATAACTCATCTTCTGACTCCGCCAAAATTGTCCAACTTCTACAAGGTACAAGTCAGGATTGTGATGTAATACTTTCCACTTGCCAGAATGAGAATAGCTCTAACAACACTCAAGAAACTTGTCACCAATCCAGGCAAAGCAGCCTGTTTCATTGAGATTATATCCAGAATCATTCAATCCCTCCATTACTGATAACAGGAGCAGCAGTGTTTACCATCTACAAGATACAATACAGAAGTTCACCAGGGAGTAAATTGTATGTGAATTTGATGGACCGAATGACTTAATTCTACGCATATATCTTATGGCCTTGTATTGATGTGCAATTGTAGCATGTTTTCAAACCATCTCATTGGAACTTAGCAAACTCAGTCCTGATATGACTTCAAAAACAACCCAGTTCTATTCTGTGTAGTGTATTTCCCAAGATTGTTTCTTGCTCCTTTTATTTCCTAGTTTCAGATTCATGTGGCAGAATTGATACAATTTTCACATACAATACTCTGAAAGGACATAGACTTTCATATTGAATCCAATTGACATGGCTGTGTGTAATAAGAACCCTTGGGTATTTTACTGTATTAGCTACAGTAGAGATAAATGAAAGCTTCTGTTGGTGTAAATATTGTGTCAATTGTACAATCAGAGAGTTATTCTGGTTATCTACAGCCAAGGAAAAGTTACATTATTGGGTTGTAAAAATGAAGCAATAAAACGTGGTAGATTTTTAAAACTTATTATTTAACCAATTAGATTATCATTTCGTATGTACCGTGTTTATATTCTAAATGGAAATGCACAATGTCATATTGACTATAATTCAGCATTTGAACCTTTTCTTTCCTGATATGTTTTCCAACAGTTGCCATCTCTCTTTTTAAAAATAACTTCTTTATCTCAAAGCCAAATTTCATTCAAGGACCTAGTGTTAACTTTTGTTTTCAATCCCAATGAGGTTGAATCTTACAATGTGCCTTATGAAAATAACGAGCTCTTTAGTTTAGAAAATTCTAAATGGGAACGTCTTTCTGGGATATCAGTAGAGAAGAGGAAAAGTTCCAATTTCATATTGTACCTTTTGTGTCCTTATTACTGCTACATTTGACCAATAGCAACTTGCCTTCTTTACAGTGTGCCAGTAGAAAGTAAATGTTAAAAAAAGTACTGAATCAAGTTCTGCTTCCTAACACCACCCCACTGACATTTTTATGCTGCTCTGTGTAAATAATATCTCCCTAACATACGATTAGTCCCATCTCCCTCATTTAATATCATCTGGATATGAATGCAGCCTTTATTTTCCAATTCAGAGGCATCAGCAAACCTAGGAAAGATGTGGATTAAAATTTGGCAAATGATGGAACTGATTAGCTCCTGTATTTTAGCAATGGGCAGTCCTTTGATAAAGTTACTGGATAAAATGTTTGTAGTTCTAAAGGGAATTCTACAAAGGATTCAATTTGAAGACCAGTAAAAATCAATATCTGGAACTTGTGGTGAGCTTGCAGTTCAAAGTATTTTGTTTGATGTATTTTTGAGTAGTCAGTCAGGGCTGAGATGTTTTACTCAGCAAATTTATCTTGTGTTGACTGAAGTAGAATTTCTTTACAGCAAATTAAAAGTCGCATGAGGCATAACTGATAAGAAATGATTCTGGCCAGTGGAATGTTTCAACTATAAATCTGGAAGGAGCTAAGTAAAAATTTCTTCAGTCATAGGGCAGTCCAATCATTCTAATACAACTCATTTGCCTTCATATAAAGATTTGGAACTGTTTCCTAAAGGAAAATGGGAAGACAAAACTCTCAAATTTGTTAGCATGTGTCCAGTAAATTATAGTGTTTTAAGTAGGGAACAATGAAGGCAAATATAATTTCAATAGTCGGAATGATGACTTCGGTTAAATCAACATGACTTTACAGCGCAGTACAGAATTGACTGTCACACACAACACAAGAACATGAGCAATAGTAGCAAGTACAAGCCATTTGGCCCCTCAGAGTGGCTTCACTATTCTATAACATTACAGTTAATTTCATTGTGGTTTCAATTTCCTCTCTGCTCCACCCTTAAACCTTGTCTCTCTTCTTGATTACAATGCTGAACCATGAATATATTCAGTTATCCAGCCACCAGTGCTTTCTAGCTTCTTTTTGTCTCTTAAATGATAGATCCTTATTTTTAAACTGTATTCTCCAGTTCTATTCCCCACAAAAGGAAACATCATTTCAGTAGATACCCTATCAAGTCCCCTCAGAATCTTACATGTTTCAAAAAGATTGCCTCCCATAATTCCAAATGCTAATGAGTATAAGTCCAACCTGTTCAGCCTTTCTTTAAAATAATCCTTTCATGCCAGAATTAGTCAAGTGAACCTTCTCTAAACAGTTTCTTATGCAATTATATCCTTTCTTAAGTAAGGATCCACCTACTGAAGAAGAAAGGTTGTACCAACAGCATGGGATTCAATTTGATCCACATCTACCATCCAGTCAACTTGTCACCTTGCAAGGAGTCCCAATTACTGTGACACTGTTTGCTTTTATATGCATGTTGTGGCCTACAGCTATGAATAGAAATGGTCCCGGCGCCAATTTCTTTCCATTGCGTAGATTACCAGAAATCCTCTGTTTCACATCGCCTGCAGTTAATACGTGTTAGAAACACTTTTAAGTTTACCCTTAGCTTGTTTGACTACATTATCAAAGCATCTTCATATCCTGGGGAAGACTTCAACCTGGACTTTTCTTGCCTCAGAGGTGCGACACCACCCTACTTCATCACAAGACTACCTCAATTATGATAGTGTAATATTAAAATCATATAATTATAATAATTTAGACATGTTTATGTCTAACTTTGTGCTGTACTTTGTCTAGTGAATAGTTTGACTTGAATTATTTTAATTTAGTTTATATGTACTGAAGGAGTGATGTCCCACCTTTTAGGATTTGTATCCCACATGCAATTGGCAGATTGACAGGGATGCTGACTTGTCTTCTGTATATTTTGCTTTTTGCAAAGCTATGAATTTGGATCGTCAGAGCTTAGAAAATAAATTAACAAGAAATTACAGATTCCCTGATTTAGAATATACAGAAATACAAAAGAATGTTTACAAGAGGGTTTTCCCAATAATTCTTGATGGTGTGCTATCAAAGTTTGTTGGCAGAAATTCCTTGTTGACGTTAACACCTGAAGTCAGATTCAGTGGCTGGGATAGCTTGTGTAATTGGATAGTTATAGTCTCATATAAGTGGATGAGTGGGATAGTGTATTTCGGAGGAAAGAGAATACTTCTGGATTTTAGTTATAAATGCGTAGTACTTATAGCTACGCAGTTACTTCATTGGACACTAATTGTTTTATGATGTCGCTCTCATCCTGTCTCTTACCCTCTCTTTGCCTGGAATCTGTCTTTGTCCAGTGGGCTTGCCTTTTTAACCATTCTTACCTGTCAAGTGACCTCTGCAAAAAAAAAGCCTGAATCATATTTCATATAATAAATTTTGGAGGGAGTTAACTTCCCATCTGTGCTTCTAAGCTTCTTTCTAGTCAATGGAATGCAGTAGATGGCATTCTGACTCTTAGTGATAAATCCGAACCATGTTGCTTCATGGAAGTTGCATCTTGGCACTAATTTTGATGACATCAGAGAAATTTCAACCTTTACCTGATAATCAGCCTATTTTGGCTGCACGGGAGGTCTTGAAGGACAGTTCTCAATGTGTACAGAGACATCTTTGCTATTGGAAATAAGAATGGTAAAGTCAAGATTATTTTCCTAACCCTACCATGCAGCTCAGAGTTGCACAATGTTTAGTGTCACAGAGAAGGTGGCATTTCCTGTATTGCAATGATTTTAGTGTGATTTGTTCTTAGTAGCTTTTCCAGATAGTCACATTTGGTCCCCAAATGACCTTCAACATTCAAGTGACAGGTCTACGTCGCAGGGTCCCAACTTTGAAATGGTTGGCTTTGAGATGGGCCTTTGTGAGTGCTTCAATTTTTAGTTTTATAATGTGGATTGGGATGCACAAAAATGTGCTAATAGCTGTTTTAATGACATTAGTTACAAATTCAAAAGTTCAAGAATCCAGTTGTAATGGTTGTCCATGAGAAAACCTGTCATCAACCAGCACAGTTCTGGGACTATAACTATATCTTGAGAATTACCAGCTTGATAATTAGATTATCATTACTAAGCTTGGATGCAATTCTAAAGCAGAAACAGTCATTCAATGAACAAGTCTTCATGCATAATTTGCAGCTATTCAATCATGGGGAACATCATAACTGAAATCTGCCCGTGCTCACCTATTGTCTAAAGGTGTACGTTTTTCATTAAAGCTCATTAGATAGTGCCCTACACATTGCACAAGCAACTGTGTTTTCTTACACTATAAAATGAAACAAAGTGCTGAAAATATTCTGGCAGCATCTGTGGAGAGAGAAATGATGTAATTACTTCAGGTCGATGGCATTTCAGCAGAACTGTTATTTTTCTTTAAAACAGGCCAAGTATTTAACTAAATGTTTAAATGCCAGACTTCAAATCAAGAAAGATTATAGTTTCTGAATTTATAACTGCTTTATTGATTTGGTGGTTTGTTTGCCTTAGTGTCACTTCTTAGTAGTTTCAACATGATTATTAGTTTGCAGTTAATGGAATGAAAAATAACATTTTTTGTGCAAATCTGAATTGCTGTATTGTGACTATTCTCTTACTGTTTAAAGATGTATATCTCTCTCTGTCCAAAATGATCTCCTATTTTGTGAAAGGGGTTATCGTCTTGAAAATGGTGTCTGAATGAATGCAAATAATTAGTGGGAGAAAATAGGGCTGAGTTCGCACAGCATTGTTGATTGTCTGTCACTTTCATATCAAAAAACAATTTTTGTGTTTGAAACTTCTGCTGCCCTGCTTTTTTTCCTTTTTTATAGAATGGAATCATAGAACCCCTTCAGTATGGAAGCAACCATTCGGCCCATTGAGTCCTCACCGATCTTTCGAAGAGCACCACACCCTGACCCATCCTCTACCATATCCCTGCATTTCCCATGGCTAATCCATCTAGCTTGTGCATCCCTGGACACTATGGACAATTTAGCATGACCAATCCACCGAGCCTGCACATCTTTGGATTGTGGGAGTAAACCCCTCTGCTGCTGTTCACTACCAGTTTCCAAATTGAAAAGTATGATACATGAAAGCAGGAAATCCAGAGTAAAATAAAATGCTATTAATACTTAACTGGGCAAGCAGCATTGTTTCTCTCGAGAATTACCAGTTCAAGCTGGCATCATTTAAACTGAACCGGAAAAAAATTGAAATATGCCAGTTCTCAAAATTGTATAGAAGCAGTTTTCAACTACATTTTAATTTCAGTGATGTCACATGCAAATGGGCATTAACCTTTAGGGCATTGTTTGAAGTTAGGAGCTAGAGACCTCTGTGAATTATAGAATTGAAAGTAAATTGTGCGAAGAGAGAGCTCTTCTGATCAAAATGTTCCTTTAAAGCTAGTGAATGGATGATGCTTTAGTTGATAGTATAAGTACTCACAATCATAAATGGTGTTGCAGCGGTGACTTGTGACTATTCCTTCTCTTGCACAATAGCAATAAAAATCTGAGTTTCAAAAAGGAAACAAGTGAGGGTTGATGAAAATGAGCCCTCGTTCACAAGTGAGGCAGACTGAGGGAAATAAGATCTGGCAATTTACTTAATGGCACTATGTCAATTTATCTTTTTCTTCCATGAGTTTTGTTTATAGCAAATTATATGTAGTATGACGATTGTTCACCTCACTGGGGTCGTGCACTGGCTTTTAAACCCTGCTATTTCCCAAGTTGCAACAAATGCGAAAAATTTTCAAAAGTTTACAGAATTACCCAGTTTATCTGTCTTTTAGGCCCATGTTGACAGAAAGCACAGACCAAGTTTCTGAATTAGCAAGTATTGCTATTTAATGCAAATAAATAAAACTTGGTACTGATAAACAGTGTGAACCATTGATATTTAACTCTCCTTGTTAAAACTCTAATTTCTTATAATTTCCCGCTACACACACAGACATACAGGAAGAAAAATAGGTGTGGTGCTTGGAGGTAAAAGCTATGAAGGTACATAGTCCCTGTTCACAGGGTTCACTGAGATGGTCCTATTTGTTTGTCAGGACTTGTGCTGCTTGATACTGCTTCTACAGACACTTTCTTTCATTGTGGAAGGTACAAGGTAGCTATTGCCACTTAAAAAATCTCGAGCTTACTGGTTAAGAGCCACAGCTTGCATCACTTGCTGAGGGAAAAGTAAGCTGGCTTTCATCAGGCATGAGGAGTCTATTTTTCTGCAGAGGAAAAAGGAGCCCAATGGTTTCTTCAATACATTCACAATCCCTAGCTGTTCAGCTTCAAGGGAGCCAATTGCATAATTACTGGCAAGCGGAAGATTTTTGTCATTGATACTTGGTCCCGAGACCACAGACAAATCAGATGCTTCTTGCAAGCCAAAGCTTCATTTATCCACAGGCTGCTGGCTCCAACTACTCTGTAACAAAACTTTCATTCTGACAGTGCTTTCACCAGATGAGCTGCAACAGTTTAAGAATATGGCATACCATCACATTATGTATGGATTTTAAATGCAGGCATAACCAATATTGGCCATATGCTGAGAGTGAATTTGCAAAGGTTTGTGCTCCTACACATGTACCGTTTGTTTTTGCTCACTCTCATAAATGATCCTTTTGCATTTAGTTTCCACCTTGTGCATTTTGTCTTGCTTCATCTCTACTACCAGCATATGTTCTAAGTCCTCATTCATTAATCTGTCCAATCTGATCCTTTGCCTCATTGTCTGCTGATAGTTGATCCTGAGGTAATTCCGTGACTGTTTGCCTCAGGCCTTGCATGGAAGCAGATCCCAAACCTACATCAACGAGAGTGTGAATCAAACCCATGACTTGGTGTTACTCTGAACCACATGCTCTAGCCAACTGAGCTAACCACTGCTTTGCCATTAGCAATATTGAGAGGAATTTGTATATGTAGAAAGATTTTGAAGTTAATGCACATCAGTGACACTTAAGTAGTCATATTTAAATTTTCAAAAGTATTCAAAAAATTAGAAAGAAAAGTCAGTCATGTAATTGTTTCTACTCTCATAGAGATGTCTCTATGAGAGAATTCACATGTAGATGCAAAATTTGCTCAGCTATTAGTTTGTTATAAATCCCAAAATATGTTATATAAATGGTCATTGGATAGGCATATGGATGAGAATGGAATAGTGTAGGTTAGATGGGCTTCGGATTGGGTCCACAGGTCGGCGCAACGTCGAAGGCCGAAGGGCCTGTACTGCGTTGTAATGTTCTATGTTCTATGTTCTATGAAACAAAGCTGTACACAGTAGTCCAGATGTGATCTTACCAAGACTCTGTACAGCTGTAGTAAAACAACACTATTGTTTATTGATACTAGATTCCCTCCGCAATAAAAAGAAACATTCTACTTGCTTTCCTAATCACTTTCTACATGCTACCTACTACTCTTTCACACAGAGCGATCCACATATAGAATGAACTGCAAGAGGATGCAGGTGTTGTTACATCATTTAAAAGATATTTAGACAGGTACTTGAATATGAAAGATTTAGAGAGTCAAATGCAGGCAAGAGGGACTAATTTAGTTTAGGAAATTTGGTCAGCTTGAACAAGTTGGACCAAAGGGTCTATTTCCATGCTGTATGACTCTATAGATTGTCAGGTGGCAAGAAAGGTTAATCTTGGTGTAAATGAGTTGGTCCATGAGGTTTACATGCAGAAATTTCAGAATATTCTAAAGCACCGAGATATACTTATGTAAAGTTGGAGATGGTACAGTGAAATAATAACTTGAGCATTAAAGGTAGAGATGATATATGAGGTCTCTAAGGAAATAAATCTCTTGGAAGTGTTTAAAATTTTGCACTCCATATTAGTAAGAACTCACATAGAAAACCAGAAGGTTGCAACACTGAGACAACAGCAGAAATTACTGATGATTACAAGCTGGGCAATCAATCCAAACCCTTTCTTCCATAGCTCCGACAAACCCCAGCAGGATGTGAGGTAGAAAGAATAAAATAAGACAAATAGTTTTCAAGCTTTTCCTTTTTTATTTTCTCCCCTTAAAAGCCTTTTTTGGTTTCTTCAACAGGGCAAGAGCAAGCAAAGCCTCTGAGCATGTGCGACAGCAGCGGCAACATAGTCAACACCTCCATGGTAGCAAGACTCATGGGGGAGGAGAGAGACCCCAGTGCAGGGAGAGCAAGCCCAGTGCGGAGGGGAGAGGGAGCCCTGTGTAGAGGGAGAGGGAGCCCAGTGCAGAGAGTAGAGGGAGCCCACTGCAGCGGGGTGAACGAGCCAAGTGCAGAGAGGGAGAGCGAGCTCAACAGGGAGGGGAGAGGGAGCCCAGCATGGAAGGAAAAGGGAGCCCAGTGCAGAGGGACAGGGACCCCAGCATGAAAGGGGAGAGCATGCCCAGTGTAGAGGAGAGCGAGCACAGAAACAACATCGGTGAGATAAGCCCAGCACCAAAAGATGGTGCCTGAAAATTGGCGCATTCGTTGTTGGCAGAATCCAATGGTGACAGTGGCAGTGAAATGGTGACAGGAGGGCACCTTGGCAACATTGACTGCAGCGATAGTCTCAGATGTTGGTGTGCCCCATGCAGGGGATGGTGAAGGTGAATCAGCCCCATGAGCAAAAGATAGTGTCTGAGAATCAGCGATTTCAACCTTAATTGGGTCTGGCGAGACAGTGGTGGTTCTCAGCCGGCTCAGAACCCATTCATACTTGGACATCTCTTTTCATTTTCTCTTATTCTTAAACTATCAAAATGGCACTGGACTGTGGTGACAGATGACAGCTTTTCTCTGTATTCTATTGTATTTCACTGTAAAATAGACATGACAATAAATCATTCATTCCCATCTGGGAATGCCCCAGGATCTCCTCCGCAGGTAGGAAAGAATAGACTGGGAGTGGGGGTGGAGGGGGCGGAGTAACATTTGAAGGCCAAAGTAATATAAGTGGGTGACTTTTGTGCAGATTGCTAGAAGTTTCAGGGCCTGAGTAAACAGGGTAAATGTAGAGAAAGGAGACCTGACTGAGAATACACCAGACAGAGGGCTGGCTCTGACTGGTGCTGGGAGAACACATATTAATACTGCTGTGAGTGCCAGGAAAGTAAACAAGGCCCCTAAGACTTACAGGAATTTTTTGTTAAAAGGAAAAGTGAATCCTCAATAAAGCAAGTAAGCCTCATAGAGAAGCCATTCAAACTGTTTGGTGTGGAAAGGTATGATCTTTCTCCCAGCAAGTGACATAAATGTTTAAGTCTCATGAAATTTGTGCTAAGTATATTGAGGAATATAATGAGCAGTTCAGGCAGGCAGCTCACCTCCACCTCCTCAAGGGAAACTAGGGATCAGCAATAAATGCTGATCCAGCCAACAATACACGCATCCCATGAATAAACATATATAGGGATTTTCCACTCTTTACCTGTAGACTAAGTTGACTTATAGCTAAGGAATGATTTGGCAGGAATGACAGTAGTAGCTTCTCCAAAAGTCATGAAGAGGCCAAGATAGATCTGGGGGACAAGAGCAGTCAAGGAAAAATGTTCCAGGAATGTTTTCTTCAAGTGTAATGGCTCAAACAATGGCTAAACAAAGCCCATCGCCAGATATTGTATTGGCACCATAGACAAATATTTGTGAGATGAACTCACTGAGATATTGCGCTGGAATTGATTTCCACTATTTCTAGAGTTGTCACAAATGTGAAATGTTTTAACTAAACTGTCCAAAGTCTCCAGTTTACATGACTGATGAACCCAGGTTTGAGACTTCCCAACCAGGGAAACATCTTACCTGCATCTACCCAGTTTATACCTTTAAGTATTTTGCAAGTTTCAATTAGATCACTTCTCATTCTTGAAACTCGAGAGAATACAGGCCCATTTTGTCCAACCACTCTTCATAAGACAATCTTTCCATTCCCGGAACAAGTCTGGTGATCATTCATTGCACTCCCTTTATGGCAACAATAGTTTTCATAAGATAACGAAACTGCATATGAAGGTACAATTTAACCAAGCTCCTATTCAATTGAAGTGAAATGAAATTGAAACAACTCCTGTTGAATTCAAGGTGAAACCTATTTGCTCTTCTGAAAGAATGTTTGGAGGAACTCCACAGTATTATTTTCCTGATTAAGGTGTTTATGCAAGATTCTGGACACAATCAAGTGAGATTAGTGACTTTTGCACACATATTAGAACATCAGAGCAACAGATTTAAGAACATTCCACACTTTACCCCTTTGCTTTCAAGATAAAGCACTTAGCCAAAGAGTTTTTTTCAAAAAGTCAAACCTTTGCAGCTAAGTGTTTTTTCTCTTTTTCTGAAGTATATGTGTATGTGTGTTTTGGGGTATTTAGAAGGATAAGCATGTGTTTATTAATAATTTGTTGTATTCTCATTTTTTTTAAAATGAAGCAGTAATTGTGTTTATAAAAAGACGTGGTATGTAATTTTTTTTATTTATAACTTGATATAGATAAAATGTTTTATTGGCCAGCTGAGCATATAGGAAAATTATTTTGATTTGAAGTTGTAGCCTGTGGACAAGGGAGACTAGAATGATCCTGCATCCCCTCCAGCCTCAGTCATTGCAACTGTTTTCCTAATCTTCCTGACATAATAGACAAGTTCACATTTTTCCACATTTTGTTCTTTCCCAAAGTTTTGCCCACTCATTTATGCTATCTATCTCCATAAGTATACACTCTACATACACTTGACAACTTATGTTCCAACCAATCTTTATATCTTCAACAAATTTAGTGATAACGATTGCAAATAGTTGAGGCTTCAGTCCTGTTTCCTGGGTCATTTTACTACTAACAACACACTAACCAAAATGGCCCCATTAATCCCTACACTCTGCATCCTGTTAATTAACCAATCTTCTGTCTGTACTAATAGCTACATCATGAGCTCTTATTTTGTGCACTAACATTGGATGTGGCACCTTGATGAAGACCTTTTGGAAATCCAAGCACTCAATATCCACATGTTCCTCTTTATCCCCATTGCTTGTGATAAGTATATTGAGGAATTTGGGTCGGCACGGCGGCTCAGTGGTTACCTCACAGCACCAGGGACCCAGGTTCGATTCCGGCCTTGGGTGACTGTCTGTGTGGAGTTTGCACATTCTTCCCGTGTCTGCATGGGTTTCCTCCGGGTGTTCCGGTTTCCTCCCACAGTCCAAAGATGTGCCGGTCAGGTGAATTGGCCATTCTAAATTGCCCATAATGTTAGGTGCTTTAGTCAGAGGGAAATGGATCTGGGTTGGTTACTCTTCGGAGGGTCAGTGTGGACTTGTTAGGCCGAAGGGCCTGTTTCCACACTGTAGGGACTCTAATCATATAATGAGCAGTTCAGGAAGGCAGCTCACCACTACCTTCTCAAGAGAAACTAGGGATCAGCAATAAATGCTGATCCAGCCAAAGATGCCCCTATCCCATGAATGTACATATACAGGGATTGTCCACTTTTTACCTGTAGACAAAGTTGACTTATGGCTAAGGAATGATTTGGCAGGAACTTCAGTAGTAGCTTCTCCAGTAGTCATGAAGAGGCCAAGATAGATCAAGGGGACAAGAGCAGTCACGAGAAAATACAGTTGTCAAATACAGTTTCCCTTTCACAAAGTTGTGTTGATTCTACCCTTTCCTTAGTGACTGTGACTGTTCCTCGCTCCCTTTTACGTCCTTGATTTCCAAGTATTCTTGATATTTTTCTTTGTGGCTTCTATAGTGAAGACAGACACAAAACTGTTGTTCAATGCTTCTGCCTTTTTTGCATTTCCCATTCTCACCCCCGAAAGGATCAACAGGCATTTAAACTATTGTTTCTTTTTAAATACATGTATAAACTCTTACCATCTGTCTTTATATTTCTAACTAGCTTTCTCTCAAACTATAACCTCTGTTTCCTTTTTTTAATCATTCCTTAATAACTTCTAAAATCTAACCAATCTTCCGTCCTCTCATTAATTATTGCCATATCATATGTCTTTTCCTTTCATATTTGATATTATCCTGAACTTTCTTAGCTAATCAGGATGGTTCAATATTTTTATAAAGCTTTTCTTTTTCAGTTGAATGCATCTTTTCTCAGAGTTAAGGAATATCTCCTGAGATGCCTGCCACTGTTCTACATTTTAAATTATTTTCCCAGTTCACTTGAACCAGTTCTGTTCTCATTGCTTGCAATTGTTTTTATGTAAAGTTAAGACACTAATCTTAGGCCCACACTTATGATTTCAAAATGAGTGGACATTCTCTCATGCGATGGTCATTGGTACCAGAAACTTCTTTATTATGACTTCATTCATTAATGGGGTCTCATTGCACATGACCAGGTCTTAAATAGCCTGCTCTCTAGTTAACACTAGAATGTACTGTTCTAAGCTGTCCCAAATGTACTCTGCAAACTCTTCTTCCAGGATATCTTTGCCAATCTGATTTATCCAATCCAAATAAAGGTTAGAATCACCCAAGATTTCAAGCATTCTTCTTATAAGCCCTTATTATTTCTCCATCTATACTCTTTACTATTGTAGAGCTACTGTTAGTGGGGCTATAAATTGCTCCCACCAGTGACTTCTTACCTTTGCTATTTCTTATCTGCAACTAAACTTATCTTACATCTTGATATTCTGAACTAAAGTACTCTCACACAATTGTACGCTATCATTTCCTCATTTCCTCTCCTTCAAAATATCAAATAGCTTTGAATAGTTTGACCCCAGACTTTGTCACATCACAACGATATATCTGAAAATGATCTTCAAGTCATCCATTTCTGTTTCTATTTTTACTACCACATCATCCATTTTGTTATGAATGTATATTTAGATACAGAGCCATTAATTCTGACGTTTTGCCATTCTTGCTAATTCTGGCCTTGTCTGTCATACCAACATGGATTAGGTTTTTCAGCACCTCAACTCTGCTCCACTATTTTAGAAGATGTTCTTATAACCACATTCCTGCCTATTCATGATACCCTTTCTTTTATTAACAAGAATTCATTTACCTCTTCCTGAACATGTGATGGAAGCAGAGTACTAGAATATTTTAAGGCAACGAGTTTCAAAGACTCATGATCCTCAGAGAGAAAAAAGTGCCTAACTTTTGGTTTAAGTTGGTGACCCTTGAAATTTAAACAGCGGTCCTTGCTTTCAGATTGTCCCATAAGAGGAAATATCCTCTCCACATCTACACTATCAAGACCTCTCAGGATCTTACACGTTTTAATCAAGTTGTCCTATTCTCATCCAAGTGATACATGACTAGCCTAAAGAACCATTCCTTATAAGACAGTACATTCATTCCAGGTATTATTCCAGTAAAACATTCTCTGAACTGCCTCCAATACATTTATTTCTTTCAATAAATAAGGTCACTAATACTGTATACCATACTGCAGATTTGGTATCACCACTGCTCTATATAGCTAAAACAAAATCTCCCTCCTTTTATATTCAATTCCACTTGCAACAAATGATAACATTCTATTAATTTTCCTAATTACTTCCTGAATGTGCATACTAACCTTTTGTGATTCATGAACAAACGCACCAAGTCCCCCTGCGTCTCAGAACTCTGCAATCTCTCACTATTTAGGTAATATGTTTTTTTAACCCTTCTTGGCAAAATGGACAATTTCATAGTTTCCCACATTATACTCCATTTTCCAGATCTTTGTCCACTCACCTAGCCTATCTATACCCTTTTGTAAGCTCCTTATGACCTCTCCACAATTTACTTTCCTATCTTTGTGTTACCAGCAAATGTTGCATTTGTACCTTTTGTTCCTCCATCCCAATTATTTATAAAAAACTTAAACGGTTAAGGTCCCAAGACTTATCCCTATAGAACTTTATACATTACATCTTGCCAACCAAAACAAGACTTAATATCTACTCTCTGCTTCCTGTTAGCCAACCAGCCTTCAATCTATGCCAATATGCTATATCCTACACCATGAGGTATACTTTGACTCTCCACTTTATCTCTGCCTTCTGGAAGTCTGATTAAGTGTACTTACTCTGTCATTTCATATCACACTTCAATTACTGTTACTCATGTCATACCCTGCTCTATCACCTTATTCTTTCACTGAATTTTATACATCTCCCTTCATGTCATCACTCACCACCACAAATTATATGACTCATCAAAGCACTGGTCCTAGAATAATTGAGAAAAATAAATTACCAGTGGTACATCTCCAACTTTCCCCTGTATTGATGTGTGTACCCCTTGAATCTAAACCCATTTCTCCCACATTAGTCTATGAGATAATCATCCTTCGTATTCATTCACAGGGTATGGGTGATGCTGGCTGGCCAGCATGTATTGCCTGTTCCTATTTGCCCTTGAGAAGGAAGTGGTGAGCTACCAATGCAGCCCACATGCTGCAGATCAGTCCTCAAGGAAGGAATTCCAGGATTTTAATCCAACAACAGTGAAGGAATGCGATATGTTTCCAAGTTAGGATGCAGAGTGGCTTGGAGGGGAAAAGCAGTTGATGATGTTCCCATGTATATGTTGTCCTTGCCCTTCTAGGTGGAAGTGGTCATTGATTTGGAAGGTGCTGTTGAAAGATCTTTGATGATTTTCTGCACTGCATTTTGTAGGTAATGCACATTGCTGCTATTGAGCATTAGTGGTGGAGAGAATGGACACTCATGGATGTAGTGCCAATCAAATAGGTTGCTTTGTCTTGGATAGTGTCAAGCTTTTGAGTGTTGTTGGAGCTGCACCAATCCAAGCAAGTTGGGAGCCATATTTAAATTTGTGCCTTGTAGATGGTAGACAGGTTTCAGGGAGGCAAGAGGTGAGTTACTCGATGCAGCATTCTTAGCCTCTGATTGCTCTTGTAGCCATAATATTTACATGGCGAGTCCATTTCAGTTTCTGGTGAATAGTAACCCCCAAGGATGTTAATAGTGGGGCAGTCAGCAAATGGTAATACAATTGAATGTCAAGGAGCGGTAGTTAGATTGTCTCTTATTGGAGATGGTCATTACCTGCTATGTGACACAAATATTGCCACTTGTCAGCCCAAGCTTGGATATTGTCCAGATTGTGTTGTATTTGAATGTGGACTGCTTCATAATTTAAGGAGTAGTAAATGATGCTGAACAATGTGCAATCATCGGAGAACATTTCCACTTCTTACCCTTATGGAGGGATTGATGAAGCAGCTGAAGATGGTTAGGCCTCAGGGTTAGCCGCCCCGAGGAACTTCTGCAGAGATCGCCTGAAACTGAACTGGCTGACCTCCAACAACCACAAACATCTTACTATGTGTCAGATATGACTTCAAACAGTGAAGCATTTGTCCCTGATATCCATTGATTCCAGTTTTGCTAGGGCCCCTTGATGCCATGCTTGGTCAAATGTGGCCTTAATGTCAAGGGCTGTCACTCTCACCTCATCTCTGGAATTCAGCCCTTTTGACCATGCTTGAACCAAGACTGTATTGAGATTAGGAACATGCTACAAATTCATATAAATATGGATATATATCTTAAAATTGTCCATGGCCTATACATATCTGACAGTCATTCAATAGATTCTATATCAAGAGGTAAAAATCTTTAAATTATGGCTTCTTGTAAGACTGAAATTACCCCATAGTCAGTACAATGACAAATCATTGTCTAACTAGACCTGATAGGGATAACACACTGCTGAGGTTTAATGCACTTATCATAGTGATATCTGACACCTGAGGTGTAATAATTCCTATGTACAGGTTTTGCCTCAGCATATTAGAGACAGTAATACAGTAAAATTTAGCATCTTATGGTGTTTCCTACTGAAGATTAGATGTGTATAAGTTGAGGGAGCGTGGCTTTCAGTGTACTAGAATGAAATAGAATTTGTTGATTCTTGACATTAAGAACTGCAGTAATTCAGATAGCCCTGAACATATGAAAATATTCAACAGGACAGTTGTTAAATAAAGTTAACATTTCAGGTTGAATACCTTTTGTCAGAATACAATTTAATTTCAAATTATTCTGGAATTATTCATGAAATGTTATGCAGAAATAATTTGTGTCATAATGTTTATTATGTTTCTCTCTACCAAAAGGGTGATGATTACTTGTTAATTATAAATATGGTTAACTGCAGCATTCTCTTTTGATCTTTTAAAGTTACAAAATATGACAAATTCACACAGATGTCTGATACTTGGTGGTTATCTCATTTGACATGAACTGGCGTTCAGTGACAGACATGAGGTGCATAGCATTACCTTCAATGACATTTTCCCTTCCAATCTAACCTAATTATGAAATACCCACAGACTTTCTGTCTCCAGTGTTTGTTCAAATGTTAGTATTGTACAAATGTTAGACTGGATAAGAGGAGACATAAAACTTCACTAGTTTCAAGGAAACTGAATTATGAATGTGTGAATGAATGAATGATTTATTGTCACATATATTTTGAAAATACAGTGAAAAGTGTTTTGTTGTCACAATCCAGTGACATTTTAAATTACATTAAGGATAAGAAGAAATTACTTCAATGAAGGCTTCATCTTTGGTTTGAATTGGGATCTCAAGTACAACTTCATGGCTTCTGCGTGGTCTGTACAAGGTATTCCAGTCCTCAAGGAGACCCACTCCTTGAATGACGCTGATGCCCCGGGAGACCCTGGCTCTGCTGTTGCCACTGCCTTGCCGACACTGATAAAAGTCCAGTATCTGGGCCGACTGCTGCCAGGCTCTGGGCCAATGCATGCCACTGACACCGTAGACAACGACGCAGATCCAGTCTCAAAGATGAAGAAGAAAGGAAGAAGAAAAAGAAAAAAAGACAAAAAGTACATTGAGAAAATGATGCTGCCAGCCGAGAACAGATGGGATCTGATGAACCCGAACATTACCTACTGTGCTGGCACCATCTTGAAAAGCAATCTAAACAGAGATATTTCCTGTTTGTTTTAATTGAAGAAGGAACTGATACTGGAACATTATAAGAAGACCAGAATTTGCCCTTACCCTTTGAATTTTGATCAACCTATTAAATAAAAGTCAGCTATGGTGGTGAAGAAGTGAAAGTTTCTTTGTGCATTTTCTTTCCTGTTGTGCTAGTGAGTGGTAATGAATTAGCGAATTCAAATGTTCATTTTAGTATATATTTTTTAAACATGCAAATCTAGGGAAGAAATAGGAAGAGTAGGCCACTCAACCCCTTGACCATTCTGTACAACATGGTTGATCTTCTATCTCACTTGCTTTTTTGTCCACTCAACATGAGTCCTTAAGAGATCAAAAAGCTGTTTTTTTTAATCTCACGCACTAAAATGGAGCATCCACTAGCTTCTGAGGTAGAAATTCCCAATGATTCACAATCCTCTGAGATAAAATCTCCCCACACTTCAGTTATAAGTGATTGAGGGAGGATTAGGTGGAGTGAGAAATATATAGAGAAAGGCAGATGAAAGAAGAGCTACAAAGGGGAAAATTGAGACAAAGAGAAGGAGCCATGGGATCAGGAAGCAGGATATGAAGTGAGAAATACGGGGAGGGAGAGTTTTGAATGAAGGGGCACAAGGAAGAGAGAATATTAAGGAGAGGTATAGGGAATGAGGAAGGTGGAAGCAAAAGAAAAGAGGGGGGGGGGAATGGAGGAACAGATGCAAGAACAGTAAATGAAGGGAGAGGTACAGGAGACAGAGATCGATGGAGGATTAGGGACAAAGATAGAAATGGAAATGAATATATATGGAGATATAGTAATGGAGAGTGAGGAAAAAGGAATTAGAGATGGAGGGAGATGAACAGCGAAAGAGCAAAAGAGAGAGAGAGAAATGCAGGCAGAGAGAGAACACGAAACGTAGTTGGGGAGTGAGAGAGACAAAGGAAAGAGAGAAGGCAGGAGAGACATGTGAATAGCACAAAGCATTTGGTGTAGAGGGAGAGAGAGGGAGCCATAAAGTCATATAGTCATATAGCATGGAAATGGATTCTTCAGTCCAACTAGCCTACACCAACCATGTTCCCAAACTAAACTAGCCCCACCTACCTGCATTTGGCGCATATCCCTGCAAATCTTTCTTCTTCATTTACTTATCCAAATGTCTTTTAAATGTTGTAATTTTACATACATTCACCACTTTCTGACAGTTCTTTCTCCACACTACACATTCTCTCTGTAAAAATGCTTCCCCCCATGTCCTTTTTTACATCCTTGTCCTCTCCTAGTTTTGAACAACCCACCCTAGGGAAAAGACCCTTGCTATTCACTTCATCTATGTACCTCATGGCTTTATAAACCTCTATAAGCTCACCCCTCAACCTCCTACGCTCCAGCGAAAAACGTCCCAGCCTATCTAGTCTATTTTTATAACTCAAATCCTCCATTCCCAGCAACATCTTGATAAATCTTTCCTGAACCCTGTCCAATTTAATAATATCCTTCCTCCAACAGTAACCAGAACTGTACACAGTACTTCAGACAAGCCCTCACCAATGTCCTGTACAACCTGAATTTGGTGTCCCAATTCCTTTACTCAAAGGTCTGAGCAATGAAGGTAAGCGTGCTAAACATGTTCTTAATCACCCTGACTACCTGTGATGTAAATTTCAAAGAATTATGTACCTGAACCCCAGGGGCTCTCTGTTCTACAACACTACCCAGGGCCCTACCTCTAATTGTATAAGTCCTGCTTTTGTTTGTTTTACCAATTATGTCACATTTATTCAAATTAAATTCCATCTGCCATTCCTCAGCCCATTGAACCAATTGATCAAGATCTCTTAGTAGCCTTAGATAACCTTCTTCACCGTCCATTGTACCACCAGTTTTGGTGTCATCTGCAAACCTATTAACCATGCTTACTATATTCTATATTACTATATTCTCATCCAAATGATTTATATAAATTGAGAGTGCGGTGCTAGAAAAGTCAGGAAGCATCCAAGGAGCAGGAGAATCGATGTTTCATCAGGAATGAAACTTGTTCACCGGGGAGGAGGGCTGAGAGATAAATGGGAGGGGGGGCAGGGCTGGGGGGAAGGTGACTGGGTATGTGATGGGTAGATGAACGTGGAGCTGAAAGTGAAAGGTCAGAGAGGAGGGTGGACCGAATAGGTGGGAAGGAAGATAGACAAATCAAGAGGGTGGTGTCGAGTTGGTGGCTTGGGACTGGGATAAGGTGGGGGAGGGGGAATGAGGAAACTGGTGAAATCCACATTGATCCCGTGTGATTGCAGGGTTCCAAGGCGGACAATTTGTCGTTCTTCCTCCAGGCGTCAGGTGGTTAGGGTTTGGCAATGGAAGAGGCCCAGGACCTGCATGACCTTGATGGAGTGTATGAGACTTTATATAAATGACATATAAATGTACCCATTACTGATTTCTGTGGAGCATCATTGGTCACAGGCCTCCAGTCTGAAAAATAACCCTCTACCATCATTGTCTATCTCCTATCATAAACCCAATTTTGTAGATGGGCTAAGGAACAAAGAAGGAGACATGGAAAAGGAACCGGAAAACAGAAAAATAGGGTGTGACAGAAATGGAATAGGGAAAGAAACACGAGAGAGAGGAATTAATCAGCGGGATGTACAAAGAGAGGAATATGGAGAGAAAGATGAGAGAGCGTGATATGGAATGAAAAATACGGGGAGACAGGGATTTTGGGATACATAAGGGAGAGTGTAATGGAAAGAGAATTGCAGGGAAAAAGTGAGATGAAAGAAGCGGTACATGAGGCGAGAGCTACAGAAGCAGAGGCGAAGTGGCATACCGAGGGAGACAAGAGAAAAGGGAGAGAGAGAGAGAGAGAGAGAGAGAGATAGATAGGGAGAAATGGAAGGAGAGAACAGTGAAGGAAAGGGACAGAGAGAAAAATACAACAGAATAACAAATTAAGAGATGGAGTGAGAGATACATGGTGAGATATGGTGACAGAGGAGTAGGGAGAAATAGAGGTCAAGAGAGATGTAGGCAGAAATCAATGAAAAAGAGATGAAGCTGCATGATTAGCATCCACTGGGGAGTCATGGTGGCACAGTCATTAGCACTGATGTTTCATAGTGCCAGGGATCCAGGTTTGTTTCTAACCTCAGGTGACTGTGTGGAGTTTGCATTTTCTCCCTGTGTCTTTGTGGGTTTTCTCCCACAGTTGAAAGGTGTGTAGGTTAGTTGGTTTGGCCCTGGTAAATTGTCCAGAAATGTGCAGGTTAGATGAATTAGCCACAGACCTGGGTAGGTTGTCCTTCAGAGGGTCAGTGCAGACTTAATGGGCTAAATGACCTCTATCTGCACTATTGAGTTTCTATTCTAATATTTTGCTTATGAGGAAGGTGGAGGTATGGAGAAGACAGAGATCAGTGAATCTCCAGTTGATTTTGTGCTAGACATAGAAGTTACCTTCCTATTTACTTTTATATTCCCTGAAGTGCTTTCAAACCAGAATGTATTATAAACAGTAAGAATGCTGGAAACACCCGGGAGACCAGGAGAAATAATCTATGCTTCTTCAGAACTGAAAATTAAGAAACATCTCAGAATAGCAAAATATCAGGATAGAAACGTCAAGTTATAATGTTACAGGCAGTCCTCTCTCTGTTGTTACCACCAAATCTTTAATTATGATGCTGAAGATAGTCAAATCCTGTCATCATTAAGAAAAAGAGATTCAGTCTTCTGCCACAAATCAATTCAATTTTGCTTTGTCATTAGCAAACAAAAGGCAATGACTCATCCAATCGATAGTAAAATAAATTCTATTTCAGCTGTTCATCATTCTGAGATTCTTGGAGATTGTAATTGACAATTCTGTGTTTTTTCCATAAAAATTGTAAACTGGCGATTTTAGAATGAGAATCCCTACAGTGTGGAAACAGGCCCTTCATACCAACAAATCCACACCGACCCTCTGAAGAGTGACCCACCCAGACCCATTCCCCTAACTAATGCACCTAATCAACACATCCATATGGGCAATTTCGCATGGCCACTTGACCTAACCTGCACATCTTTGGACTGTGGAAGTAAACCAGACCACCTGGAGGAAACCCACACAGACACAGGGAGAATGTGCCAACTCCACACAGGCAGTCACCAAAGGCTGGAATTGAACCCGAGTCCCTGGTGCTGTGAGGCAGCAGTGGCAATCACTGAACCACCATGCCACCCAATCTTAATTGTCTTATTTCATTGCTGCCTCATATTGATCTTTTCACACAAGGTGTTCAGCTTACTTCCTGTTTTATGCACACAAACGGAAAGAAATCTTCTATGAAATTCTTGCCAGGACATTGTTATTCCAGCAATCATTCCTTGCTTTCTGTAAGGGCGTGACCTTGGGTTTAAAGGTTTTATATGCACAACGAATGTTTACACAATGACCTCTTGGAATTTGTTTAACCAGAAGGTGTCAATGTCATTCAACTTTTGATGTATCTGCATTTGTACAAAATGGATGGCAAACCAATGTTAATATACACCTCCCTCTTCACTGTCAAATTTCTGTTTTAGCTCATGCATGAAAGACACTGGGAATCTTTATTAGTTCATGTCTGATTTGAAACAAAAGCAGAAGCTGCAAGGTCAGTGAGCATCTGTAATCAGGAAAGACAAATTTATGTTTTCAAAGTCTCCACAGAATGTTTTGATGAATGGAGAACATCTTGACCTTTCTTTTCTCTTTACAGAGTCTTGCTGACCTACTGTGAGTTTCTGTCTTTCTTTTTTCAGCATTTCTCCCATGTATCTTACTCAAACCTGTGCTGGCTGAGGAAAACACAATAGCCCCAAATAAATTGTGTTGTAGGGAATACAGGTTGGTTTAACTGATTCAAAGCAGGTTTTGTTTCTTCCAGCTGCTAAACAATTGAAAATGTTCCAAACCCAACCAGTCTACTTCAGATAAGAAGAGACTGCTTCTGAAACAATAGTCAGTGAAGCCAACTGTGAAGACAAAGGACGTGGCTTTGAATGTTAGGCAAAGAACACAGTTGACGTTTGTTGCTTCTTATGAATCAATAAAGCTTTTGTGAACGCAAGGACCCTGGTACCTGATTGTCCATTCATGACGCCAGTGCAGAGAGATTTATTTACACATATGTCAGAATGCTAGGCACTACTCTTAGCCACAACCATTTTGCATTGGGATTTTAGTAAATGAGTCAGGTATGAAGTGATATTAATCTACAAGATTAGCCTGCTGTACAGTTGTGAGTCCATGATTTATGAAAGACTACTGTACATTGCTAAAACTAGTCAAATTTTGTCTAATGTTGTGATGAGTATGTCAGTCATAGAGAAAAACAATGGGTAGTGAGAACATTTAACTTGCAAGCAGCAAACAATGATACTGTGTATAACCAAAAGCACCTTGAATTGCACTGATAGGTTCACACCATTATGCAATCAAAAGAAAACTGAGTTTTGTGTAAACATATACTAAGAAAGAGCTCTTGTGGCACAGTGGTAGTGTTCCTTCGTCTCGACAAGTCCAATTCCCACTGGCTCCAGAGGTGTATCCACATGTTTGAATAGATTGATGGAAATTGTCTATTTCAATGCAAGATGTTGACATCTGAATGCCAGTGATATTTCCAAAGTTAAAGTTATCTTCTCAAGTTGTGCCAAAGTTCATTTTCGCATTTGATGATGTCACTAGTCTCTTATGAATGCAATTATTCATGCCTCAGCACATCTCCAATGATTCAAGATGTCTGCTATTGTAAATTGTTCAGGTGGCTAGCTGACCCAGGAATGTAAACCAGTTCAATAGGAGTAAGTGTCGGCCATCTGGCTCATTCAGTAAGATTATGGCTGACCTTTTCATGGACTCAGCTCCACTTACTTGCCCGCTCACCATAACTCTTAGTTTTTTTACTGTTTAAAAATCTATCTTTCTTTGCCTTAAAAACATTCCACCATCATTTATTGCGCATGTATGCACAAATTTTCTAAGAGTGTCTACATCTGTGTTTACAAGCAGGTAGTTTCTTACGCTATATCTAACATGTAGTAATCTAACTGGGATAGATCAATCCTTGCAGTAGTCTGCAACCCTTTTGCTTTGTCTTGCCAACCTGTTTCATGGTCTACTTAAAGAACTCAATGCTGCAGCAATTAATACAATTCAACACTATAGACTTCCAACATTATGAGAAATCTCCTTACATATTAACAAGATAGGATAAGTACAGCCATTCTGTTCAATCAAGTGTAATGTGTATGATAATTCCATGAATGCTCTTTGATGCCATATCCTTTTTATACACTTATATCACAAAAAATGATCAATTCAAGTTTTCAAATGTATTGTCATAGCCTGAAAAGGGATAAGGAGTGCACTCTAACATTCCTTACTGACTCAGCTCTGATTTCAAGGTTTTGCCAACTTGCTCTGGATTCACATAGTGGAAGAAAAGGTTTGAACACACTATACACTGGGGTGACATTTCAAATGGAGAGAGGGCTTTAGAGAGGGGTCTTGATTGGGAAATGTAGAAATGCAGATTTTCCAAAAACAGTGCAAAGTTTTAAGTTCATAATGTGCATCAAACCAGTCTGATGGATAGTATCTTTTGTCCAGTGAAGGAAAAACTGCAGGTACATTATCAAGGAATTTTGTGACTAATGGGATAGAGACTGTGATGAAGATGGACAGATGGTCACATGTGGTCTGTGTTTGGAGAATTCAGGATCATCACACACAGATCAAGAGTTGGGGATGGAGGGAGGTATTAGGAAGGGATCTGAAAGTCAGCAATTAGTGGGGACAGAATGGATATTGGGGTCTTGCTGCATGGTGAGATCAATGCAGCAGTGATTGCAGAGTTGAAAATTTGACTGGTCAGTTCAGGATGGGAAGGTTTACAGGTTAAGGAGAGAACGTACTTCTGTTTATCTTGGCCCACAAACAGTGCAGTGAAGGAAATTATTAGATGGATCCAATACATCTCACCTTCATCTTGATTGAGGAGGGGAGATGCTAGGAAACCTGACTAACAAATTAACCAGTGGTTAAAGATATAAAAATATTTCACCATGAAGGTACCCAACCTTCACTACAAGTTTTAACAACTAATTCACTTCCAGGAAGTCATTGGTCTCTCTTGCCTTCCATCCCACTTCTGTTAAAATAGACAGATTCAAGGCAAGTTGAGCTTCCATTTGATATGATTAACATTTCATTTTGCACGTGATTCAAACCCACCATTTTAGGAAGATTAAAATAATCCCTCTTGTCTCCATCTATTCAGATACTGATTATCTGAAACACTTTAATTAGATCATCTCTTAATCTTCGATACTTTAGAGAATATAAATCTAATCTTCATAATTAAACCCTTTTAAGAGCTGGTATCACTCTCGTGATCCTGTGTTGCACACACCCCAAGGCTCGAATGAGATGCATTGATTAGAACTGAATGCAGCTCTAGATGAGGTCAGACTTAATCTTTATATAATTGTAGCAAATTTCCATCCAGATTCAGTTCACTTGAGATGGTTGCTATCATTCTATCAGCCTTTTAATGACTTTTTGTGCCTTTATACTTGCAGATTTCCCATGTTATTTTTTGGTCAGTAGAGAGAAGAGCTTAAAAAGACAACACTCCACAGAATTGTGGTGGTTTAGGGCCTAGAAGATGGTCGGTCAGTCAATGATGCTGGTACTAGCTCTTCGCCAAATTTCACTTGTTCATGTGTGCTCTGTCCAAAGGCAGTTCCTTGGCTTATTGTCTGCTCATGCTTCAACCTGAGTTGTTTATATTATAGTGTTTTTAATCAATGATGATTTTACTATTGCCTTCCAATCTCAGTGGCAAGAGCAAGGAAATATATCCCAAGCCAAAACAGGAGTCAAACTTACCTCTTTTGCCAATTTTCTGAATCACACACTATCCAAGATTCAGTAAACTAAGACAGAAGTTCCGAAGAAAGATGACAGACTAAAACATCAGCTTGACATTTTGCCATGGAGGCATGAGATGGGAATCAGATTTATTTTTGGGTCAGGAACCAGCCTTTTGTGGGAAACTGATTCAATTTAAGATTTTCACATGGAAAAACCTTCGTCAGTTGGAGATAGTTTCTTAGTGCAACTAAGGGCTGTGGGCAGGCTCTCAAAGCTGGACAGACAATTAGAAGCCTTTCGACTTCAAAACAGCATCCATCAGCAATACAACATTAGTATCTGAGAGGGTGCTCCAACAAGAAGTTGTCCCTCTCGATAACATTTTACTCCAATTTAACGAGAAAACAGGCAGGCCACCCTTTAGGAAAGTGGGGAATGGTTGGTCTGTGGCTACATCCCTACCCACTGCTACTGGTTTCCCACCTCCAGGCAGCTGACTTATTCAGCCCCACATTGGAGAATTGAATTCAACCGGAAAATCCAAATTTACCTAAAACAAAACTTACAATCAACTGAGTTGCCTGCCAGCCATGTGGAATCTGACAGGTCAGCTAGTACTTGCACTATCATTAACCCCTCACCTCCATCCCTGATCTTGTTCAGGTCCCTGTAAAATCAATAAACTCTGTTTTTCTCTCCACAGATGCTGCCAGATCTACTGAATGCTTCCAGTGTGTTGTTTCTTTTCTGTCAGATTTCTAACGTTTCCATTAGTTTGTCGTTGTGCTAAAAGTAATCTTGATGACTTTTCTCTCCCTCCAACTTTATATCTATCTTTGCTTCAGCTGAATTAATCTATGCTGGAATCTACAGTGCCTAACAGATATCTGCTGTATACATTCACTCACAAAATGAACAGTCATGGGCTCAGTAAATGAATGAAGGTGATTCTGGAACGAGTAGGGACGTGGGAACTTGAGAAAGTGATTGGGGTAGGGTGGGCTCAATCTAAAGGAAGTCAGCCTGAATCAGATTGATGCCAACAGCACAGGGCTTGATAAGAGTTTCAGCTAAGCAATATCCAAGGTATATGCCCTCACCCTACCAATGGAGGAGGCTTGGTCTCAGGCAGAGAACTAAAAAATAATTTGATAAAGCTCATGATTTTCTTCCCAGTGACTGTTTCACTTCTCATCCTGTGTTTTGTCCCATCGGACTCCACTTGCAAGAATTGACAGATTGAACAGGACTATAAACGCCTGTCACTAATAATTTATATGGTTTGAGATTTTCTGTCCATTGACTATGAATAGATGTTTAACCTAGCCCAAGGCACTTGTATTATATGTAATAAGTAGAAAAGATGTGAGTTATGGACAGTGACACAATCTCATCCCTAAATTACTCACGTACATGACCCTAGCTTTGCTCTTGAGGCTAATAATGTCCTCAATCAATATCCTTTGATTGTTCCTCTACCTTGTAAACTTCAATGCAGCTGTTATTCTACTCTGAGTGCAGCATTTCAATAAAATGATATAGTCAATAGATATGAAAATTGTAAACTGACTAAGTGTAGCCATTCACTACAATTTATACATATTTCCTATTAGCAAGTAAAATTTTTATGCATGTAAATTCCACTGTAGAGATAAAGTTGCTTTAAAAAAATTACAGCACGGTTGTGCTGTATGTTCAAAATTCAAAATTCAACTATTAATATCTCTAAATATGTTTGTCACTTGATATACTATTACTGTCACAATGAAAGTGCGTGCTCCATCCTGAATCCATTCTGTATAATTGTGATAATTCTGTTAGCTGAAGGTTTGTTCCTATATGTTTTTGTTCCTATAATGGATTCCTCACAAGATTTAATCCTTGGCTACCTCTCTTGTTTAAATACTGAATTCAAGGAGGATTTTTAACTTTTACAATTATACTGATGAAACCCACCTCTATCTCAATGACATGGCCTGCTGTATTATTTAAGCCTTCAACACCAAGTTTTTCTGACATAATACTGGAAAAAGTAATGTCATCTTGTTTGACCACTGCCATAAACTCCACCAACTAGTCACAGTTCCCGATTTAATCCATGGCTACTTACTCATGAATGACCATTATCTTGCTTAACCTTAAATTATTCTCTAACCCACACTCTGTAATCACCTGTCTCAGTGCTTCATCCCAACTGGATCAAAATGATAACCCCGCCTTAATCTCTTCAGTCATTAGACAAACCATAACCTTTTGGACCATGAGCTTCATCACTTTTCTCTGCTTTCGATCTGGTTTCATCTCTGTAAATCATTGTTTAAATGGTTTATAAGGTAAAAGCAATGACTGCAGATGCTAGAAACTAGATTCTGGATTAGTGGTGCTGGAAGAGCACAGCAGTTCAGGCAGCATCCAAGGAGCAGCGTCCGCCGACATTTCCGCCACCTCCAAAAAGACCCCACCACCAGGGATATATTTCCCTCCCCACCCCTTTCCACCTTCCGCAAAGACCGTTCCCTCTGTGACTACCTGGTCAGGTCCACGCCCCCCTACAACCCACCCTCCCGTCCTGGCACCTTCCCCTGACACCGCAGGAACTGTAAAACCTGCGCCCACACCTCCTCCCTCACCTCTATCCAAGGCCCTAAAGGAGCCTTCCACATCCATCAAAGTTTTACCTGCACATCCACTAATATCATTTATTGTATTCGTTGCTCCCGATGCGGTCTCCTCTACATTGGGGAGACTGGGCGCCTCCTAGTAGAGTGCTTTAGGGAACATCTCCGGGACACCCGCACCAATCAACCACACCGCCCCGTGGCCTAACATTTCAAATCCCCCTCCCACTCTGCCAAGGACATGCAGGTCCTGGGCCTCCTTCACCGCCACTCCCTCACCACCAGAAACCTGGAGGAAGAATGCTTCATCTTCCGCCTCGGAACACTTCAACTCCAGGGCATCAATGTGGACTTCAACAGTTTCCTCATTTCCCCTTCCCCCACCTCACCCTAGTTCCAAACTTCCAGCTCAGCACTGTCCCCATGACTTGTCCAGACTTGTCCTACCTGCCTTCTTCTTTTCCACCTATCCACTCCACCCTCTCCTCCCTGACCTAGCACCTTCATCCCCTCCCCCACTCACCTATTGTACTCTATGCTATTTTCTCCCCACCCCCATCCTTCTCTAGCTTAGCTCTCCACGCTTCAGGCTCTCTGCCTTTATTCCTGATGAACGGCTTTTGACAAAACATCGATTTCGCTGCTCCTTGGATGCTGCCTGAACTGCGGTGTTCTTCCAGCACCACTAATCCAGTAAATGGTTTATATACCACTTTAAAGATGGTATGTAAATGCAAGTTTAAATTTGTCAAGCATAATAGCAGAAATAACTTTGAAATTCATTTAATAGAATGTAATTTTATATGGCAGAATACACAGGCCGGATCCATCCACAATTAGAATTCATTGGTTCAAGGATTCAAATTTCAGGAGAAACAACAGCAAAATTTTATAAGTAAATTGAACAAGCTTCCTTTATCAGTTTTGATTGTCTAAACATTTAGCTGATAAAAATTTAGCTTTTAAATATCTCAAGTTGGACTTTTGTTATGTTCCCTCTATGAGGAGGTCAGTTATCTTTCCAATCTTGATAGCTCTTGCCTTCCTAAAAATTCAAAAGACATAAGTAATTAGTGACAATTCATTTTCATTTTTGAAAGCAAATAATTATTAGTTCATGTACAACTTGCATCCAAAGTAGAATTTGGCTCCGACATGGGGTGGTTTTGGAGATGGAGTGTGTGTGAAGATTTGCACTATTGGTTGGCATGCCTGTTTGCTCCCAAGACATTTTCATGGAGGTGGGATAAGCATTAGCAGGGGTACCTGTCTGCAAGGGTACATTAATAATAGGTGTGGGAGAAATGGATTCCAGTTCATGGGACATCATTACTGGAAAAAGTTTGTTTTGTACCATTGGAATGGTCTACACCTGAACTATGCTGGTATAATTGTTCTAGCAAGCTATGTAACTCAGATATTGGAGAGGATTTTAAGCTGAGTAGCTGGGGCAAGATATCAAATTTAGGAAGATGTGGTAAATAAAAAAATAGAGACAAGGCATTAATAAAATGATAAGCACACCATGATAGGAAGAGACAGAGAGTACAATTCAAAGAATATATCAGTAGATAATATTACAGATAAGTTACAACATGAAGTAAGGGACAAAACCAAAATATCTTTAGTAGCACATAGCATTCAGAACAAAGTGATGAACCAAGAGTGGAGATAGAAATAATACCTATGAACTGATACCCAATGCAAAGATACAACTTCAGGGTGAGATGAACTACGCATAAAGTATTGAAGGGTGGGGAACATTTAGGAAGGACAGAATGCAAGGTAAAAGGTCACAATATTTATTAATGATAGCATTACCACCATAGATACCTAGGTCAGGAAACTAGGATATAGAAGTGGTTTGGGAGGGAACAGAAATGATAAAGGCAAGAAGTGAAAGTGATGTACATATCCTCTAACAGTAACCACATGGCAGGGTGAAGCATAAAGGAAGAAAGAATTGGAGCTTGTCAGAAAAGTAGAGTAATAACCATGGGGGATTTTAATCTACATACAGACTGGGAAAATCAAGGTGGTAAAGATAGCCTAGATAAGAGTTTCAGAGAATGTTTTCAGAACAGCTACTTAAAACAGTACTTTCTGACAGCAGTCTATCCTAGACTTGGTATTGTGCAGCAAGAGGTTGAAATAATGATCTTGCAGAAAAGGTGTCTCTCGATAGCAATGGTCATAATATGTTTAAATTCTTCATTCAGTTTGAGGGAGAGAATGGTAGGTCCAAGAATAGTATTTGGTCCTAAATAACAGCAATTTTCAGGGCAGGAAAACAAAGCAATTTAAGGTGAACGGGAAAATTTTGTTAAGAAGTCACTAGAGATGCAGTGGCAGGCAGCTAACAAAATATTTCAGAATATTCTGCATAGGTGTTATGTTTCAATTATACAAGGCCACATCTAGAGTACTATGCGCAGTATTGTTGAATCCATTCACAATACAAGGGCTACAATATTAGTGTCATCTCTCAAGAGAACATCCCCAGCAATGAGGCAGTGATTACTACCAATCAGCTGTGTTGGGTGGACCACATCGTCTGGATACTTTACACAAGACTTCTAAAGCAATCTCTCTACTCTGAACTTCATCATGAGAAGCAGTTACAAAAAGTGCAGAGGAAACCTGTAAAAAAGCCCTTAAAGCCTCTTTAAGAAAATACAACATGACCATTTATTTGTGAAAATCTCTAACTGAGATGGTCCAAATTGGAGAAGACGTATTCACAAAGGTGTTAACCATCCAGAACATCTCCAGCAGGCACAGATGGAGTTTTTATGCCAATTGGCAATGGTTACATTGTCACCAGAAGATCAAGTTTTTGTCCTGGACTTTTACGGAAGTCAAATTTCACTATCTAACAGGGTGAGATTCAAAGCATGTTCCCAGAAAATTAATTTGGAGTTCTTGCTAACTAATCCAGTGACATTATCACTACACTATGCCAGCACAACCTCCTATGGCATTCTAATTCATAAAACTGTCTTATTCATACAGCAAATGCTAAGCATTGACCACATGAAGAAAAATGAAAGAATCTTCAGTTACTTGACTATATGAATGCATTCATTCCAAACTCTACTATCTACATGTCAGATTAATGCCAGCTTTAACCAGCAGAGATAGAAATGTAGCATAAGCAAATTAAGCATCACAGACAGTAATTTCACGCATATCATGTAGGCTGTAACATGGGACGGCACGGTGGCACAGTGGTTAGCACTGCTGCCTCAAAGTGCTAGATGACCCGAGTTCAATTCCTGCCTCAGGTGACTCTCTGTGTGGAGTTTGCGCATTCTCCCTGTGTCTGTGTGGGTTTCCTCCCACAATCCAAAAATGTGCAGGTTAGGTAAATTGGCCATGCTAAATTGCCCGTAGTGTTAGGTAAATGTAGGGGAATGGGTCTGGGTGGGTTACGCTTCGGTGGGTTGGAGTGGACTTGTTGGGCCGAAGGGCCTGTTTCCACACTGTAAGTAATCTAATCTCTTTTCCGGTACATATGGTTTGGGTCGATATTTATGAGAAAATTTTCTATGAATGGAAATTGGATTCCATGTCTATTCCTCTAGTTACACATTTCATCCTAATTATTTCCTCTCTGTAGCACTAGTGAATGTATTGGATTGACAGAATAATTATGCAAAGATGAACAGTTGGAGGGAAGTCAATTCATTAAACCAACTTAATGATGACAGGTTGGTCAGTGAAAATAGAAAAGTTGGAGGTTTAATGTTGTGCATTGCAGCAGTAAGTTGCATTGTAATGATTTATTTTGTAATAATAAGCATCCTTAAAATGAAAAAACTGTCTACGTTTGGTTAAAGTAAATTGCTAAGTGAGCCCATTTTTAGATGATTGGGAACATTTTGTTATGTTTTCACAGTGTGCCGCAAGGTTCCTGAAATGGGTGATGTTTGGGAATGCTGAGCTGGGACCAAGGTAAGAAAGTCTGGAAACAGCCATGAGACTGGAGATCTTTGGGAGGGTAGGGTGAATGGCCACAGGGAACATATGGCCAAAGGAAAGGTTGGTTTGGCAATGGTGGTCAATGCCAAGGTTGAGGAATCAGGGCCAGGGCTGGGGAAAATTAGGGGTCAGAGCCAAGTACAGATAAAACTGGAGATCCGGATAGAGAGAGGGAGAGATTAGAGATCAGAGCTGAGAGGAATGGTGTCTGAGTTGGGAGTTGTGCCAGGAGCAGAGATTATGGTTGAAGATTTTCATTTAATGTTGTATCCAAACTCTGTAAAGTCTCTTATAATAGGTGAGCTACTGCTCTTTGACCTTGCAATGAACTTCATTGGAATGATGCAACAGGCCAAAGTCAAGGATATATAGGTTAGCTGGGTTAACCATGTTAAATTGCCTTGTAGATTCCAGGGATGAGCAGGTCATGTAACTTATCCATCGGAAATGTGGAATTACAGGGTTAGGTGGGTCTGGGTGGGATGCTCTTGAGAGGGTCAATGTAGACTCAATGGGCCAAATGTCCTCCATCTGCTCTGTACGGATTCTGTAATTCTGTGTTTCTATGAAGATGACAGTGTGAGAACAATTGGAGAACTAAAATGACAGGCCACTGCAATGTTAGGGCATATCTTGTGGACTGAGAGGAGATGTTCAGCAAATCAGTCAACAAATCTGCATTTAGTCTTCCCAGTGAAAAGTAGACCATATTCTGAGCAGTGAATATGGTAGATTAAGAATATGCAGTAGTAGACTAAATTGAAAGAAGTAGACAAAAAAAATCAGTGCTTCATTGGAAAGAGTGTTTGGAACTTGGATGATGAGGAGAGAGGATGTAAAAGGATAATTGTTAGTCTTGCAGCATTTGCATAGAAAAGTGTAGAACAGGAAAGGGGAGAAGGTACTCGGGACAATTGAGGAATGAACTAGGTTCTCATGAAGGGAACAGTCTTCTTCATTGTGCAACAGATTGGGAGTGGTGACGTACAAATAGAGTAAACTAACTACTGGGAGGAGTAGGTACTTGAAAATAGCGGAAAAAAGTTAAAGAGAGGGTTTGGAGAGTTCAGCAAAGTTTCCAGTGTTTTCCGAACAAGTGATAGGACAGATAGTGTGGAAGGAATCAAGAATCGCATTTCAGGTACAGTAGATAAAGGGATAACTATGAGAAGGAGTGACAGTGGGAGTGTTGTATTTGAATGCACGCAGTCTATAAAACAAGGTAAATAAGCTTGTAGTGCACATTGAAATATGCAGGCATGATGTTGTAGTATCACAGTGATGTGACTGCAAGGGGATCAGGGCAGGGAACTAAATATCCAAGGATACATGTCAGATCAAAAACACAGACTGATGGATTGCCTTGTTAGTAAGAAATTAATTGAAGCAACAGCAAGAAGTGATATAGAGTTGGAAGACATAGAATCAGTGTCAATGAACTGAGGAACCACAAAGGAGAAAATGATGAGAGTTGTGTATGCTGAAAGGGCTAATGCCCGAAACGTCAATTCTCCTGCTCCTTGGATGCTGCCTGACCTGCTGCGCTTTTCCAGCAACACATTTTCAGCTCTGATCTCCAGCATCTGCAGTCCTCACTTTCTCCTCGAGAGTTGTGTATGGGCCTCCAATCAGGAATCACATTGTAGGGAAGAAAATAAATCAGGAGATAGAAAAGACATGTGAGTACGGCATTATTACAATAATCACAGGGAAACTTCAAAAGCAGGTTGATGGTGGAGCAGCAATGGTAGAAGTTTCTGGAGGTAATTTGCGAGGAACAGCAGAAATTCATTCCCAAGGAAGGAAAAATATACTAAAGGGATAAAGAGGCAGCTATGGCCGATAAGGAAAGTTGGGAAAAGCAAAAAAGAAAAAGAAAAAAACATACCATCTGGTGAAGATTAGTAGGAAGCCAGAGAATTGGGAAACATTTAAAACCAGCAAAGGATAACTAAAAAAGCAATAAGGGGGAGAAGATGAAATATGAGAGCAAGCAGATATCTAAAAAGTAAGAGAGAGATATGAATGGACATTGGATACCTGGAACATAAGGCTGGAGAAGTAGTAATGGGTAATAAAGAAATAGCAGAGGAAGTGTATAGGTACTTTCCATCAATTTTCACAGTGGAAGACACCAGCAGCATACCAGAACATCAAGACAGTCAGGGGCAGAGGTGAGTGTAGTGGCTATCACTAAGGAAAAGGTGCTGGGAAGCTGGAAGGTCTGAAGCTGGATAAATGATCTGGACCAGTTGGACTGCACCCAAGAGTTCTGAAGGAGATAGCTGAAGAGATTGTGCAACCATTGGTGGAAAATGGAGTCTGGAAAATGGCTTATGTAAACCTCCGTTTAAGAAGGGAATGAGGCAGAAGATAGGAAACTGTAATCCAGTTAGCCTGACCTCGGTCATTGGTAAGATTTTAGAATCTATTATTAAGGGTGAGATTGCAGAGTACAGAGGAGCCTCGATTATCCGAACATTAATTACGCGAATTTTGGATTATCCGAACAAGATCTCAAGCTCCCATAAAAACATTACATCAAAGAGGGAAGTGAATTCAGATTACCTTTACTGAAAAATGTAAAATCGCTGGCAAGAACAAAGAAACACAAGCAGCTCAAGCATCAGCAACTGGATTTTTTTTACTTACTCAGGGTTAGTTACACAGCCCTTTATTCCCGTCACTTTACCAGATGGTTCATGAACAAAATGGCAGAGAAAATAAATACATACGCAAGGCAGTGCTTCTGTCTTTCCATCGTGACACGGAGTTCAGCAGAAACTAACAAATGCTCTTGTGATTGTAGAAGCTGTTCAGGATCCTGCTTAATGCTAGAATTTCATATATTTATGTGATGGTAAGGGATTAGTCCTTCTCAATTTAACCTGCAATTTGCAGAATACAAAGATTAGTTTGTTTAAATAGCAGACTCATCAAAATTAAAGGGTTAAACAAACTCTCAAAGAGAGCACAGAGTTAGATCAGTATGGCTTCTCTTGTTTAAGGTCAAATCGATTATCCAAATAATCAATTATTGGATTGAAATACTGCCCGCTTGTCTCATTTGGATAATCGAAGTTCCTCTGTACTTAGATGTGCATAGTGAAATAATGCTGAGTCAGCACGGTTTCATTATGAGGACATCATGGCATATCTGTTAGAATTCTTTGATGAGGTATCTAACAAGTTAAATAACAGAGAGCCACTGGACATGATCTATTTGGATTTCCAGAATGCCTGTGACAAGGTATGGCACAGGAGTCTATTAAACAAAATAAGAGCCCACGGTGTTGGGGGCAAGGCACTAGCATGGATCGAGGACTGACTAACTGGCAGAAGGCAGAGTGTGGGGATAACAGGGTCTTTTTCAGTATGGCAGCTGGTGACTAGTTATTTCCGCAGGGATTCGTATTGGGACTACAACTATTCCCGTTATACATTAGCGATCTGGAAAAAGGAACTGAAGGCACTCTTGCTTAGTTTGCAGGTGGAAGGACAGGTAGTATTGAGGAAGCAGGCAGGCTGTAGGAGGACTTGGACAGGTTGGAAAAGTGGATAAAGAAGAGGCATACGGAGTGTAATGTGAGAAATAATGAGATTAAGCACTTTGGTCAGAGTATTAAAGACATAGACAGCTTTCTAAATGGGAAAAGGCCTCAGAAATCTGAAGTACAAAGTTTCATAAAGCTGTAGTTCTGGATTCTATTAAGGTTGACACATAGGTTCAGTTGGCAGCTAGGAAGACGCATGCAATGTTAGCATTCATTTCAAGAGGATGAGAATACGAGAGCAGATGTATGATGAGGCTGTATAAGACTGTGGTTAGACTGCATTTGGAATATTGTGAGCAGTTTTGGACCCCATATCTAAGGACGACTGTGCTGGTGTTGGAGGAGGGTAACGAGAATAATCTCGGATGAAGGGCTTATCACACGAAAAGCGACTAAGGACTCTAGGGTTATACTCAATGGAATTGAGAAGAATGAGGGGGAATCTGATTGAAACTTATGGAATGCTGAGAGGCCTAGATAGATGGATGTGGAGAAGATGTTTCCAAGGGCACAGCCTTAAAGTGAAGGGATGACCCTTTAGAACTGAGGTAGAACATAGAACATTACAGCGAAGTACAGGCCCTTCAGATGTTGCGCCGACCTGTGAAACCATTCTGAAGCCCATTGATCTTACACTATTCCATTTTCATCCATGTGTTTATCCAATGACCATTTAAATGTCCCTAAAGTTGGTGAGTCTACTACAGTTGCAGGCAGGGCATTCCACACCCCTAACACTCTCTGAGTAAACAAACTACCTCTAACATTTGTCCTATATCTAGCACCCCTCAATTTAAAGCTATGTTCCCTCATGCTAGCCATCACCATCCAAGGAAAAAGGCTCTCACTGTCCACCTTATCTAATTCTCTGATTATCTTAAATATCTCAATTAAGTCACCACACAACTTTCTTTTCTCTAATGAAAACAGCTTCAAGTCCCTCAGCCTTTCCTCATAAGACCTTCCCTCCATACCAGGCAATATCATGGTAAGTCGCCTCTGAACCCTTTCCAAAGCTTCCACATCCTTCCTACAATGCAGTGAGCAGAACTATACACAATACTCCAAGTGCAGCCGCTCTAGAGGTTTTATAGCTGCAACATGACCTCATGGCTCCGAAACTCAATCCCTCTACCAATAAAAGCTAACACACTGTAGGCCTTCTTAACAACCCTATCAACCTAGGTGGCAATTTTCAGGATCCAAGTACATGAACACTGAGATCTCTCTGCCCATCTAGACCGCCAAGGACCTTACCATTTTCCCAGTACTCTTTATTCCTAGGCTCCTTCCAAGGTGAATCACCTCACACTTTTCCGCATTAAATTCCGTTTGACATCTCTCAGCCCAGCTCTGCAGCTTATCTATGTCCCTCTATAACCTGCAACATCCTTTGGCACTATCCACAACTCCAACAACCTAGTGTCATCTGCAAATTTGCTAACCCATCCTTCCATGCCCTCATCAAGGTCACTTATAAAAATGACAAACAGCAGTGGACCCAAAACAGATTCTTGTGCTACCCCACTAGTAACTGAACTCCAGGATGAAAATTTCCCATCAACCACCACCCTCTATCTTCTTTCAGCGAGCCTATTTCTCATCCAAACCATTAAATCACCCTCAATCCCATGTCTCATATTTTCTGCAAAGCCTACCATGGGGAACCTTATCAAATGCCTTACTGAAATCCATATACACTACACCAAACGCTTTAACCTCATCTACCTGTTTGGTCACCTTCTCAGAGAACTCAATAAGGTTTGTGAGACACAACCTACCCTTCAAAAAACCGTGTTGACTATACCTAATCAACTTAGTCCTTTCTAGATGATTATAAATCCTATCTCTTATAACCTTTTCCAACACTTTACCCACAACTGAAGTAAGGCTCACCGGTCTATAATTAGCAAGGTTGTCTCTACTTCCTTCTTGAACAAGGAGGCAACATTTGCAATCCTCCAGTCTTCTGACAGTATTCCTGTAGCCAATGCTAACATAAAGATCAAAGCCAAAGGCTCTGCAATCTCCTCCCTGGCTTCTCAGAGAATCTGAGGATAAATCCCATCAAGCCAAGGGGATTTATCTATTTTCACACTTTCCAGAATTGCTAATACTTCCTTCTTGTGTGCCTCAATCCCATCTAGTCTAGAAACCTGTATCTCAGTATTCTCCTCGACAATGTTGCCTTTTTCCAGTGTAAATACCGATGAAAATATTCATTTAGGTGAGGAGAAATATTTCAGGCAGAGGGCTGTGGAGGCCAAATCATTGAGTGTATTTAAGACAGGGTTAGATAGGTTCTTGATTGATAAGGGGATCAAGGGTTACAGGGAGAAGATAGGAGAATGGGGTTGAGAAAAATATCAGCCATAATTGAATGGCAGAGTGGACTCGGTTGGCCAAATGGTGTAATTTCCCTTCTACATCTGCTGCTCTTATATTATATATTTGCTGGTTACATCACAGTAGAGGTGGCAGAAGCAATGATCCATTGATTACAGAGGTCAGTGGAGTGAAAGGTATGGACAAGGGAAACCCCATTGTACTTCTTAGAATGGAGAAAGGGAGTTAGAGCAGTAGCATAGGTAATGGGTCAGACAAGGTCCTGACAACTGTAGAGATAAGGAATTATTGGTGGTGGTAAAACGACATCTTAGAAGTACAGGTTTGGAAGGTTTCATCATCAGATAGATGGGACAGAGACAGAGGAACCAGTGGAATGGGATAGTATTCCAGCTGGCTACAAGGTGTGAGAAAGTGCAGTCATGAAAGCTGTGGGAGTTAATGGACTATCTATTGCCAGTCTTAAACACATTCAATGACTCAATATGTTAATTAAATTTACTAATATTGTGATGAGATCAACTTCTCATGCAGGTCATATAACTTCAATTGTTACCCATGAAGTTACTATGCTGAATGCACTTCCAATTAAAACGTAACTTTCTCTCCTCCGTTTTGATTATCGCTGCACTGCTCCCCATTCTGAACCCCCCCCCCCCCCCATTGCCTTTTCTGCATGAGTTTGCTCTCAGCAAACCTGACCTATTTTTGCCATTAAAATCTATCCTTCATCTATATCTCTTTTCCACTACCAATTGTACTTCCTTTGCTTTTTGTTCTGGGCACCTTTCCCATCTGCTGTTCATTCTCTTCCCACTACCCACCATCCCCCATCTCTGCCCCCACCCCAACCATCTTTCGATAACAAAAAGCCATCACACTTCCAGATCCCTTCACTTCTGAAGTAGTAGCACATTGAACTTGACACATTAATTCTGTTTTTTCTCCACATATGTCATCAGACCTGCTGCGTTTCCAGCAATTTCTGCGTTTGTTTAAAGTTCTCCTTTATTCACTTTAGATTAAAGCTTGGATCAGTTTAGCATTCTGTTTTGGAGTTCAGTGCTCCTAATAAAACTTCCTTGTTGAACTTCCATTGCCACAATTTCACAACTTCCTAAACACTGAACATGTTTGGCTTTACAATATCCTCATTCTGCTTTACTTAGTCTGACACAAGTGCAAGTGAGGAAATTAGCTCAGCAGTAAATGTCTTGATATTGAGAATCAAGAGTTACTGGTCAAAATGTTTCGTAACTACTTAGAGTTTTGTCTCCATTTAGTAGAAAGTAACTGTTGGGGCTCCCAGAATGCTGTCAAAATTGATTGATTAGTGGTAGAGGTGGTTGCATAGATCAGAGGGCCTGCTTGTCATTTTTTTTGCTGATAATGGCTAACGGTTATTATCAGTCCGGTTGCTCTGCAATCACTTCCACATAATACTGGTCACTGAGGTTTCTACTAATCTGGAAACAGGAATTGGCCCAGTTTATGACATTTTCTAGTAAATGATGTTATATTTGTCTTCTGCAATATTTCTATGATTTTACACCCATGGCATTAGGGATCATTTGCCAGAATCCTGGCTTTGATTTTGTAAGCTTAAGCCAAAGAAAGGATTTCTGATAACCTTCAGTTTTGAAGAACCTCAAGCGCAGGAAACTTTGGAGATTGACTCATTTCGACTTGAACACTGTCTGATATTGTCCTCCCCTTCCCATTGAACTAATGTGGGAATTCCCAAATGCTTAGACAAGTGTATTATTTCTTAAAGTAGTCAAGCAATTGGGAGTCTCTGTGAAATACACAGAAAGCTTATCACTTTCCAAGCTTGTCACTGTGTCATTTGTATATTAAAGATAAAATTTTGATCAATCAGATGTTTTCTCCTTTTTCTTGGGATATCGGTGTGGTTAGCCTGTCCTTGAGAAGTTGGTGGTGAGCTGCCATCTTGCTATGCTGTAATAATATTTCCACAATATTGTCAGGAAGGGAGTTCCAGAATCTTGACTCAACTACAGAGAAGGAACAATGATCTAATTCCAAGGCAAGATGGTGTGTGGTTCAGAAGGGAACTTGTTCCCATGTACCTGCTGTCCTTGTCTTTACAGATGCTAGAGATCATGGTTATTTTACAATTAAATTTTATTTAGTAAAGCCCTGATGAGATTGATTTTTCTATTGGATCAGTTTAATTAAATGTTATTGTAGTGATTGGAAAGAGGGTCAGATGATTATGTTGACACTGAGATCCTTGAATGGGGTTATTAACTTGGGCCAATCAGGGAGCCCTGGCTGAAATATAAAAACAGGAGATTCAGAAAGTCTCCTCATTCCAGGGACTGACTCTGAGCTGGCTGGTCAGAACCTATGTATTGTGATTGCTTGATGACTTGATGATAGAATACCTGCATCTGTGCAGTTATTTCAGTTACCATCTTATTTTTTGATTGGATTCATATTACATTACCCCATTGATTGAGTTAATAGAAAATTTTGGCTATCAAAGATTCAATGCAAAACAGAGGTTGGCATCAATTTCACTTAACTCTTATCTGTTTCTTTCCAGGAGAAAGTGAGGTCTGCAGATGCTGGAGATCAGAGCTGAAAATGTGTTGCTGGAAAAGCGCAGCAGGTCAGGCAGCATCCAGGGAACAGGAGAATCGACGTTTCGGGCATAAGCCCTTCTTCAGGAATCATTCCTGAAGAAGGGCTTATGCCCGAAACGTCGATTCTCCTGTTCCCTGGATGCTGCCTGACCTGCTGCGCTTTTCCAGCAACACATTTTCAGCTCTGTTTCTTTCCAACTGAGTTATTCCCTTGGTTAGGCTCACTCACTCTATTCCCAACAAGCTTTGTCCCTTTCTGTCACTTTCTGATTGTTTTATCAATGTCCTTTGGTCTCTCGTTCCATGGCACTCCTTCCTTGTTCCTTTCTTGATGTAATCCCTCATTGCTAACAGTTTCAGTTCCTCTGAAACTTGCGATTGTGCTGATCTTTCTGACTGAAAATATAGGAACCCCTGTTTGAACTGTTTGAGACTGTCACCTCAAAATAGGAAAGATGGAAAGTAAAAGTAATTAGCTAAAACAAATTTTAAACAATATTACACAATAGAGTGATGTTATGCCCACTCCACAGAGTAATAGCAATGGCCCCATTATGGCTTCAGTGGCCTTATCACCCTGCTAGCATTGGCAATGTACTCAGCTTCATTTTAAAAGATCATTGCACAATGTCCATGATTCATCAATTGATGAAGCAATCTATGGCTCAAAACCAACACAACATCCAGCTCAGGGCAGTATATTCACTTTATACAAGTACTAAGTTATGAACCCCTCCAGAAACATAGAATCTAACCCCCACTCCAACATATACAAAAGCATTACCATTCCCAAATCTCCCACCATCAACATATGGCAGCATGGTGGCTTAGTGGTTAACATAGCTGCCTCACAGCACCCAAGGATGACTTGTGTTTAATTCTACCCTCAGGCGACTATCTGCATGGAGTTTGCATGTTCTTCCCATATCTCAGTGGGTTTCCTGCAGGTGCTTTGATTTCCTCCCAAACATGTGCATGTTAAGTGGATTGGCCATGCTAAATTTCCTGTAGCATCCAGGGATATGCTGACTAGCCATGAGAAATGTAAGGTTACTGGGAAGGAGGATGGGTTTGGATGGGATGGTCTTCGGAGGGTTGGTGCTGAGTTAATGGACTGAATGGACTGAATGGCCTGTTCCCACACTTCAGGGTTTTTTGAAAAGAAAAAAAACGTGAGGATTGCCACTGGTCAGAAACTCAACCAGGCCTACTGCCTTAATGCCATGAATAGGAAGTGAAGACTCACTTCCAGATTTCCAGATTCTCCATCATTGCCTATAGATCTAAGTCTGGAATGTAATAGGATGACCATCACAGGGTACTGCAGCATTAACTCTTGACCATCACCCATCTACCACAAACTTCCATTCTTTTCTTTCTATCAAACTTAAAGTCTACAGAAAGCTATACGAACTGGTGAATCACTGGACAATCCAAGGACTGAAAGGGCAAGAGTGATTAAAGAGGTTGTTTGCAGGGATTTAAGGAATTAAAAAGAACAATTAATGTTAACTGATTTAACTTTAGATTTGTTGGACAAAAGTTTGATCCTAAGATTTTTCTGAGAACCCCCTATTTCTGAAAGGGGCACTAGATAGATGCGGCAGTGGGGTGGGGGAGGTGTGTGTGTGTGGAGGATCAGTTGGGTGGTCAAGAGTTTAGTTCGAAAAAGGATCAAAAGAGAAGGAAGTGTTTGTCATGGATCAGGTGAACTTGATCAGGTCACGAGGGGTCATTAAAGAGAATTTAGAACGAAATGAGAGTTCAGGGCAGGTGACAGCCTTACAAAAAGTTTGGCCAATAGGCTAAGGGAAGGGAAGGAAGTGGAAAAGGAAGATGTCTATATAGCCATCAATCTCCTAGCCCAGGAGTTGCAAGCATACATAGTAACAATTTCTCCAACTTACCTTATTGTTACTACTTCAGTCTGATTTGCAGTTTTCAATCTGACAAGTAAAGACAGGATGCCTGTCTGTAACCTTGCAGCTCACTTAAGTAACTTGCCAATAACCTCAGAATCACAGCATCGGAATGACCAGTTGCCCAATGCATCAGGTTAGTCATCAACACAAAATACAAAATTCATTCCATTGATTCTAAAGCATAATATGTTGCCATGCAACGAATAATTTAGTAGGGATAAATATTGAATACATTTGAGAATTAGATACATTGACATTGTTGTTTTCCTCTAGATGAGTAGAAAACATAAAGTTTACTACAAAACTATGCCATACAAAAACACAATACTCCTGCTCTTCTTCTACAATTAAGCTGACAACAAGTGAACTCAAATAGGCAATAATGAAAAAGTCCCCATATTCCTGGACAATCTGGTAAGAAGGATAAATTTGAATCATTATTCTTCCTGTAATCCACTTAGCTGCAAGGAAAGAATCCTTTCATGGACTGGCTTAGACATACCTCCACATTCACAGTGATACAATTGGCTCTTAACTGGCCTCTGAAAATAGCCGAGCAAACCAATCAGTTCAATAGCATTAAAGATGGGCAACAAATGTTGACCTTGCTAGTATTACCCTTATCCCATGAAAGCAAATTTTAAATATTATTCAATATAATTCAATTTACCTCCAAAGACTAATATTTGTGTGCAAGTCCTGCTATCTTGAAACCTTTAAACATCCCATACGCCTACATAAATCACAGTCGCACTCAATGGAACTATAGATGTTGCTTTGGTAAAAACCTTGCCAGTTGCTCCAGTTCATAAACAAATTCTCTTGAAGAACATTATTATCCATGTAACTCCAATTTACAATTTTTATGCACGTTTATTTAGCGATTTTTGAGAAGATTTGTAGCTCAGATTGATGATAAGTATGTAAGTTAGCTCGCTCAGTTTGAAGGTTTGTTTTCAGTTGTTTCGTCACCATGAGTAGGTAATATCATCAGTGAAAGTCTCCGGGTGAAGCACTGGTGGTATGTCCAGCCTCTCTATTTAAAGGTCTTGGTTTCTTAAGGTGGGTGATGTCATTTCCGGTTCTTTTTTTCAAGGCAGGGTAGAAAGCATCTAAATTGATGTGTTTATTGATGGAGTTCTGGTTAGAATGCCGAGCCTCTAAGAATTCTTGTGCGTGTCTTTGTTTCACCTGTCCTAGGATGTGTGTGTTGTCCCAGTCAAAGTGGTGTCCTTTGTGTGTATAGAAGCTGGAGATTTTGGGTCATGTCTTTTGGTGGCCAGTTGGTGTTCATGTATCCTGACTTCCAGACTTACATCAAAGACATATCAGAAATGACTTCCAGACTACTCAGACTCCTTGGCATCATGGTAGCCCATAAACCGACAAACATACTTAAACAGCGACTAACAAACCTAAAGGATCCAGTAGCTACTACTAGCAAAACTAATGTCATTTACAAGATACCATACAAGAACTGTAAAAAACACTACATCAGACAAACTAGCAGGAAAAAATTGCCCCCAGGATACATGAACACCAACTGGCCACCAAAAGACACGACCCACTATCACTAGTTTCTATATAGAAAGACAAAGAAGGACACCACTTTGGCTGGGACAACACACACATCCTAGGACAGGTGAAACAAAGACACGCACGAGAATTCTTAGAGGCACGGCATTCTAACCAGAACTCCATCAATAAACACATCAATTTAGATCCTTTCTGCCTTCCCTTGAAAAAAGAACTGGAAATGACATCACCCACCTTAAGAAACCAAGACTATAAATGGGGAGGCTGGACATACACCACCAGTGTTTCACCGGAGACTTTCACTGATGATGTTACCTATTATAGTTGATGAAACGTCTGAAAACAGACCTTCAAGCTCAGCAACATTTTAAATCCTAGAATGCAGTTACCACTTATGCTGAAGTGTCACATTCCAGGAATCTGTAGCTCTCTTCAGAATAAACATGGAGAATTGAAATCTTTTTGAACAACAAACTAACAAATTAGTAGATTGACTTCATTTCGGTAATGGCATAATTCTGATGCACATCTTCTTATATGAAACGATAAATGTTAAGCATGTAAGTTAGCTCGCTGAGCTTGAAGGTCTGTTTTCAGACGTTTCGTCACTATAATAGGTAACATCATCAGTGAGAGTCTCCGGTGAAACACTGGTGGAATGTCCAGCCTCTCTATTTATAGTCTTGGTTTCTTAAGATGGGTGATGTCATTTCCATTTCTTTTTTCAAGGGAAGGCAGGAAGGATCTAAATCGATGTGTTTATTGATGGAGTTCTGGTTAGAATGCCATGCCTCTAAGAATTCTCGTGCGCGTCTTTGTTTCACCTGTCCTAGGATGTATGTGTTGTCCCAGTCAAAGTGGTGTCCTTCTTTGTCTTTCTATATAGAAACTAGTGATAGTGGGTTGTGTCTTTTGGTGGCCAGTGGACATTGAATGACATTAATTAGAATACTCCCACTTCCATCATTCTGTACTGACAGTGCATTAGAAAGATACAATTTATTGCCTGGGATGTGAATAAGAAATAACTTTATAGAGATTATTTCAAAACTTCAACAGCGATTTATGCCATTCAAGCCCTTGAACAATCCCCACACAACTTAAAAGGAATTGCATTTTTTTTCTGTCATATCTCACTAAACGTAATTAGAGAACCTATAATTACCAGAGGCATGCATTACAGACAAAAGTGTAAATAGTAAATCTAAATCGCTGTTGAATTTCCAGAAAGGTACAGAACAGGCAGCAATGATCACTTTTCTAGTTTAGCATCTTTTCTGCAATAATTTTGCACCATTAGCTTTGCCAAAAAGGAATATTTAAATATTTTCAGTACATCAGTGTCATTCACCAGCAGGTGTGCTTCCAAATCATACCCATTTGTTACCTGTGTTCATCCATCACCGACATTTATTGAAAGAAAGATACAAATGCAAACAATTGACTTTGCAAAAGATGAAGGAAAGAATTATATTTTCTGAATGTTGGAACAAATATGGCACACTGCAATGATCTTGCCAGATCTCAAGCTTATTGAAGAAGCAACATTCTAACCCCATTCCCAGAAGGCTTTGCAGGAATATGGAGGAATTTGTAATAACATCCTTCTTGAACTCTATTGCTGTAATTTGCATGCTCAAATTTATGTTGCAGATCATTTAGTAGCATTTTTAAAATATCAGAAAAAAACTTAGTTTCTCCAATTGAGAATCAAACTAGAGTGAGAAAGCCTTTGCTATTTTTAATTAATAAACATTCTTTTTCCCTCTCAGAGGGTATAGTCTTTTGAATTCCCTTCCTCAAAAGGCAGTGTATGTAGAATGTTTAGTATTTTTAAGGCAGAGGCAGATAGATCTTGATTATCAAGGGCATGAAAGATTATGGTGAATGCAGTGTTGAGATTGAAATCAGATCATTGCCTATCTTATTGAATAGCACAACTAGCTCAAAGTGTCAATTGACCTGGTCTTGTTTCTTAATTGCAGATTTGCACATATTTTGTGTTCCTTCTTACCCAGTATAAGTACATTGGTTAGACAATAGGAATTTTCAGATGAGGAGAGCAGTGTGGATTTCACATCAACCCACTCATGAAGACTCCACTGTGCACACCCACAGAAGAGGAGTTTGGGTTAGGCCTTAACCTTGTGTGAATGTAAAATGGATAACCAGAGAGGCAGCACTTTAACATATCTTCTTAACTGCATGAATGAAGAAATGGATTTAGGAGAAATGTAAACTGGATTGCTAACTCACTACTGCTCATTTTATGTCTTTTTACATAGTCAAGCCATTTCAGTCAATTTCACTCAAATCAAATGTGAAAAGTGACATTCATGAATTTAGATAAATAAGTTGTTGTTGAATCACAAAATGGAATTAACTGAGACATTCTGTAATCCAATGAATCAAATTTATCAATAAATGTGATGAGCCATTCACAGTGAAATTGTTTGAAAAATAAATGGCAAAATATTTTATGGGCATTTTATACTATCTCTGTATCCTTTGTCTCAAAAACCTCAGCATCTCGAAAGGTACATTGGGCCTTCCTTCTTGCTCGAAAGGTAATTACCTCAGGTATATTATTCCAATGGAGAACCCGGGAAGATTTATGAATGACTCCAATGACTATCTGGTCTCTGAGCCAACATGGAGAAAAATTAAATAAGCCTTAATCTGGACAATCAGATTGGTATAGCAACATAGAAGCATAGATAATTGGTACACTGAGCCTTTCAAGCCTGCTCTATCATTCAGTTTGATCATAGCTGATCATCTGTCTCAGAACCCTCTTCTCCCTTTCTCTCCCTATCCTTTGCCCTCTTTAGTCCTAAGAAGTATACCTACATCTTTCTTGAAAGTTTTTAATGTTTTGGTCACAATGGTTTCCTGTGGTAGAGAATTCCACAGGCTCACCACTTTCTAGGTGAAGAAAGTCCCCACTCCTCATCTCAGTCTTAAAAGGCCTACTCCATATCCTTAAACTGTGATCCCTGGTTCAGGACTCTTTGGCCATCGAGAGCTTCCTTCCGAGGTTTACCATGTCAGGTACTGTTAGAATTTTATTGGTTTCTTTGAGATTCTCACACTCAATCTTCTAAAGACCAATGAATATTGTCCTCACCAATCCATTCTCTCTTCATGCATCAGTCCTGCCATCCCAAGAGTCAAATAAGTATGTTCTGACTTGATACCAACCCAACAAATTCAAGCCCATTTCTGAAAGTTTACAATTGTTATCTCAATAATAATTTTGCATGTGAAGCCATAATTGATTTCCAAATCTTTCACCAAATAAGAATGTTGCATTTTTCACTGATCAGTGAACTGTGCTTATTTAAATTTTAATTTGACATCAAAGTAAAACTGATTAAGCCCCTCTGAACGAGTTCACCCATGTTAGGGAGTCAATAAGGATCTGCCTGGTTCTTTAGATTCACAACTTCCTCCAAGGTGTTCAAACTTTGAAAGGGCTTCAATACATTTGAAAGAATGGAATTGAATTCAACCAGTGAAGGCACGGGAGGTAGAATCTGTTGTCAACCTGTTTAGATAAATCTATGAGGCCATTCGCATCAGCTCTTTGTATCAGACCTTTGAAAGAGCTTTGAAAGATCATGCAATTAATCCCACTTTCCAACCCATTCCCTTTAAATCTGCAACTTTCTATTTATCTTCTGACCAATTTATTGAGATATATCTCTTGATTAAATTTAAAAATATAAGTCATTAGTATTAAGTTAGCCTGGAGCAGTGTTTTGTAGAGGAATAAGATGGGGCTATTTTCTGGGTCTGCAGACTGGAAGAAACAAAAATGGTCCTTAGTAGAGTGATATGCTCTTCTTGTTGGACGTGGGAGTTTAGGGTGAATTTACATGTTACTGAGGATTATATTTGCAACAAATGCCATTGGTTGTGAATCCTACCAGATCGAATGGATCAGTTGGAGTGACAGTTAGAGGCAATGAGAAATTTTCAAGAGCAAGGGGATGTGATGGATGGCAGTTATAGGAAAGGAGAACAATTGCAAAAGCAGTCACATGGATGGGCTAACTCTAGGTAACGTAGGAGATGTAGTGCAGGAGTCTTCAATGGCTATCCTCATATCAAACAAGTATGCTGTTGAGGAAAATGTAGGGGGGGATGGATTCTCAGGGGAATGTAGCATGAACAGCCAAGTTTATGGAATTGAGACTGCCTCTAAATTAATGAAGGGTACATCAGTTTCCAAGACATTGATTGTGTTTGGGAACTCTCTAGTCAGAGGCATAGCCAGTCTTTTCTGTGGCCAGCAGTGAAAAATCAAAATGGTGTGTTGCTTCCCTGGTGCCAGGGTCAAGGATGTCTCAGAGAAGGTGCAAAATGTTCTCAAGGGGGAGAGGGCCCAGCAGGAGATCATTGTACACATTGGAACCAATGACATAGGAAGAGAAAAGGTTGAGAATCTGAACGGAGAATACAGAGAGTTAAGCAGTAATTTAAAAAGGAGGTCCTCGAGAGTAATACTATCTGGATTACTCCTGGTACTACGAGCTAGTGAGGGCAGGAACAGGAGGATAGAGCAGATGAATGCTTGCCTGAGGAGCTGGTGTATGGGAGAAGGATTTACATTTTTGGATCATTGGAATCTCTTCTGGTGTAGAAGTGACCTGTACAAGAAGGTTGGATTGCAGTTAAATTTGAAGGTGACTAATATACTGACAGGGAGATTTGCTAGAACTGCTCGGGAGGATTTAAGCTAGTAAGGTGGGGGTGGGGAGAGGGACCAGGGAGATAGTGAGGAAAGAGATCAATCTGAGACCAGTACAGTTGATAAAAGAAGCGAGCCAAACAGTCAGGGTAGACAGGGACAAGGCAGAGAACAAAGTAGGACTGATAAATTAAACTGCGTTTATTTCAATGCAAGGGGCCTAACAGGGAAGGCAGATGAACTCAGGGCATTGTTAGGAACATGGGACTGGGATATCATAGCAATTACAGAAACATGCTCAGGATAGGACTCGCAACTTAATGTTCCGTGATATAAATGCTATGTGAAGGACAGAAAGGGAGGCAAGAGAGGAGGGGGAGTGGTGTTTTTGATAAGGGATAGCATTACAGCTGTATTGAGGGAGGATATTCCCAAAAGTACGTCCAGGGAAGTTACTTGGGTGGAACTGAGAAATACGAAAGGATTGATCACATGATCACATTATTGGGAATGTATTATCATACCCTAATAGTCAGAGGGAAATTGAGAAACAAATTTGTAAGGATATCTCAGTTGTTTGTAAGAATAATAGGGTGGTTATGGTAGGGGATTTTAACTTTCCAAACATAGATTGGGACTGCCATAGTGTTAAAGGTTTAGCTGGAGAGGAATTTGTTAAGCATGTACAAGAACATTTTCTGATTCAGGATGTGGATGTACCTATGACAGAAGGTGCAAAACTTGACCTACTCTTGGAAAATAGGCAGGACAGGTGACTGAGGTGTCAGTGGGTGAGCACTTTGGGGCCAGCGACCATAATACTATTAGTTTTAAAATAGTAATGGTAAAAGATAGACCAGATCTAAAAGTTGAAGTTCTAAATTGGAGAAAGGCCAATTTTGACAGTATTAGGCAAAAAGTTTCAAAAGCTGAAACCTGGGGGCAGGTATTCGCAGGCAAAGGGACAGCTGGAAAATGGGAAGCCTTCAGACATGAGATAACGAGAGTCCAGAGAAAGTCTATTCCTGTCAGGGTGAAAGGAAAGGCTGGTCGGTGTAGAGAATGCTGGATGACTAAAGACATTGAGGGTTTGGGTAAGAAAAATGAGGAAGCATATGTCATGTATAAACAGGATAGATCAAGTGAATCCTTAGAAAAGTATAAAGGCAGTAGGAGTACACTTAAGTAGGAAATCAGGAGGGCAAAAAGGGGACATGAGATAGCTTTAGTAAATAGAATTAAGGAGAATCCAAAGGGTTTTTACAAATACATTAAGGACAAAAAGGTAACTAAGGAGAGAATAGGGCCTCTGAAAAATCAGCAAAGCGGTCTTTGTGTGGAACCGCAAGAGATGGGGGAGATACTAAATGAGTATTTTGCATCAGTGTTTATTGTGGAAAAGGAGATGGAAGATACAGAATGTCAGGAAATGGATGGTGGCATCTTGAAAAATGTCCATATTACAGAGAAGGAAGTGATGGATGTCTTGAAACGCATAACAGTGGATAAATTCCCAGGACCTGATCAGGTATACCCTAGAACTCTGTGCGAAGCTCGGGAAGTGATTGCTGGGCCTCTTGCTGAGTTATTTTTATCATTGATCATCACAGATAGGTGCCGGAAGAGTGGAGATTGGCTAAAGTGGTCTCACTATTTAAGAAAGGTAGTAAAGACAAGCCAGGAACTATAGAACACTGAGCTTGATGTTGGTAGTGGGCAAGTTGTTGGAGGGAATCCTGAGGGACAGGATGTACATGTATTTGGAAAGGCAAGGACTGATTAGGGATGGTCAACATGTCTTTGTCCGTGGGATATCATGTCTCACAAACTTGATTGAGTTTTTTGAGGAAGTAACAAAGAGGATTGATGAGGGCAGAGCGGTAGACGTGATCTATATGGATTTCAATAAGGTGTTCGACAAGGTTCCCCATGGGAGACTGGTTAGCAAGGTTAGATCTCATGGAATACAGGGAGAACCAGCTATTTGGATACAGAATTGGCTCAAAGGTAGAAGACAGAGGGTGGTGGTCAAGGGTTGTTTTTCAGCTTGGAGGCCTGTGACCAGTAGAGTGCCACAAGGATTGGTGCTGGGTCCACAACTTTTCGTCATTTATATAAATGATTGGGCTGTGAGCTCAAAACGTATAGTGTGTAAGTTTGCAGGTGATACCAAAATTGGAGGTGTAGTGGACAGCAAAGATGGTTACCTCGGATTACAATGGCATCTTGATCAGATGAGCCAATAGGCTAAGGAGTGGCAGATGGTGTTTAATTTAGATAAATGCAAGATGCTGCATTTTGAGAAAGCAAATCTTAGCAGGACTTATACACTTAATGGTATAAGGGAATGTTGCTGAACAGAGTCCTTGGAGTGCAGGTTCATAGATCCTTGAAAGTAGAGTCGCAGGTAGATATGATAGTGAAGAAGGCGTTTGGTATGCTTTCCTTTCTGGTCAGAGTATTGAGTACAGGAGTTGGGAGGTCATGTTGTAACTGGTCTGGACATTAGATAGACCACTTTTGGAATATTGCGTACAATTCTGTCTCCTTCCTATTGGAAGTGAAACTCAAAAGGGTTCAGAAAAGATTTACAAGGATGTTGCCAGGGTTGCAGGATTTGAGCTATAGGGAGAGGTTGAATAGGCTAGGGCTGTGTTCCCTGGAGCATCGGAGGCTGAGGGGTGACCTTATAGATGTTTATAAAATCATGATGGGCATGGATAGGGTAAATAGACAAAGTCTTTTCCCTGAGGTGGTTGAGTGCAGAACTAGAAGGCATAGGTTTAGGGTGAGAGGGGAAAGAAATAAAGGAGACCTAAGGGGCAACGTTTTCACACACGGGGTGGTGCGTGTGTGGAATGGGCTGCCAGAGGAAGTGATGGAGGCTAGAACAATTGCAATACGTAAAAGGCATCTGGATGGGAATATGAATAGGAAGCATTTGAAGGGTTATGGGCCGGGTGCTGGCAGGTGAGACTAGATTGGGTTGGGATATCTGGTCTGCATGGACGAATTGAACTGAAGAGTCCTTTTCCATGCTGTACATCTCTCTGACTCTCTGACTCTATTCTCGTCAATTTCATTCTGAAAGTTATTATTGAACCTGCTCCCCAGCACCCCCTCCCAAACACTGGTCAGAAAATGATTCCAAATCATTACAACTTACTGCGCAAAAAAGAATCTTTTGCAGTGGTATAACATTTCCATCAATCATTTTGCAGTTTATTTTCAAAGATTTCATTGGAAATGGCTCATTACATTTAATTCACCTCCGGTTCTTTGACAAAGTATCTGAAGTCTGTCCTCTGAATACAAACTGCCAGCCAGTGGAAACAATTTCGGTCTGTCTGCTTTATTAAACTCCTCAGTATTAAATCTCCTGTTCATTGTTCCTTCTCTAAAAAGCTCTAGCACAGCTTTTCCAATCTCTCAGTGTAACTGTAGCTCTGTATCACTGATACCAGTCTCCTCTGCATCCTCTAATCCCTAAGGGTGGGATGGCCTTCAGAGAATCAATGTGGACTTGATGGGCCAAATGGACCGCTTCCACACTGTCGGGATTCTATTATAAAAACCTGCTCAAGGGTAATTGAGGGAGAACAAGTGCTGAAAGAAAAACAGAAATTGCTGTAGAAACTCAGCAACATCAGAACCAAAGACGAGTAATACTAGACTCAAAACATTAACTCTGTTTCTCGCTCCACTGAAGCTGCCAGAGATGCTGAGTTTCTCCAACACTTGCTGTTTTTATGACAGCAGTAGTTTGTTTTTACTATAGCAACAAATTCTCACCTTACGAACAATGCATGGAAAATTAAAATAGAATCTTTTTTTCCTGAAACCTGTTGCCCAGACTGGATGCAATACTCCAGCTGGCCAGCAACCAGAAAAGTTCTAAAGCTGTAGCATAACTTCCTTGTTTTGCAACTCTATGTCAGCAATACTAACACCAAAATAAAAACACAGTTTCAAATTATTTCAGGAAAAAGTATTAATGTACTTAAACCTTGATTTAATTGCAGCCGAAGCTTTGAACTCCGTGTTTCAAGTATATGTCCAGACTGCTGTGATACTGGTTGTAATGGTGTGCATCTGATTCAACAGGTGGTATAGCAGGACTTGAGTTTGTCTCCACATTGTTTTTAAATGACAGGTCATAATCTTAATCACGTTGCCATTAAAAGGTGTTTGTAAAAAAATGATAACATTATGTCTGTATCTGGTAGAAGAAAAAGTACCTGTGGATGAATTTATGATTTGCCCGTAATTTATCTTAGCTCAATTATCTAATTCCCAAAACCCAATAGACTATGACATGCGAGAAGATGCTGTACCAAATCAGTGGGCGTCACAGACTAGGATAACAGTTAATTACATTCACAGTAAGTCTTTGATATAGCAAAGATCATGAAATTAGATACCTCTCATTTAAATTTGTGCTCGGCATTGTTTTACTTATACAGAAGCACTTAGTTACGTTTAGGCAATTGGCAGAGGAAAATCATGTCACAGAGACAACTTGCAAATGTAAGTTAAATTATTCTGATGATAAAAGAAAAGGAATATTTGTCCTACAACCCAAATTCTATTAAAACTACTGCAGGAATTATAAACCTGAAAATTGGACCATGTGCAAACTTGACCAGTCATAGAGCCAATGCAACAGACATGCAAAACACCCCACTAGAGGTTATAGTTTCTCTCAATCTACTCTTTTAAGTAATGCTTTTATTTAATTTTTTGTAAAGCGATGACGATCAGTCCATATGTATTGACGGGTCTTCTGACAGTTTAATTTGGATGGTCATTATCAAGTCTTTCAGCCAAAAACATATGGATACATTTGCCTTGAATTCCCATCTTTCCTGCTTCAATTAGCTGACCCACAATTTCTGATGATCTGAATAATCTCTACTAGATTAATGTCTACTAGGTTTTAGTCTTCTCTTCGAACAGCGCTGTTTGGACACTTTATCTGTTTTCTTCATGTTGGGCTTGTCATTGTTGGAGTTTATACATTTGACGTAACATTTTGGCTGAAGTTTTTTCTAGCATTAACTCAGGCCTTGAACTTCCTACTCGTACGATTAAAGAATACACTGATGGTAACCCAAATTGAGACTATCTAATCAACTGCCTCTGCTACTTCTTTCCTTTCACTTAGCCCATCATGTAAACAGCCAATAAAGTTCTTTAATGTCCTCATCCAGATTCACATTATTCTACAGCTTTGTTCCTATCTTCCCAACATCTTCTTTACAAGCATCTTCTCTATAAATTCCATGTCCCATACCCTCGCTTCTACTCCTGTCAAACTGCTGACAAGCCAACTTTTCTTCTTGGGCAATATTAGCTGATATCGTTAATTGATCTCTCTGCTCAAATACTGTCATTTCCTCTTCAAATTTGCCATTATCTCATAGTGTCCTCAGAATATCTACAATTAGCACCCACCCCCCCCATTCCCCAGTCATTGAAATTTACTACCCCATCTCTAAATTATCTTTTTTCCCCAAAGTATTTGAACATATTGTAATTTAAATCTATTCTTTCCTTATCACTATTCCATGTTTGAACATCTCCATTTAAATTTATGCTCTTGCCATACATTGAAATGGCTCTTATCAAAGTCACACATTATATGATATGTTTCTGTGGCCTGGGTAAACTCCATATATTCCTCTAGTTGTCTGCAGTGTTTCACACGACTGACTCCACACTGTTCTCCGACACCTCTTCTCTGTCATCAGGCCCTCATCAGGATCAATTCTTCGGGATGGCACTGTGGCTCAGTGGTTAGCACTGCTGCCTCACAACACCAGGGACCTGGATTCAATTCTAGCCTCGGACGACTGTCTATGTGGAGTTAGCACATTCTCCCTGTATCTGCGTGGGTTTCCTCTGGCTGCTCCCACAGTCCAAAAATGTGCAGGTCAGGTGAATTGGCCATGCTAAATTGCCCACAGTGTTAGGTGCATCATTCAGAGGGAAATGGGTCTGGGTGGGTTACTCTTCAGAGGGTCCGTGTGGACTGGTTGGGCCAAAGGGCTTGTTTCCACACTGCAGGGAATCTAATTTAGTGTAGTTATGCACAGGCAGAGAATCACTTATAATGGCTTCTCTTCCCACTCACACATTGTTACCCCTGGCATTCCCCCAAGAATCTATCAATGCCATCGTTGCAACATCAGCTAAAAACATAATAGATTCCAGAAGCACAAAATGAATCCCAGCTCTACCTCTCCACCATAAAATCTCAACCTTTTTATTGTTGACTTGTCAATCTATTTATCATGTAACCAGCGCTGGATGAACTGAAATGTTCTCCAAGTATTAGAAAGAATAAAACCATTGTCTTCAGTCTTTGTCACAAATTCTGTTCTCCAGACCCCATTCTCTTGCATTTTCCTGACCAATGTCTGAAGATAAATCAGACTATTCACAATCTTTGCATCTTCTTTTCTGAAGTGAACTTTTGACTGTCTCTATATCGCCAAAATTGTTAATCTCCAGTTCCGTAATATTGTCCATCTCCTATTCTGCCTCAATTCAACACCTACCGAAAACCTCACTGGTGTCTTTATTATCTTCAGATTTGAGTTTTCAAATGTTTTCCTTGCCAGCCTCCGCCTTTTACTCTTTTTAAACCTCATGGAAATAGACCCTTCGGTCCAACCCGTCCATGCCGACCAAATATCCCAACCCAATCTAGTCCCTCCTGCCAGCACCCGGCCCATATCCTTCCAAACCCTTCCTGTTCATATACTCATCTAAATGCCTCTTAAATGTTGCAATTGTACTAGCCTCCACCACATCCTCTGGCAGCTCATTCCATATACGTACCACCCTCTGCATGAAAAAGTTGCCCCTTAGGTCTCTTTTATATCTTTCCCCTCTCACCCTAAACCTATGCCCTCTAGTTCTGGACTCCTCAACCCCAGACTTTGTCTATTTATCCTATCCATGCCCCTCATAATTTTGTAAATAAGGTCACCCCTCAGCCTCTGACGCTCCAGGGAAAACAGCCCCAGCCTGTTCAGCCTCTCTCTGTAGCTCAGATCCTTCAACCCTGGCAACATCCTTGTAAATCTTTTCTGAACCCTTTCAAGTTTCACAACATCTTTCCAATAGGAAGGAGACCAGAATTGCACGCAATATTCCAACAGTGGCCTAACCAATGTCCTGTACAGCTGCAACATGACTTCCCAACTCCTGCACTCAGTACTCTGACCAATAAAGGAAAGCATACCATGTATTAACTTCCATTAAATTTTGTCTACCCAACACACCACTGTCACCTTGGCTCAAGTTGGCAATGCCTTAAAATCCTCATTGTGTTTTCAAAGCTCTCCAAAGTTTCAGCCTTCGATCTCTATAATCTCTTCCATGCTGAAAACTCTCCAAAATGTCTCTGATCCTACAATTCTTGTCTCTTGAGCATGTCTAATCTTAATCAATTCCCATATGCTTTCAACAACTTAGGCTTAAGGTTTTGGAATTTCTTCCCTATACCTTTCTACCTCTTTGCTTTTCTCATCTCATTAATATGCTTCTTAAAATCAATCTCTTTGGTCGCCTCTCCTAATATTTTCTTATGGGATTGGTTGTCAATCTGTCTTTGATAATACTACAGTAATCGCCTGGAGTTGTTTTCCTGCTCTTAAGGTCTTTAATTACTGTATTTAAGGTTTTGCATAAATGCAGGTTGTTGTTGTGAGGCTGAGTGTGGCAGATGATTTTTTAAAATGTGTCCAAAGAAAACAGGAAAATAAATTATTTTAAATTCAGCTTGATTCACAGCATGACAGCAAGACCATTTATTGTATTATCATGATTAATGAAGATTAAATCTTAATTGTTGATTATATTATTTTGTAATCCATGTGCTATACTAATTTGTTAGTCATGTCAAAGAAAAGCTGCACTACACCTTTGCCTCAGGGCATTTTCAATTCCTTCTCATAGAAATGTTGGCTTTTTTCTTAAGTATGAAGCAATAGCTCCATCTAATGAGAGTGTCACACTGTGTGTGACGCCTCCCGCTTCTTCCCCCACCTACACACACACAAACACACAATCAAGCATACCTACGGTTTCACTTTGAAGCTGCTGAATTGCTTCTTTGGAACTGCAGAATTTCAGGTCCATTCAAATAGACTTCCTAACATTTGTCAGATCATCAATCAATTTTATTTGGACCTGAGAGATTTCATGATGGTTTTATCTCATAGCAATTCAAGATTTTTCAAAGAAGGTGTTCTCACATACCTACTGAACAACTGTAACCAAAATCTTTGCAGATGACACCAAAATTTGTGGAGTTGCAGATGCTGAGGAGGATTGTCAAAGGATACAGCAGGAGGTAGATAGATTGCAGATTTGGGTAGGGAAATGGCAGATCGACAAGTGCAATGTGATGCATTTGAAAGATCAAAATCAGGTGTGAATTATGCAATAAATGACAGAATCCTTAGGAACATCGACATACAGAGACATCGGGTTTACAGGTCTGCAGATTCCTGAAAATGGCAACACAGGCAGATAATTTGGTTAAGAAGGGATACAGCATGCTTGCCTTCATTGGCCAGGGTACCGAATATAAGAGTTAGGAAGTTATGTTACAGCTGTACAGAATTTCAGTAGGCCACATTTGGAATATTGCATGTAGATCTGGTTGCCACACTACCAGAAGGACATGGATGCATTGGAGAGGGTGCAGATAATGTTTAGCAAGATGTTGCCTGGTATAGAGGTGAGGTTGGATAAATTCAAATTGTTTTGACTGGAAAGATGAAGACTGAAGGGTGACCTGACAGAGGCCTATAAAATTATGACCGGCATAGATAGGATGGACAATCAGAAACTTTTTTCCAAGGTGGAATGGTCAACTACAAGAGGATACTAGTTCAAGATGAGAGAAGGAAAGGTTAGGGGAGAAGTGCAGGGAAAAGTTTTCACACTGACAGTGCCAGTGGAGATGGTGGAAGCAGGCACATCAGCAACATTTAAGGCATATCTTGAAAGACACACAAATGTGAGGAGAACAGAGGGTAGAAACTATGCATGGACAATAAGTAGCAAGTTTAAATAAGAATTAGAATCAGCACAGGCTTTGTGGGCTGAACGGCCTGTTCATGTGCTGTATTGTATTGCACTGTATGAATTTGTTGTATAAATTATTCCCAGCAGTGTTAGGACCATCTTTGTGGAGAGAGAGCTCAGAATGACTCTGGAGGTGTCCATACCAGCCTTGTGGTTGCATCACTAGGCATTTGAAATGATGCTCTAATAAACATCTGACTGGTCACCAGAAAGCTGTCTCCGACCATTTTATGGGTTTTGGATTCAGCTGGGGTGGTGGTGGTGGGGGTGTGGTGGATGTCCAGAAACAGTACCGGATAATATCAGTATGAGCATGGAATAACATCTTTTGATCGGGCTTGAAACTGAAGCCATTGTCTGCCAACCTCAATATCCATAGTTGTTTGCGGGATGTATGGGAGGAATGAGGTGTGGTAGGGATGCAGTTCAGCTTCTGGGAGTTGGAAAGTGTGGTGAAGTGATAAATGTCTAAGGCTGTTGGTGTAGTCATGAACCTTGGCCACTCAGGTGAAGTAACTGAATATTTTGCTGTGCTTGGGGCTTGACTCCTGGCCTTGATCTCATGGCTATCCATTCCAAATAGCTTTTGACCTAAGGTCTGAAGTGGACCCTGTAATTACAGGGCATCTCTCTCCTCTTTTCAACTGAGTGTTCAGGGCTGAATCTGAAATCATTGAAGGCCACCCCTTCCCATGATGTACATGTTTGTGTGTGGCACGGTGGCACAGTGGTTAGTGCTGCTGCCTCACAGCGCCAGAGACCCGGGTTCAATTCCTGCCCCAGGCAACTGACTGTGTGGAGTTTGCACATTCTCCCCGTGTCTGCATGGGTTTCCTCTGGGTGCTCCGGTTTCCTCCCACAGTCCAAAGATGTGCAGGCCAGGTGAATTGGCCATGCTAAATTGTCCGTAGTGTTAGGGGTAAATGTAGGGATATGGGTGGTTTGCACTTCGGCGGGTCGGTGTGGACTTGTTGGGCCCGGGTTTCCACACTGTAAAGTAATCTAATCTAATGTTTACACTTTTCCCTGTCCTAGCTGAAACTTCCAGCATCACAATACAGCTTCCCTTAAAGAGATGTAGGCTGGCTATAATTGGAGCTATTAAGTTGCCATTTTGAGCCTTTGTGTGTAATGAATGATGAGCAAGGTTAGTAATGGCTAATCACTTCAACTCCCCCTCCCACTCCCCTAAGGACTTGCAAGTCTTGGACCTCCTCCACTGCCAAATCCAAGCCACACAATGACTAGAGGAAGAACACCTCATCTTGAGCCTTAGGACCCTTCAATCACACAGCATTAACATTGACTTCACCAATTTCCAAATCTCCCCTTCCTCCACCTCATCCCAGATCCAACTGTCCAACTAGGCACCGCTCTCTTGAATTGTCCTACCTGTCCATCTTTCTTCCCAGCTATCTGCTCCACCCTCCCCACCAACCTAGCACCATAAGCACCCCCCCATCTGCATCTACCTATTACATTTCCAGCTACCTTACCCCCAGCCCCTCCCCCACCCTCCTATTTATCGCCCAGCCCCCTTTCCACCACGTCCCCCCCAACATTCCTGATGAAGGGATTATGCCCGAAACGTCAACTCTCTTGATCCTCGGATTCTGCCTGACCTGTTGGGCTTTTCCAGCACCACACTTTTCAATGCTGATATCTGCAGTCCTCACATTATCCCATCCATGTAACTGTCCAAATGTTTCTTAAATGACAAAATTGTAGTAGGTGGCACAGTGGCACAGTGGTTAACACTGCTGCCTCACAGTGCCAGAGATCCAGGTTCAATTCCCACCTCTGGCAACTGTCTGTGTAGAGTTTGCACAATCCAAAAATGTGCAGGTTAGGTGAATTGGCCATGCTAAATTGCCCGTAATGTTAGGTGAAGGGGTAAATGTAGGAGTATGGGTCTGGGTGGTATACGCTTCTGCGGGTCGGTGTGGACTTGTTGGGCCGAAGGGCCTGTTTCCACACTGTAAGTAATCTAATCTAATCTAATTTTCCCTGTGTCTGCGTCGGGTGCTCCAGTTTCCTCCCAAAATCCAAAAATGTGCAGGTTAGGTGAATTGGTCATGCTAAATTGCTCGTAGTGTTAGGTGAAGGGGTAAATGTAGGTGAATGGGTCTGGCTGCGTTTCTCCTCGGAGGGTTGGTGTGGACTTGTTGGGCCAAAGGGCCTGTTTCCACACTGTAAGTAATCTAATCTAATCTGTACTCACTTCCACCACCACCTATGGCAGCCTGTTCCAGGGACTCACCAACTTCTATGTGAAAAAATTGCCCCTCTAGGCCTTCTTGTATCTCTGCTCTCTCACCTTAAACCTATACCATCTAGTTTTAGACTCCCCTACAATGAGGAAAAGCTGTTGGCTATCTATCTTATCAATCTATCATAATTTTATAGACCTCTATAAAAGGTGTCAGAAACAAGGGTAAGGAGTGGCTTCCTGGAGAACCCTTGCGGTTGTTGGGATCCTTTTATTAGGCACAGGCCTCCTGGAAGAGGGATCCCACCTCCCTCATCCCTACCCCTATCCCTACCAGGCCTTTCTGCCCTGGTCTTAATCAGAAAGAAGGCAATGGGATGTCTACACTACACCCTCCCACTCAATCACAATTTTCCCCTACCAATCACCTCTCAGCCTGGCACCAAGGAAAGGAGGGGGTAATTAATTTCTGCTCACAGTTTTGTGGCAATGTAAACACAATGAATTGGTTTCAGTTAGTCAGCCCTAAGCATCATCTTCCTCCCACTCCGTTCTCTCAATCTAACTTTCTTGCAGTTAAAACAATATAATGCCAAGTGTGAAAGAGGCCATTGACCATGTGTGTCAATAGGGGTAAATATAGTAAGGATTAACTTCACTCCCCAGTGCCCTTCTCCATCTTTGTCAGTGCCCCTCAGAAAGCAAGCACCATTGTGCCATTAGCTGGCTCAATTGACTTATAATAGAAGATTCATTGATAAATGTGTACACATGCATTCTCTGAAATCTTGTCCATCCCACACACACACAGAGCATTTCAATATGCTAGTTAGATGTGTCAACAAATTGTATTACTTTCGTGGCTGTGGGGCTGACACAGATAACAAAAGCCTTCATTTTTTCTATCAACACTCAATGGAGAAAAGCTGATGGGATGCCGTGCCCTTCCAAGCATCATATCAGCAGCTTTGCAGCTCCAACCACAGAGCACAAGGTACAAAGGAGATTCAAGGAAATTTGTTTTTGCTTGCAAACCATAGATCTCTCTTCCTGACCACTGTGGTTTGAGATTCCAAGAACAGGAAGTAGAAGACCCTTGGATAAAGGATCCCTCCTAGTCCTGGTATTGTTTCTCAACCAATCGGTGCCCCTGACAGTGCACTGGTCTTTGGCAAGATAGATTGTCGAACCTTCATGGACTGTTTTTTTTAAAGCTGATAAGAAACTCTCAGGCTCCACTCAAGTTAGTGTTTTTATAATGGTTGTGAACCATTCACATGAGGCATCCTTCTGTATACATTGTTAATGGCTTTTTGTTCTCAGAAATTGGCTACTAAAAATTCCCTTTGATGAGCCTGTAGCACATGGTGATGCTGGTAGTGACAAAGTGTCCTTGCCTGAATAGTTAAAACCTGCTCATTGGGAGAATCTATTAAAACTTAAAATTGATTCACTTCCCACAGATGATCTTCTAATTATCATCTGTTTTAATTAAGCACTACTGTGCTGCGAATAGCTGAGAAGAAGTGCCTCTGTGAGACCATTAATTAGCAATAGATATTAAACTTTGAAATATTTGCTTTGAACCTCCCAATCTCAAAAATATCAAACACAAGTTCACTTAAAGAATAGAACCAAAAGTGAACCAAAGTACGTTAAGGCAAGGTGATACAACACTCGCTGCAGTAATGTAGGTTAATTGTTAAAATCACAATGCATTTGTATAATCATAGACAATTACAGCTCAGAAGGAACCCTTCTACCGACCTGTCCATGAGCAGCTCACCTTATCCCAATTCCCCACCTTTTCCCCTTATCCCAATTCCCCACTTTTCCCCATCATGCTGTAAAACCTTTTCTCTTCAGATAATTACCAAAAGTCACAAAGGAACCCACCTCCAACATACTCTTGGCAGTACATTCACAAGCTAACCACTCATTCTATATAAATAATTTTCATTTATTACTTTTTTGTCGACTTAAATCAGTGTCCCCTGGTTCTCGATTCTTCAGCCAACAGCAAGTTTCTCCCCATCTGCTCTGTCCAGATCACTCATGATTTTAAGTACCTCCATCAGATCGCCCTTAATCACATCTTACTAAGGTAAACAGCACCAGCTTCTCCAATCTATCCACATAATGGATGTTCCTTTTCCCTGGAACAGTTCTTATAATTTTTGTATGCACACTAATGCCTTCCTATTTTTCCTAAAGTGCGAAGCTCAGAGCCCGAACACAATAATCTACTTAAGGAAGAACAGTGTTTTATACAGGATGTATATCATAACATCACTATTTTTTGCACGTTGTGTTCCTATTTGTAAAGCTCGGGATCCTGGAGGCAATAGTCTAGTGATATTAGATGTTTAACCCAGGTAATGTTCTGGAGACTTTGTTACAAATCCCACTAGGACAGGTGGCAAAATTACTATCCAATAAAAACCTGTAATTAGGAGTCTAATGATGACCATTAGTCATTAATTTCCGCTTGACATTGGCTGCTATTTTCAACAAACATTGTAATTAATGTGGTAACATTTTTCTCAGACTGAACAGAGGTGACAATTCTTGATGAACTCAGAGACCATGGAGTTTAGTAAATTGATCATTTAAATGTTCAGTTAAGTGTATGAGAGTGGAACACAGAGAATCATAGAGTCATAGAGATGTACAGCATGGAAACAGACCTTTTGGTCCAACCTGTCCATGCCGATCAGATATCCCAACCCAATCTAGTCCCACCTGCCAGCACCCGGCCCACATCCCTCCAAACCCTTCCTATTCATGTACCCATCCAAATGCCTCTTAAATGTTGCAATTGTACCAGCCTCCACCACATCCTCTGGCAGCTCATTCCATACACGTACCACCCTCTGCGTGAAAAGATTGCCCCTTAGGTCTCTTTTATATCTTTCCCCTCTCACCCTAAACCTATGCCCTCTAGTTCTGGACTCCTCGACCCCAGAGAAAGGGCTTTGTCTATTTATTCTATCCATGTCCTTCATGATTTTGTAAACCTCTATAAGGTCACCCCTCAGGTCCGATGCTCCAGGGAAAACAGCCCCAAACTATTCAACCTCTCCCTGTAGCTTAGATCCTCCAACCCTGGCAACATCCTTGTAAATCTTTTCTGAACCCTTTCAAGTTTCACAACATCTTTCCGATAGGAAGGAGACCAGAATTGCATCCAATATTCCAACAGTGGCCTAACCAATGTCCTCTACAGCCGCAACATGGTCTCCCAACCTCTGTACTCAATATTCTGACCAATAAAGGAAAACATACCAAAAGCCTTCTTCACTATCCTATCTACCTGCGACTCCACTTTCAAGGAGCTATGAACCTGCACTCCAAGGTCTCTTTGTTCAGCAACACTCCCTACGACTTTACCATTAAGTGTATAAGTTCCGCTAAGATTTGCTTTCCCAAAATGCAGCACCTCGCATTTATCTGAATTAAACTCCATCTGCCATTTCTCAGCCCATTGGCCCATCTGGTCCAGATCCTGTTGTAATCAGAGGTAACCCTGTTCGCTGTTCACTACACCTCCAATTTTGGTGTCATCTGCAAACTTACTAACTGTAACTCTTATGCTCGCATCCAAATCATTTATGTAAATGACAAAAAGTAGAGGACCCGGCACCAATCCTTGTGGCACTCCACTGGTTAAATGCCTCCAGTTTGCAAAACAACCCTACACCACCACCCTCTGTATTCTACCTTTGAGCCAGTTCTATATCCAAATGGCTAGTTCTTCTTGTATTCCATGAGATCTAACCTTGCTAATCAGTCTCCCATGGGGAACCTTGATGAACACCTTACTGAAGTTCATATAGATCACATCTACTGCTCTGCCCTCATCAATCCTCTTTGTTACTTCTTCAAAAAACTCGATCATGTTTGTGAGACATGATTTCCCACACACAAAGCCATGTTGACTATCCCTAATCAGTCCTTGCCTTTCCAAATATACGTACATCCTGTCCCTCAGGATTCCCTCCAACAACTTGCCCACCACTGAGGTCAGGCTCACTGGTCTATAGTTCCCTCGCTTGTCTTTACCGCCCTTCTTAAACAGTGGCACCACGTTTGCCAACCTTCAGTCTTCCGGCACCTCACCTGTGACTATTGATGATACAAATATCTCAGCAAGAGGCCCAGCAATCACTTCTCTAGCTTCCCACAGAATTTTCGGGTACACCTGATCAGGTCCTGGGGATTTGTTCACTTTTAACCGTTTCAAGACATCCAGCAATTCCTCCTCAGTAATCTAGACATTTTGCAAGATGTCACAATCTATTTCCCTACAGTCTATATCTTCCATTTCCTTTTCCACAGTGAATACTGATGCAAAATATTCATTTAGTATCTCCCCCATTTTCTGTGGCTCCACACAAAGGCTGCCTTGCTGATCTTTGAGGGGCCCTATTCTCTCCCTAGTTACCCTTTTGTCCTTAATATATTTGTAAAAACCCTTTGGACTCTCTTTAATTCTATTTGTCAAAGCTATCTCATGTCCCCGTTTTGCCCTCCTGATTTCCCTCTTAAGTATACTTCTACTTCCTTTATACTCTTCTAAAGGATCTATTCTGTCTATACCTGACATATGCTTCCTTCTTTTTCTTAACCAAACCCTCAATTTCTTTAGTCATCCAGCATTCCCTATACCTACCAGCCTTCCCTTTCACCCTGACAGGAATATACTTTCTCTGGATTCTTGTTATCTCATTTCTGAAGGCTTCCCATTTTCCAACCGTCCCTTTACCTCCGAATATCTGCCTCCAATCAGCTTTCGAAGGTTCTTGCCTAATACTGTCAAAATTGGCCTTTCTCCAATGTAGAACTTCGACTTTTAGGTCTGGTCTATCCTTTTCCATCACTATTTTAAAACAAATAGAATTATGGTCGCTGGCCCCAAAGTGCTCCCCCACTGACACTTCAGTTACCTGCCCTGCTAAATCTGACATGTTCTGGCTAAATGTCAGCTTCTCCCCATTCCATGGTGGGTTTCTCTCCAAGAGAACTCGAGAATTTTCTTGCCATGTCTTACTAGACTCACCCTACTAACTACCTAGCCAGCTTTATGGCAATCTTTTTGATTGCTTCTAGCCACATGCCTGTACTCACTATAACCAGAACAGTTTACCATTCCTGTTTTATCCCAGAATGGACTGGAGTCACTGGTGCCGATGCTACCTTTAAGAGGTTGTTGTGTATTCAGAGAAGCATTGATAGTCTGGAGCTGACCCCATGGTTCCTTGGCATGCTCTGGATATGGTAGAGAGGGGAAAATAGGTGCCTGTTTGCAAGTCGGGACATGGAGGTCTTCCTAGACCGGAGGGACATCCTTTTTCCCTCGACAGTGAAGGACTTGAGCCCGAACTTGGTCCAAGGTTTCAACAATATGCCCGTGCAGTCTCAGCCAGATAGAGGAATACAGAACACTGGAGGAAGAAGTTCAGTGAGTTTCTTCATGCTATCAGGGTAACAGTCACTATTTTACCTCTGATATCTCATGTTCACTCTACCTCTGTTACTGTCCCCTCCTCCTCCTAAAGCTCATGCTTCACCATTCTCATTACTGCAGCACCTTTCCTTACTCACTCTCAACCACAAACTCACCTGACACTCCAACCCTGCATATTATCTTCAGCCCATAATGTCATAGAAAAAGGCAAGAAGGGTGATGGACAGCCCAACATTCAGTTCCCTACCCTTTACAAGAAGAGCATCCCAGCTCTGACAACCCAAACAGATGACTGACCCTGGAGTGGTATCCGAAGTTGCACTTGACTTCCTGTACCAGGACCCACTGACTAAAGGCTAGCTACCTTGCTTTGCTTGTGAGTGGCAGGGTAGCTCAGTAGTTAGCACTGCTGCTGAACAGCACTGGCGACCCAGGTTCAATTCCAGCCTTGGATGACTGTGCAGAATTTGCATGTTGATCCCATGTCTGTGTGGGGTTCCACCAGGTGTTCCAGTTTCCAAAGGTGTGCAGGTCAGGTGGATTGGCTCTGCTAAATTTCCCCAAGTGTCCAGGGATGTGCAGTCAGGATTAGCCACGGGAAGTGTTGGGTAATGGAGATAGGATGGGGGGTGCTGAGTTTGGGTAGGGTGCTCTACGGAGGGTTGATGAGCTGAATGGTCTCTTTCTGCACAGTAGGGATTCTGTGATTCTATGCCTACTATCAACCATGACAAGCTTCCTTGCTTTGTGCCTGTGCTAAATGGCACAGCAGTTCTGTGAGCCTGGTATCTCTGGCTGAGAGGTAAGGTGCAAACAGACAAGGCTGTGAGCACCCAGGTAGTATTAATATGAGTGAGCACTAATAGAGCAAGTGTACAGGCCAGAGATGTAGTCTGGTCCAATCTATGAGCTGGATGCATGTTCCTGAGCACAAAGTTTCCTTGCTGCAGCACTACTGTGATAAGTATTTTTGTGTCCTGAGGGCAGTATATATGTGCAGCAATGTACTGGAAATAGATTGGAGATATGCCATGGGGGTTCATAGAGACTGGCACATGTCAGGTGCCATTGTCAGTGGTTGTGGGGTGTGTGCGTGGCTGGTGCCACTGAGCATACTCTGAGAAATTGATGCCTGATGCCCTTCAGAGCATGCACTGAGATGAAGTCACCAGGTAGCAGCACTGATTTCCATGTCTGAGAATTCTCTGCACCTAATTCATAGACAGAAGACAGTTTGATAGAAAACTACATATTAATGAGGTAATGTGTGCTGTTGATAAGGTCATTAACAACAAATAATCTGTAACTTCATTGTCTGATACTTAGAAGAGCATTAATGATTTTTATTCCAGATATTTTCTCCTTGATCAATCTTTTCTTTGATCCTGTACTCCATAAATCTGTTAACTCTGAACTTTGCTCCTCAGCATGTTTTTTTTTGGTTGGGAGCAAAACTTATTTATTCCATCCCTAAAAGGATCAAAGTTGCTTTGCTTGTCCAATAATCAGATTCTCTATAGAGGTATTTAATTTAGATTTAACCCTTTAGTTGCAAGTGAGCTTTTACTGTTCTTACTGCTATTTGAGATGTTGTTTCTCCCATGGCTGCATTTACAAACACTGTGCAACATACATGTTACTCCCAGCAAGTATGTGCATGTACATTAATGGATGCAGCCACGAACAGGGAGGGAATTGGGATTGGACCGGGGATGGGGCAGGGATCAGGCTGGGGAGGTGGAGACATCATGTAGGATAGTTGGGATATGTCGGGTGGGGGATTTGGTTAGCTTGGTCTGGGATGGTGATGCGGGGAGAGAAACAGATCCAGGCAGGACAGCTCCAGTCCAGTTTCTTTTCTCCCTTCCCACCCCACCCATTGTTTACCTGCCCCATCCATTCTCTATCCTCTCAGCCCTGTCCGTGCTGTTCACCTTCTATCCCACTAGCCTTGCCTGATCCCATTTCAATATTGCACCTGTTGTGTGCACATGCACAATGTGGACTTTATACACAATACTACAATGTAAAGAGTATGGAAACGTGCGCATACATATTTCTGAGTGATAAATACATTTCGGAATACATGCACAGTTTCCCTGCAGCACCAATGGCAGCAGACACTGCCTTACCATATTATCAGCTATAAGTGGCTTTTTGAATGTTGCGGGGGAGACAATGGCCTAGTGGTATTATCACGGGGCTGTTAACCCAGAGGCACAAATTATGTCCTGGGCTTGAATCCTGCCGTAGCAGACAGTGGAATTTGAATTCAATGAAAATCTGGAATTAAGAGCCTAATGACAATTAATGATTGTTGATTGTAGGGAATAACCCTTCTGGTTCACTAATGTCTTTTAATGAAGGAAACTGGTATCCTTACTTAGTCTGGCCTACAAGTGATGTGGTTGATCTTTAACTGCCCTCTGGGCAGTTACTGATGGGCAATAAGTGCTGGCCTAGCCAGTAACATCCTCATTCCATGAATGAATAAAATAAATTAACGTTGGACTTGTTCAACTTCAGACCGGAAGTGATCAGCCATCCCTTAGCATTTTGCCCATGCTGAGCACTTTTCATTCGTGCTCAAGTGAACTTTGGCAAGTCTAGTCCTGTCTTTGTCTAATGCTTAATGGATATCATTTCAGTAGCGGATGCTGAGTAGTGATGAAGAACAGGATTCCTGGTATTTCTTCTCCAATCTAACTCTGTTACCAAGGCAAATTTTAGTCTTCTTATTGCTACCCATACTCAGTTGGTTGGTTTCCAATGTGTTTAACTCAATATGAAAGAGCCTGAGAACAACCTGGAAAATAAGTAAAATCCATTTCTATCCAGTTTAGTTGACTTCTACTAAAGTTGACCTTTACTACCACAAGCTCCAATTGTACAAGATTGAAGCCAAGCCATTTCTCAAAGAATGAATAACAATAAAACTACAAAAAGCTCATTTCAAGCTGTTGTGCTACTCCAATTTTCTCCAGTCATTGATTGAAGGTCGAAGTCATCCTTAAATATGATTCCGTGAATGTCAATAGTCGATCACTATGCAAGTGACCATTTTCATGTTTGAATGGAGAGGAGGGATTAGATATAACTTTTACCTGAAGAATAGTCATGAAAGGGTGAAATGATTTCTGTTTTTTTCAGAAAGCAGATAGAACATAGAACAGTACAGCTCAGTGCAGGCCCTTCAGCCCTCGATGTTGTGCTGACTCTTTATCTTACTCTATGATCAAACTAACCTACATACCCTTCATAGTACCTTCCATATGACTATCCAAGAGTTGCTTAAATGTCCCGAATGAGTCTGACTATCACTACTGTTGGCAGTGCATTCCACACACCCACTATTCTCTGTGTAAAGAATCTACCTCTGGCATCTCCCCTAAATCTTCCTCCAATCACCTTAAAATTATGCCCTCTAGTGATAGACATTTCCGCCATGGGAAAAAGTCTCCAGCTATCCACTCTACCAACCTTCATGTTATTGGCAAACTTACTAAACGACCCGCTTCCTCATCCAAGACATCTATAAAAATCACAAAGAGCAGAGGTCCCAGACCGATCCCTGCAGAACACCATGGGTGTTGAAACTATGTCCATTTTCCTTTGATTAGTCCTTTGTAAAGCACTTCTCAATGTGTTATGGTGCTAAGTAAGTGCAAACATTTTTGTTGCTGCAGGTGAAATGGCAAGTCAACCAGTTACTCAATGAACCAGCATTTGAATGTTATTAACCCATTAATGTTCATGTCCCAAAAACAGATCTCTTTTTTGTTCTCAAAACTTTTACTCTGTTTTCTCTCCACAAATGTTGCCAGACCCTCTAAGTTTCTTGAGCAATTTCTGTTTTTGTTTCAGATCTCCAACGTTCACAGTTCTTTTTTTTAATGTTCACATTGTGTTCATTGGGCATTGAATAGCAAGAGCTATTAAGGAAATATTTATAAACAATGCGTCACCAAAGTTATCAGAGATATCAAACCTCAAGGGATCAACAGCAACAAAACTCCTATTTAAGGCATCCACTGTAAGTGCTCTGTCATGACATTGGCTGTGATGTGTTGACTTGTGTATCCATCAGCTGTTCGCTTCTGCCATTACTGATGTGTGAAGACCTTCCCAGGCTACTGAGTGGCCATGCATGTGGATGAACAGTTGCCAGCATTGTGACTGAATTAATTATGGAATGTCTTCCGATCATACTGCTATTAAACCCTTGATCCCACTGCTGCTTACCACCCATGGCAGGTTAAGCTATCGAATGAAGAGATTAGCTGAACTAATTGAAATGCACTGCTCTATCAAGTGGAAGTGAAGGCGTTAACCCTTTAACATGCTTCTTCGTGCATGTTTGTGAAACACCATGGAGTTCTTATTTATTCAGCAGAATAATTACTAAGAAATGGACCCTGTGATCTTTCTGCTTGTTCTCAGGGAGGCTTAGCTCACAGGAGAAACTATTCATCCTGCTCACAACAGTGCAATAAGAAAAGGTTCAATTGGAAGAAAAAGAGTATTTTAGACCGCCTACCCCATACAAGGCCATCATTCACATGCAGGTAAACCTCTTTGCTTTTTAAAATGATAAATGAAGTAGAAGACCACAGCTAAAGGAAATAATGAATCTATTTTCAGTTCACATTCAATCTCTAATGCTCAACTATCTGAAGCATGCAGGCTGAATGATTAAACTTCAAGCTTTATTGGGAGATGCAGGAGAATAATGGTGACAGATTATGTGTGGGGGAGGTGGGCAGAGGAGACATGTTTGTGCATGATGTGGAAGATCATTGTGGTAGTGTGCCAATACGTGCACAGATGTGAAAATGTCTTACTTCATAAGGATTTCTTTGCTGTACATTGAACCATTTCATATCAACAAAAGGCGGAAAATTTACGAAGCAGTAACAAAAGCTTCAAGCCACAGCCATAGTTTCCTCCTATCACCTTCCCACAGATTCTAACAAAGAATGGGAAGAGTTTGGGACAAATAATTATTTCAACGGTATTGTGCTATCAAGAAAGACCAAGTGTTACCTTACAGCAGGGGTCTCAATCTGCACGTAAATGTCAAATTGACCTGCTGGCACACACTGTGAGATTTTTCCCCAAGTGTAATTTCAAAGAAAAATGCAAAACTTGGTGAGAAGGATAGCAAAAATAGTTATATTGATGTGAATGTCATAGTGTTTTTCTCCTTTTAGAGTTTTAATGTTGTTTTTAAACTTGAATACTTATCACTGACAGTTGCTCTCCAAAACCATGATTGCTCCTAAAATTTCACTTTTCAATCTATTTATAATCAGCTAAAATGCAAATCAAGTTTGAGGAGGCATGAATAAAATTGGGTTGGTTTCACTCTTCCTCTGATTGCACACAAATTATATATGGAAACATCAATCAGCTTTCTGGCTGAATGATTCTTTATCTTGAAACGACATTGCAGGTAGCTGGAAATGGACTAGAGTTGGGGTAGAGAGTGGTTCCAGAATCTGTGACAAGATGTTAGAACCACTCTTCTTTATTGAACATGTCTGCAGCAGTGAAAAGTTTCTCAGTATTTTATGAATGCACGAAAACAACCTCTTAAATTGGAAGGATTCTCTCCTTGAAACCACCAGAGTTCTGATTATCAAAGAACTCCTGGAGCAATTTACTGTGATGCTGATAGATGTAGATCAGTTGGTAACACTAGGAAGGCGTATTTATAATCACAGCAATTTTGATTGAAAGTAGGTATATTAAACAATTGTATAAAATTATAATTATTCAGTCTGGTTAGTGTACAAATTGATATAATTGTTCAGAAATGCATTGCTTCAAAGGCATAAGAAATTAAAGAAGTGTTAGAATTAGTGAAACTGAAGGCATTTTGCATAATCTGTTGCTGTTTTATTATACCTCAAAGACTGTTCCCCAAAGATGCCAATCAGAAAAGACTGATTTGCTGATATATAATGGTTTGTTCACCAATCATAATGCTTTTTCTCTGTCTAAAGGAATGTTCTACTACATTTATTTAGCTTTATACTATAGGAACGTTAAGTAATATTTACATACCATGCAGGTAACATCTAAGCTTATCACCCAAGCCTTATGGCCAGAGAGTGTGATTTTTTTTAAAATATAGACATGGCTAATATAGACAAAGTTTTACTCACTGTCATCCTAGAGCAGTTATTACTTCATCTGTCTGTTCATTGGTTGCAATAGAACCAATTCCATCAAGTCAGGACATATCTGAATTGACCCAAGTTGAGCATGTAAAGATTGAGGACTGATTTGGAGATGCCGGTGTTGTACTGGGGTGTACAAAGCTGAGGACAGTTGGCTACTGTGACGTGACATCTCTAAGGGAAAAGCTGTAAAACTCTGGGATGAAAAGAACAATGTTCAGGCAGGACCTAAGCATCTGGTAAGTCAGCCTCGGTTGTTACTGGTTCAGTCATAAAATGTATCTGGCTGATCGCCACAACAAACTTCCAAAATGCTTAATGTTTTCTTCATCGCAAATTAGATGCACAATTTTTAAAGTAATTCCTATTTAAGAACACTTTAGCAGGCATCATTCCTAATACATTGAAAATTAACTCAGTGAATATTTGCATAAATGGGACAAATTGTGAACTCGGACTTTTTTAAAAATCAGGTACTCATGTATATTCGTCGTGTGTTACTTTCATCAATTATCTTTAAGAAATGCCCTTTTACAAACCATGGTTTGATTTTGGACACCCTAGTTGCATTCCTACATGCTACTGCAGAATGGAACCCATTTCACCCTGTATATCTCAGGCTGTATTATCACTTGCTGGTGGTGGCATATATAAATGCGGACATAACATGAAAATTGCATTCAGAAAGGGTAGCTCTAAAATCCTCTACTTCTGGGGCTATCTACAATTTTTAAAAGTGCTTGCCTCACAGGTAAATGGAAACTTCCCTCACCACCAATTAACTGCTGTTTAACTTACTTAATGAATTCATTAAGAAATCTGTCTCAAACAGGATGGGATTTTCCATTTGTTTTCTGGATGAAACCAAACGTTTAGCTGTACATTGTCACAGGGTGAAATGCATCTTGTTTTCATATCTGCATTGCTATGAAATTCATGGGGTCAGTTGGCACCACGTTGAGGGATGTATCTCATCTTGGTGTCTATGGCTGCTTTGCATAACCTTTGTCCTCCTAGCTAATTCACAAGTTGTTGTCTACTTGGCAAGGCAGCACCAATCCCAACATGGCTACTGCCTGGCTTTGATGTTGGTAGGCAGGCATACCCCACTTCCTGGAGGCATTTGAGATCACCTCACGTCATGCCCAATCAGCTCACTTATTTTTGAAAACATAGTCACAGCGGTTCAGCCTCAAGGTCAGGACCAGGACTTCATCCAGGTATTGGGTTCCGAACCAGTACGGGCAATTTACTTGATCGGCTGTCAAATTAACTGAGATTTGAGGCCTTAAAAGTTATGATGTGCTTTAAGCCTGGTGTGCCTATCTAGAACAATGCAATGGATGATGAGTAAAAATAGTCATCATAAGAATGATTTTTTTTTAAATGGAAGTCCAGTTTTTCAATAACAGTGAATATGGAGGCATTAATCACCATAACTTCTAATGACACATTGTTCAACTCTAATCCTTTCCTTCTCTTTCCCTCTCGCATCCTGCCCTTTCTCTGACCTCTGGCCAGTTTTGGACATCGTCAAAAGATGTCAACTTTAATCACAGCCTTTGAGGCTGTGCTATTTAAAACAATGGGAATGCAGGAAGCTGTATATCTCTACAGTGTCATTTTGGGTCTGTTGCACTCTCACACTTATTTGACTGCAAGAAATAACTGTCGCAATTCATTCAAATAAAGAGAAAAAGGCCACATTTCAAAACAATTAAAATAAGGCTTTTCAAGCAAAAACCTTTGTTTTATGAAGAGGAGTTCCTCGCTGTTAAATTGCAAGGCAAATTGTGAACATGTATTAGTTTACTTCATTCCTAGAACTCACTTTCAAATTGTGGTACAAGCGGTAGCCTTAACCTTTGAATACTGTTGGAAGTCATTCTACATACATTTAAGTTAAATTTTCTACACAGTCCTGTAACGTCTAGTTTCAATTGTAACCGTATAATCAAATGACTGTTAAGCAAATATTAATCAAATAAGTCATCACAACCAAGAATCAATTAAACAATTCCCTATCAGTGTTCTGGCAAGCTCCTACTTGTTTGAAGTGTTTATACCTACTCCTTACTAAGTAAATAGTGCTTATTCTGTGGAACTAGGCAGTATGTATAGCTAAAGTAGCGAGCAGCTGAAATCCCAGCAAATGTCTGATTATAGAATCATTGAAGCTAACAGCACAAAAAGAGACTACTCAAACCATAATATCTGTATTGACATTTTTAAACGTGGTTCAACTAGGTCCCCCCTTTCAGGCAGTGCCTTCTAGACTGTAACAATTGGCTGTATGTGAAAAAAATCTCTTTGTTCCACTCCCTTTGCAAATTATCTTAAATCTGTGTCCTCTGGTTACTGACCCATCCTGTCAAACCAACTGAAACGAATAAGTCACATTTTTGCCAGTAACAAAATGTCCACACTGCTAGTATTTTTATCATCCTGATTTTGGGTGGATTTTATCATTTATGTACATTTGGTACATTTGACACACCCTGCATGCTTCCAGTCTCAATGAAAGTGAACATCATCTTGTGTTATTTTTATAGAATGTTGCTAAAGTTTTGAGTGCATTTGTAACTATTTCTAAATCAGTACTTGGAAAAAGAGCCCCTCGAAAATAAAATGCAACAAAGCCCAGATGAGATCATCTCATTGACTGCACCTGTGATACAAGAAGAAATTACAATCTAGATCAATCTAGGATCTGAACAATTTTGGCCTTCTAATGCCTCAGCCTGGGGTCGGTGAAAATGCGATTTATTAATCTCGTGTTAAACATTGGGCAGCACGGTGGCACAGTGGTTAGCACTGCTGCCTCACAGCGCCTGAGACCTGGGTTCAATTCCCGCCTCAGGCAACTGACTGTGTGGAGTTTGCGCATTCTCCCCGTGTCTGCGTGGGTTTCCTCCGGGTGCTCCAGTTTCCTCCCATTGTCACAAAGATGTGCAGGTCAGGTGAATTGGCCATGCTAAATTGCCCGTAGTGTTAGGTAAGGGGTAAATGTAGGGGTATGGGTGGGTTGCGCTTCGGCGGGTCAGTGTGGACTTGTTGGGCCGAAGGGCCTGTTTCCACACTGTAATGTAATCTAATCTAATCTAATCTATTACTGTGATGTTACCGGGGGTTTTATGTAGTTAAAAATGTGATTTGTCAACATATTACCAGTTATATTTAACAGCTGCAGTTAAATGTTCTGTGTAATTGGATGACCTGACTAGGAAAATTAATTGTTTCAAGAATATTACAGATAGATTTACCTATGAACAAGGAGCACCCACTATTTGGTACTTCTTCAGCATTTTCAATCAAATGTAAAAACAGGTGTATAACTTGTTCACCTAATCGTTGTTTGATTTATTTTAATGCAATACAAATGATGAAGTGACATCATTGGAGCAATGTTGACTGTATAGTACTGTAAAGAGTGCAATATTATTTCATTTACTCAATATGCCCAACCATCAACATCCTGGAGGTTGCAATTGATCAGAAACTAAACTGAGCTAGCCATATAAACATTTGGTGTCAAGAGCAGGCAGAGGCTGGGAATCCTGCAATGAGTAACTTAGCTCCTGACTCCCCAAAGTCTGTCTACAATCTACAAGGCACAATTCTGAGACAGAATATATTCCACTTGACTAGATGACTGCAGCTCTAACAAAATTCAAGAAGTTGGATATCATCCAGGACACAGCAGCCCATTTGAATGGCAGAATTAAACACCCCTGCACTGCTAGTGGAAAGGAAAAGACTGAATCTTGCTCTGACTGCTGCATGCCAGACCCCATCAAAGGAAATAAAATTTCAGTAAATGAAAAGTGAAAAATCTCAAAATTGATGGCTCAACTCTCAGTGCTAATATGATAGATATCACCCAATATGGTCACAATGTCCCCTCAAGTTTTTCACAGATAGCAGAGACTGATCCATACATTTTAGACTTTTTTCTGGATTCACTTATTGTTTCTAATTAATGTGTACATATATTGTATTGTTTCTTTTAGTGATTAGCAACCAATAAACTCACTCTTTTGTTTACTCAAGAAAGCCTGGTTAGAATTACACATTTTAAAGCTTAAATTAATTTCATCTGGAAGTGATCCTTTCTGAATTAATCTTGTCTTGATCAACCCAGGAGCTCGGCAAACAAAGAAGGGGAGCCAATTCATCCTTCCCCAGCGGGAGCTTTAAAATTTAGTTTACCATGATAAACTGAGGGACCTCACCAGGAGACTGGTTGTGCCTTAACAACATTGGCTCTGGTTCTGACAGTAGCCATCAACCTGCAATGTTAAATCTTTCCAGAGATGCTGAGTAGCTTCTGCAATCTCTGTTTTTATTTCACATGTCCAACTTCTGCAGCATTTTGCTTTTGAACACTGGTGATTTCTTGATATCCAGTGTTGATATGCACCATGGTGAAGAATTGGAGGGATTATATACTAAAGGGCTAACATGCATACCACAGCTGACATTAGGTAATACCATCATCATTCTAGCAGATGCCCTCAAAATGGCTGACCAGATAGAAAGTCATCAATCTGATATGATGGTGTCATTTCTCTCAGTGCAGATTCTGCCCAACCTGTTAGTTTTTTCCAGCATCTTTTGCTTTTAATTTTCAGAATGGGTGGAGCTAGTTATGACCTGGGGCCACCAAGTTGGGTATTTCCATCTTCACCGCTTGGGCAGGATCCCACATTGAAACCCACATGATATGCATTCCATTGAAATAGTGGATTGAAGTGGAAAAGAGAACGTCGACAGCCAAACAATTTACTCTACCACAGTCAGAATCAGAGACTTACCTTCAAATGGTCAATTTCACATCATTTCTGCTTTAATAATATTCAGCAGCAATCATATCCATACAAAATAGGAATCCAGCAATATCAGGCATTATGTAACTGACAAAAGGTAGCAATTTCATTGAAAATATTCACATAAAGTAACTTTTCAATCTACTTTGGTCACGTTGTTTTGCTTTTACTTCTTTTCCTCAATTACATAGAGGTTTATAGATTCATGAGGATAATGGATAGGGTAAATAAACAATATCTTTTACCCAGGATAGGGGTGTCCAAAACTAGAGGGCATAGGTTTAAAGTGAGGGGAAAAATTTAAAAGGGACCTAAGGAGCAACTTTTTCATGCAGAGGGTGGTATATGTATGAAATGAGCTGTTAGAGGAAGTGATGGAGGCTGGTACAATTACAATATTTAAAAAGCAGTTGAATGGATACAGGAGTAGGAAAGATTTAAAGACATATGGACCAAATGTGGCAAATGGAACTAGATTATATTAGGATATCTGGTCCACATGGAGAGTTGGACCAAAGGGTCCATTTCCATGCTGTAGGACTCTAACTAACTGTGTTTATGTTCAATTTTATGTGGATTTCCCATGGGAAATTTCCCTGCATTATTGGCTGGAATTTTCTCAGACTCATGAATCCAACTTTAAGGATTGGCTGGATGTGAATGTGAAAAATCAGATCTGGTCAAATTGAATTCACTCCCAGATATGTCTCTGCATGTGGAGATTTTCCTGCATGTGATCTGCCTGCTGCACCATCTTTGTCCAGTCAGATAATCAAAGTATTTCAAAGGCAACCAGCTCTTAATTATTGGCAACAATGAGATTTTATGGAGGGTTAAGAAGCTTCACACAGTGTCAAGATCTTAACAGGTCAGCAGAGGTGTCATCACAGTGTGAGGTCAGATGGGCATCAAAGACCATTGTCCATAGTGCTAACATGGAGCTGGAGGGATGAAATAGGCACAGTTGCAGCATCCATATGGACACGTTCCTCTCCACACTGATGTCTGTAATGGTTTTCTTTCTCATACATCTCTCTGGTGCCTTTCGACAACACCTCCAATTTGACACACACTCATGATCTCCAGCTTCAGCGGTGTTTACCTTTCCGAGTGCAGATATCAGTTGCAGTCCAGCATGACCTCTCATGGACTTCCCACTTCTGTGGAGGCATAAGAAGAACAACAAATCAATAAATGGATGTCAGATTGTACAGAACATTGGTGAAGCCTCTTCTGGAAAACTGTGACAAGTTCTGGTCGTCCAGTGATAGAAAGGATATTATTAAGCTGAAGAGGGTTCCGAACAGATTTACCAGGATGTTGCCAGGTATGGAAGGTTTGAGTTTAAAGAAAGGCTGGATAGGTTGGGACTTATTCACTGGAGTCTAGGATTTTGAGAGGCAATCTGATAGAAGTTTATAAAATAATGCAACGTATAGATAAAATTAATAGTGGCTGTCTTTTCCCTAGGATGGGGGATTTCAAGACCAGAAAGCACATTTTTAAAGTGAGAGGAGAGAGATTTAAAGAACACGTAAGAGGCAATTTTTTTTACATGGAGGGTGGTACGCATGTGGAATAAACTTCCTGGGACAGTGGTGGATGCATGAACAATTACAACATTTAAAAGACTTTTTGATAGATACATGAACAGGATAGGTTTTCAGGGATATGAGCCAAGAGCAGATAGGTGGGACTTGTTTACTTTCGGATTATGTTCGACATAGACTGGTTAGACTGAAGGGTCTGTTTCCGTGCTATATGACTCTATGACTCGATTAGCAGTGGAGGAAATTACATATATCCACCAGTTTTCCATACTAGAACATACAACTCAAGAATCTTCAAGATGATAAGGACACTGATTTTGAATACTACATTTTACACAAAGCACATATCCTGCTACCAAAAATACAGTCACCATATATCATAAGCATTAGCATTGTAGGTTACTAATTGGTGGAAAAGCAGACCTAATTCACTGTTTTCTTGAACGACTTGCTTGAAAGCTGGGGTGATACTCTTTAATCTGACAACGAAACGTCACATGAGTGCAAACTGACTATTGACAGCAAAAATTACAGATTGCCCTTGGAGCCTCTGTTATGATAAGGTCTCTCTCCATGATGTACCTGGAGCTGTAGTGATTAGATTAGATTCCCTACAGTGTGGAAACAGGCCCTTCAACCCAACCAGTCCACACAGAAGAGTAACCCACCCAGAGCCATTTCCTTCTGACTAATGCACCTAACACTATGGGCAATTTACCATAGCCAATTCACTTAACCTGCACATCTTTGGACTGTGGGAGGAAACCGGAGCACCCAGAGGAAGCCCACGTAGACACAGGGAGAATGTGCAAACTCCACACAGACAGTCACCTGAGGCTGGAATCAAACCTGGGACCCTGGTGCTGTGAGGCAGCAGTGCTAACCACTGAGCAACTGTGCTGCGAACCATTCAAAAGGAATAAGAAGCAGAATGTTTACGTGAATCTGAAGTCTTATCCTCTAAATTACCCATTCTCTCATTCCTTCTTTAACATCCCTCCTGAAAGCTGCAATGCATCCTCTTTTTGAAGAGTCAGAAGTCTTGGAAGGACTGGACCTTCTCTCCTATTAACTAAAGAAGTGGCACATAGAAAGATTTAATGGAATTTTCTTTGTCCTTACTAGGGAGCCAAATCAATTCTATGAACGTATGATTTAATTATTACTGCAATAAAATATCAACATCTATGTAGCTTGTTTACGTTTGTGGTTAGCACTGCTGCCTCACAGCGCCAGAGACCCGGGTTCAATTCCCGCCTCTCTGTGTGGAGTTTGCACATTCTCCCCATGTCTGTGTGGGTTTCCTCTGGGTGCTCCAGTTTCCTCCCACAATCCAAAAATGTGCAGGTTAGGTGAATTGGCCATGCTAAATTGACCGTAGTGTTAGGTGAAGTGGTAAATGTAGGGGAATGGGTCTGGGTGGGTGACGGGTCAGTGTGGACTTGTTGGGCGGAAGGACCTGTTTCCACACTGTAAGTAATCTAAATATGTGCTTCTTCAAATGCTAAAATACTTCAGTTAGTATCTTACTTACTTGATTTGGGGTTTTTTGACACTAAACTTTAACATATGTTTGATCCTAGTCACCTCTGGTGGGGAGGAATGACCTCCTACGAGTTTAACAATTCCCAACAGCCATTAATACTTGGCTTGTTTAAACAAACTTACAGGGTAACAAAGAGCACTCTTTCAGCTTAAACAACTTTCAGCTTCTGGGTCAAAACTTTAGCTTTGAAAAAATGCCTTTACTGTATTATTCTGCTTACCTGTTCTTGTTTATAACATTCCCTTGTACTTACACACAAAGAACAATAGATTTGAGAAGAAATTGCAAGAGTGAGTGATTGTAAAGATTAGTTCAGATGTGTTATAGAGACAATTAAAGCTATTTTTCTGGGAGAAGTTTAAATGATATGTAGGTTAGGTGTATAGTGGGTTAAAATCAGCATAATGGATGCATGCATTTTTTTGTTTCTTCTACATTGTCAAAATCTTGCAAATCTAGGCTAATATTGATGATACCCAGGAAGCATCCTGTAAAACAATCCATTCCATCACTGTGCAGGCTACTGATTATCAGCAACACAGGATAAATGCAGGCGATTATTCATTTCTGAGGCAGTCCCATGGATGTTTAATTATTTGACAATCTTGAGTCAGGAATGTGGTAAGATACTCATACTGACCTGGATGAGTGCAGCTCGAGCAACACTTCAAGAAACCTTACATCACCCAGGGCAAAGCAGTCCATTCGATGGATATCATATGCACAAACATTCATCCCTCCACACTGCAGGTCAGTAGCAGCAGTGTGTGCGATCTACAAAATGCACTGCAGAAATTCACCAAAGCTCCTAAGACAGCATCATGTGACTTCACAACCACATCCATCTAGAAGGACAAGGGCAGCAGTGGTTCAAGGTGGCAGCTCACCACCAGGCAGACAGCAAGGATTTATTTTTGAAGAGTGTACTTGAGTAATAAAAACTTCCAGAAATCCCCCTTTTCTTCACATTTGCTATCTGCTTCACAACATTTACTAGGTCAGAATATTAAATAGAGTGACACCCAAGTATTCATTCTGTGTCCCAGGTTGTGTGTGAGTAATAAACGATGCACCATATGCAAAGTGGACATGGAGGCGACCTGTTTTACAAGTGACAACATGACCACAGTTACAACTTGCATGGACAGTTAAATAGTAAATGTGCAGGAGATTTGTTATCACAGCTTAGAGCATCCCCGCTTCTGAGCCAGAGAACTGGGTTCAAGACCTACTTGAACATTTGATGACCAAGGTAGATGCATTCATAATGCAACCAAACCAACTGAGTAGCAACCTGACTACCCTTCCAACGCACACCAGTGGCAGAGACAATCAGATTCCTGGGCTGCCACATTATAGAAAGGAAGTCAAAACCTCATCCATCATTATTCATAGTCCCAGAGTACAACATGCATGTAAAAATACAGGTTGCAACCTGGACTTGCTGAATGAATTGTAACATTCAATCACCAACAAAATGTGTAAGGTTTCAGCATAGGTGTAATCTTGAAGTATGACAAGAACTATTTTCTGAAGGTTTAACGTAAGTCTAGCATGGTTTCAGAATTTAGAGGTTCTAGCCACTCACCTCGTCAAACACCTCCAACCCTATCTGAAGCAGAGTCTGCGGCTCCAGAATTGGACTATTCAGTCACCTCAGAGAATAAAGATTTGATAAATAGAAAAATGTGTTTACACAGCAGTTATTGTATGCATACCCTTCTTTGACACATTTTCAGAGAGTTTGACCTGAATGTGTCAGACTATATCAGCCTTCAACTTGCAATCTTTTCAAGGAGAACTGTCCTGAGCATATATCATCTCCATGGATTAGTCTCAAGGAATCTTCCATTACAGGGATAGCTCTTACCATGGCTATGAAGATCACCCCTGCATAAAAACCTTTATGGTATCAGAATCTCACAGCACATGGTTGGTGACATCAGCCAAACCAATCACTCAGCTTCTCACAGATAGACCATGTAACTCTTAGAGGTCTTGGGATTTTATACCAGAAATATGGTGTGTAAAGTGAGTGAATTAAGTCAAATGTGGAATTTTGATTTCCCCACAGTAGATTAAGATGTAGAGATTGAGCATGATGTTGAGCATAAGTTTTGTGGTTATAATAGCATGTCATAAATTCTCAGTAACAAAGAGACTTTTTTACATCATGTCTCATTTTGAAGATAAGATCAACAGCACATAAGAATTAGGTTGACATTCATTTTAAGGTAGTATACAAGAGTTAGGTTTTAAGCAATTGTGTCTGGGGCTAATAGTTTTCATTATTAAATACCAGAAACAAGAGAGGGTAGGAGGAGAATGGAGGCTTGCACCAAGTCTTGGGACTAGCAAGGAGAGTTCAATGGGGCAAGGTGGGTAAATGGATAGGCAAGAAATGGGAGGAGGGAATGAGGAATGGAAGAGGGATCCATGGGCGTTTAGAGAGTGGAATTGTTGTTTAGTCCGGATGCAAATGAAGAAAGCATATCCGATTGTTGGCAGGCCTCAGTCAAGTCCCTGGGGAAACCTTCAGTCTGGAGATCCCAGCACTGTAATTTAAGAGCACCCTCCTGTGCTAGTGCAGAGGCTTGGAAATAGTCAGTCAGCCCCTCAGGGAGAGGTAGGTATGAAGGGACATGTGTATGGCATAGCTGTTATGTTTGGTACAGCAGGAGAAGTGTCCTGAGCAAGAGAATACGCGGCATAGAGGACATGCAGAGTTGTTGAGGGGTCCAGGTGCAGGTGACAATGCGTGAGGGAAGATGTTCCAGGTAATTAGTGAGAGTCATAGAGATTGACCCTTAGTGAGAGGTAGGAACAGTAGCAGTGATGGCGTAAATGTGAGATATTGGAGAGAAGATAGTTGAACTTACCTGGGCAGAGTGCAAAAATACATCAAGCTTCTTTCTACAGTGCTGGAAATTTCTCGAGACAGCTGAGGCTGCATTAACCTGGGTGGCAACCTCAGATCATGACGTGTTGTCAAGCCCTCCACTGCTGGTCTTGTGAGTGGAAATCTTACCTTCTGGAAAGGTAATCCAATTTGTACACCACCACATTCAAAACCAGAGCTCTAGATCTCTGCCAGCAAAGCAGGGCACCAATTTCTCCTGTCTGCCATGTTGGGGACAAATGTCAGGACAGGGCAGCTGCAGACTAACAGCATCTGATCAGGTACGTAACAGGAAATTCAAGATGACCCAGATGCAAGGGGTATGGATTAATTCTGAGATATCCGCTGAGTGGCAAATGCTCCAGGAAAAGTATATGATAAAATTGAGCTGAAATTGGACATGGGACAGCATAGGGGTGGGCTAGGTAGTTAATAAGACGAGTTTGATAAGATATGGTGAGAAACCTCACAGCCTCACAGCAGGAATCCCTCCAAGAAAGTCAAAACAACTCAGTCCAAGAAGTAAGATTTGGCCCATAATGTGAAGAAGTACCTAGACCATTTTATATTAAAGGTGGCGGAGTTGAACAGGAAAGTGGCGCCCTTGTTGCAGTGAGTCCCTGTTTGACCAAGAGGATCTTTTATGGTGCATTTGAAGCTACAAAATTGCCTGCTAATAGTGGTTTCTAACAGAAAGGCTTCTTCCACCACCACCATAATTCCCATTCACGCTGCCAGCACTTTTATTTTACTTGAAATTGGCAGGGAAATGGGAAAAAGCAGGAGAGCAGAAAAGGCACTGACTTCAAGGTGTACCATTAGGGATGGTGCCCCATTGATAAAATTGCACCCTTTGTTTCCATTCAGCAATATTCACATCTCCTCTCCTGAACTTCAGCTGGATAAGACACAGGATTGTGTCAGTTAGTATGGCTCCAAAGAAACAAGGACATTGTAGATGTTGCTTATTTGGCTTTCCAGGTTTCTTATTCTAACTCCATGTATAAGGATGGTCTTCAATTCTCTGAATGTCTAGTTTGCATTAAACCTCAGGAACATGTAGGTCAATGCCTGGTGATTCACAAGAAGCCAAAATTCCTTCACCTTGTGTCAGTTTAAATCTGTTTACAATGCTATTTCATGATAAAAATGTATATTTTTCAATCAAACAAGTCTTTGTTCCTTCACATCTTGTTCTGTAAACACAAACTCAAACATGAAAGTAGCTCATTCCAAGTAACAAATCACCATGGAAACTTAAAATTTCCAGATAAACCCTTACCAGATAATTAGAATTGTGCTTCTGGTGCTGTTTTCAGTCTCATTAAGCACTATCATTTTCTCATAGAACTATAATTCCCTTTCAATTCTATTTGTGTTCTACAGTGAAATCTAAAGTATGAATGAGAATGTGGTCATAAGGTGAGAGCTGTGGTCGCCAATAGATAATATCTTTACATCTGGCTCTCCAGTTTTACTTGAACCAGCTAACAGTTGTGTGTTTTACTAATGTGGATCCAATTCAGTCTCGTGCCCAACATATTTGGTATCTGAGGTTAGTGAACCAAATCACTGGATCACATCTCATGACTAAATTTAACTCATCTAGGCATCTTCAGATAAGCTTTACTCATTAGTCAACCATTTTCAGTATCAATTTCCCTGTACGTTTCCCTGTGTATTCCCAGAAGACTAACCACCACATAGCATCCGTTGAATCTTGAATTGCTTGTGAAGCTGCTCTTTCTCAGCTTGCTAAACCACAACTATATGTCTAATATCACAATGTATTTAACTTTTCTTCTGAGAATCAGAACAGTCTCAGGGCTTGCTCAGAGCAAAATACATTTCAGGAAGTGCCTGCAACGCCTGATTACATCTGTGTTCAACTGACTTGAACATGAACTGTCAATTCTTGTGAATGGTTATCACAACTCTTGGAGCCACGCTTTGGTATAGCCTCCACTCCCAGTCCAAACTTTAACAGTGGTAAACTACTATTTGTTTTCTGTTAGTTCTTTAAATGGTAAATATTGTACAGTTGAATCCAGAAATCCATCTTGCATTTAATCGGAGAGTTAATTGTGCATATGCTAGAACTTCAGATCTAATTTCCCATCATAATTTAAAAAGTCACTTTATCTAAATTTGAGCATATGTGGAAAATTACTTGCTGTTTTTTAAAGCAAATATTCTCTCTGAAGTTGGATGGTTTATTCTTTCTGCACTCTCCTTCATTTAGCTTAAGCACCCGCAAACCAGTTGCGGAGTTGAGATACTTCTGTTCTACACCAATGAGGGATTCTTGTTATCATTATCAAAAGGTGAACATGTACAGACTTAAATGGCAATCTCATTTTTGAACATAGGTTTTCATCTACTTATTTATTCGTCTTTCCCTTTTCAGTCGGTTAATGAATTCACTTGAATAAAGGTAAAAAAAATGTTATATTCATGTGGCACAGCAACAGTGTCCCTATTTGCTCCAGAGGTATATAAAATATGTCTAAAGGCTGATTAACAATATCCATATTTTAAGAGCTCTTATGCTAAATCAGTAGCTTTTATTTCCAAACCAATGGTCTGAAACCTACCATATTTTGCAGTGGTATAATGTTTAATGAGTTTCATGTCCCAATACTATTCACAAACTATCTATCCTGCATTTATGGCCAAAGGAACTTACTACTGCCAAGATCCCTGGCATTGTGCCATCACACACCCAGACATGAAACAACATCTCGAGATGCCCTGCATGGTTTGTGACATTTGTCCCAGGTTGGGGGAAGTTAGCACCCTGCTTTGCGAGCAAGACTTGGAATCCTGATGGAAGGAGTGGTGCAGAGGCAAGATGTGCTCTTCCCAAAGGAATGGCAGAGGAGGCCATAATACCAGTTTGCTATCTAGTCAATGTGGTCTTGGGTGTCTGGAGAAATGCCCAGTGCCATTATTTTATCTATGCCAACCCACACAATCAATGATATTGTATACAGCTTCCACCAAGGCTCATTTTCTACTAGTCTTAGTAATATCAAAGTTTTCTAATTAATATTTAAGTGACATTATGACATATCTCTGGAGCAGGATGGATTTGAACCTAGGACTCCCAGTCCAGAGGTAGGGACATTGCCACCATGTCACAAGAATTCTCACCATTTCTTGCAACGTCTTCCCTTACTCGCTCTCACCCACCTAGTCTGTATATGTTTTCAACTTATTCACTCACTCACACCTCACCACATTTCTCCATCTACACCGATGCTAACAGCCACTTGCTTTCATCTCACACAATCACCCCCTTTCTCTCATTCCACAGACCTCACAGAAGAAGACCACAGTAGGGCAGAAAGAGGTATGGCAGATGCCGGGAGCCCCTTTTTCAGTTTCTCACTTTCTACAAGGAGAGGTACCTGAATCTGGTTACCCTAATCTACCAAATGACTGTGCTCTGGACTGATTTCGATTCCTGGGATGTTTCCCTTGGGCTCACTGAATGCTTAGACTTAGTGGCCTTAGACTTTAGACGTGGCTATTTGATCGAAACATGCAGTTCAATGGGCACATGCACAGTTGGCATATAGTAAGATTAACATGGCAGAATGCCATACAGCAACCTATCTCACCCTTGAGTCATGAATGCTGACAACCACAGCAAGATTCCTGGCTTTGTATCCATACTACAAAGCAAGACAAGATTGAAACATTATACAGGGATGTCATGATCATCTTGGTAAAGTCACCATAGTCCTACCAGTACTTAGGGCTGCTCTCCGATTAGAGGCAGAGATGTCTCATTGTGGTTTATTTGAGGGTCACCACAACTCAGAGAAGGAGAGAGGTTGATGAAGGAGAGCCCTTCATGGTAACCTCAGTCAGTGTAGGAATTGAACCCATACTGTTGGCATTATTCGGCATCACAAACCACCATTCAGTCAGCTGAGCTAACTGATCCCGCTCCCATCCCCACCCCCCCCCCCCCCCCCCCCCCCCCCCCCACCTTTCCTGGCAGACACTAAATGAATAAGTGTGAAGAGAGCAAGTGTGATGCAGCCTGGTCCAATCTGTCAGCTCCCTGCAATCCTTGCAGCACTATTGTGATGATGGTTGCCAGTGCACCCCAAAGTGCAGCAATGAAAAGCAGAAACTTTCTGGAAGTGGATCAGAGATAGGCCTTGATGGCCCAGAGACATTGGCATATGTTGGATGCCAGTGTCCATTGACGTGGGGTGAGTGCAGCTGCTGCCCCATCGAGCACGCCCTGAGATGTCGGTGCCCATTGTCCGAGATGGACAACTGGATGAACAACAGCGAGCCAGGTACCCGCTCAGACTTTCAGAGCAGAATTTTTCAGGATCTTGTTTCTCTCCTGCTAGTGGTAAAATAGGAACCTCAACATTAATGAGGTATGGTTAAATAATAATAAGGGTGATAATGAGCAGTAATCCCTTTTAATAGTCCTCTTGCTGCTCATGATTGATAATCTCATCTTGACATCTGGAACATCATTAGAAAATGAGACTTGTTGCTCCCTACATCGAGAAAGAGCTCACTCATCTTCTCATAAAATTCTCCCATGGTCTCGCCCCAGCCCTTGTCATTCAGGGCCTAGGGAGATTCCACCCTATGCTCGTATCGTTCAAGTGCATTTTGAGAGATCTAATGTAAGAGGGAAATATACAGTAAATGGCAGAACTCTTAGTAAAAGCAAATTACTGTGGATGCTGGAATCTGAAACCAAAAGAGAAAATGCTGGAAAATCTCAGCAGGTCTGGCAGCATCTGTAAGGAGAAAAAAGAGCTGACGTTTCGAGTCTAACTGACCCTTTGTCATAACTGACTCTTAGTAATATTGATATACAGAGGAGTCCAGGTGTACAGGTCCACAACTGTGGCAACACAAGTGGATTTGGTGGTCAAGAAGGCATATGGCATGCTTGCCTTCATTGGTAAGGGCATACAATACAACAATTCACAAGAAATGTTGCAACTGTACAGAACTTCAGTTAATCCATATTTAGAATATTGTGTACAGTTCTGGGCGCCACAATACCAGAAAGATGGGAAGGTTTTGGAGAAGGTGCAGAAATGGTTTACCAAGATGTTACCCTTGAGGGTATTAGCAATGAGGAGAGATTGGGCCAACTTGGTCTGTTTTTATTTGAACGTCAAAGGGTGAATGGTGACCTGATAGAAACTTGCAAAATCATGACAGGCATGGAGAGAATGAATAGTCAGAGTCTTTTACCCAGGGTAGAAATGTCAATTATAAGGAGACATAAGTTTAAGTTTAAAGGAGATAAGTTCAAAGGAGATGCGAGAGGCAGGTCTTTTACACAGAGGATGATAAATGCCTAAAACGCACTGCCAGAGGTGGTAGTGGAAGCAGATACAATAGCAACATTTAAGAGGCATCATAAGATATATGAATAGGCAGGAATTTGCGGGCTAAGGACAACACAGAGGCAAAAGGTTTTTAGTTCAGAAGGGCGTCATGTATTGGTGCAGTCTTGTGGGCTGAAGGACCCATTCCTGTGCTGTACTGTTCTTTGTTATCTTTCCTTTTTACTTTGTTCTTTGTTCCTTACTAAACACAGAAGGACACTACCAACCTCCATGCCAATCAGCCTTTGATTTTCATATTGTTGTCAATTTAGAGTGCCAAATTAGCATATTGGAATAGTCTTAGACTGCAGATCACTTTGAAGGATTGCATTGAGAATATACAAACATATTTATGGTAGAGCCCATGCAGTGACCAAGGGAGGGCACTTTAATCTCATCAATCTGTTTCAGTCTTGAACCAACTTCCAAACGTGAAAGTTGAGTGTTTGAACAAAGACTGTACTACTATCCTTAAAGGTACAGATCTATAAGCAAATCCATCACCCACTAATTCAAGCAATTAACTTACATTTGATCCTGATGTTGTTCTATTCTGAGCAGACTCAGAAACAGATTATATCACTCAAATCTTGCAAGGAAATCGTTTTTAGAAATGGATCAATCAGGAATTTGGCAAAATGATAAATCGAAAAGCAATGATGTTGTCAAAATAAACTTAGACAAAATAATTTGTCTATAGTTGGAATTGGAACAGGTAATTTCCTCAAAGCATGAAACTTACTTGATCTTCAATTCCCATTTTACATCTAGTTAGCACATTCCTGATGAAACAAGTAGATTTCCTTGCACTGTATGCTTCAATATCATATACACGGACATCTCTATCAAAACAAAAGTTTTTGCATAAGTTCTGTAAAAAGCGAACTGAGAGGTGAAATGCTGTATAATTCAGTCAGGACTGTAGTAATATGGATCTCCATTGACTTCATAGCAGCTCACTGTTTGGTCTACGCTGCTGAGAACAATTTGGTTAGTTGCAACTTTTATTCTTATAGGCAAAAGACTTCAGAGCAGAATTAGGTCATAGGGTCATTCAAGGCCAGAGAGAGAAATCACGTGACCCAGTGCATCTCCTATTTCCGGACTCCTTACCACACACAGCCCACTCGAACACTCACATTATTTCAGTACCCAGAATTGGATGAATAACTTTATATAGGATTGTCAAAACCTCAATTTTTTTACTCTACTCTTCTATTTATATAGCCCATTGAAAGATAAGTTTCAGCATAATAGACATAACAGCCAGAGCTTTGTCAGACAGTTGAACACAGTCTGGTCATTCATATTATTCAACCAACCCTGTGATGCAGTAGTAGTGTCCCTATCTCTTAACCTGTAGGCCAGGGTTCACACCCCAACTGTTCCACAAGTGTTTAATAGCATTTCTGAACATGTTGATTGGAAAATATCTATACAACTAACTCTTTGGAGTTCTTGTGGGGCATTGGTAACACCCCTGAGCAAGGAGGCTTAGGTACAACCCTACCTGTTCCAGAGGTGTGTCATTATATCACTGAACAGGATGATTAGAAAATGTCTATGTCACCAATTTTGTTTCTCTCAACCTGGTCCTATGCAATCTCTAACCAGAAACAGCAAAATGTCATTTCACAAGCATCATATACAACAATTCACAAGCACAAATGAGAACATCTTGAACTATCAGTGGCATAATCTATTGGTGCATGAGTCCTGGCTTCACACCAATGCTTAAATATGGAAATGTCCCAGCAATTAGTATCAACATTTTAACTGCAATAATGTGCAATATTTATCTGCACAAGGACAGGAATTCAAATTTAATCTTGAAACTTGAGAATTTTAAATTCCCAATTCAAAATCTAGAGATAAAGACAATGAAGATTTTGGACTGCCATAAAAACTCAACAGCTTCACCATTATCATTGAGGGAAAGAAACTAGTCATTCTTGCCTGGTCTGGTCACTATCAACAGGATTGGTTTCATTTTCTTCTCCTGATACTAGCAGAGACACTTAGTAATATTCAGAATGTTACTGTTTTCACTAGAAAACCCGTCAACACCACATGAGCCAATCCTATTTGCCAATGAATCCAATGTTCTTTGCAAAGGTGTTAGGACATCTAGGAACATTAGGATAGAGTAACCAATGTGATTTCCAACACTGTGTTAATCCTAGTCATTATCAATGAATTACAGGTTTATTGTTATTTTTCTGTCTCACAATGACTCTGTGAAAATACCTTTCACATACAGGATGGGAAATAAGTAAAGGCTTTGCCTCCAATGCCTCTATCTTGTGATTGAATGAAAACACATTCACAATTAACAGTCTCCTTTCCTTCTCTTCATAGAAAACTCACCCACAGACTGTCAATTCAACACCCACCCTCATCAAAGAAAATGACCTAAGAGAATGACGAAGAAAAACATTGGTGTCAAATCTTTGACATGCTGTTGTTGTCCTGCCTGCTGGCCTGTTTCATGTCTTCTGCGCAAAAAAAACATAATTTCATTCCAACTCTAGAAAGCATTGTCAGAGATGTTCCCTGACAATCTGATTATGCCTTTTATATTTTCATGTACTCCAAAGAGTGACAGTACTGAATGATCAAGCAACAGTATATGGATTATAAAAATCTTTCTCACTGTAGAAATACTTCAACTGATTGACTGGGGCTTTCAGGCAGCTTTACATTTGCTGCCAACTGCAGCCCTCAAAGTCTGTCAACTCATCTCAGCAAGTCCAAATGAGAAGACAAGGAACAGGACCTGAGTACAACTTCGGAGTCTGTGATATTCAAACATTTCTCTGTGGAAAACATGAAGCTTAAAAATTCCCAAGCCTGGGTGAAGAGATTTCAATCACCACTGGGGCAATGCGAGCTCTAAACACAATGCATGCTTGTGCAGGACGGTGAGAGAGTGACCAAGGGCAGACATGACTCAGAACACACCTTAGCTGTGCTATCTTAGCTTCTTACTCCAGGGCAACCAGATCTTGAAAATTGGAACATTGTTCAAGAGTGGGGCGTCCCCTATAGAAGCATATTGTGAGAGGGGGAAAGCTTCCTAACTTTCTCCCATCCTCACAAAGGTCTCAGTGATTAACACAATCTCTCCTGGGCCTTGCAGTCATTCAATGAGATCATGGCTGATCAGGTTATGGCCTCATCCCCACTTTCCCTATCTGCTTCCTATAACCCTCGACTCCCTTGTCTTTCAAAAGTCTAACTCAAGTATCTTCAGGATTGTATATGTTTCTGCAAGACCTCTCATTCTTCTAAACTCTCATGAGTACATTATGTTCTTATTTGCTGGGAGATCCTTACAATTATATATCTATTTAATGCTGTATAGCCTTGCCCACAGGAATTATATTGGGAATACAGGGACCACTTATTACAATGGATGAAAAATCATAGAACCATACTTCCAATGGGTTACTTCCAGTGACTCCCCAGAATTAAAGCACCACTTCAAACAATTATCCTTCTTTTGCAAAGTCAGAAAATGCAATAACTAATCTCAGATAGAAAATACAGAGGAACCTTGATTAGCTGAACGTCAAATATCCAAAGTTTGGACTATCTGAACAAGATCGCAAGGTCCCGATGCTTAGCTAAACTGTGTTTTCCGGCATTCAATTATCTGAACATTTGATTATCCAAACAAAATACTCCCCGCCCATGTTGTTCGAATATTCGAGGTTCCACTGTATAAATTGCAAATGAATCCAATGTTCTTTGCAAGGGTGTAAGGACATCTAGGAACATTAGGATAGAGTAACCAATGTGATTTCCAACACTGTGTGAATCCTAGTCAATTTCAATGAATTACATGTTTATTTATTGGTTTTATGAAGTTTCTATTATGAAATTCACTGTCATCTAATCACATGGTCTTATAAGCTAGTCATTAAACATCCAAAATGACTTAATGGTAAACTTGATGTCACATTGTAACTTTTTTGAAGAGTACATTGGGGTCAGAGCTCAAAAACTACATCATTCGTTGGAACTTAGACTCAAACTTCACTCACAATTCTGTGCCTTATAGTTAGCATAGGAATGGGATCAGTCCCTTGGATCTGTTCCACTATTCATTAAGATTATGGATGATCTTTGGCTTAAACCCATCTATTCCATAGAAACTCAATGAATTACCAGTATTGAAATTTTCAACTGACCAAGCTTCAATAGCTTTTTTCTTGCTTTTTTCTGCTTTCACATCTGCAGTTGCGGTAGAAGAACCATATGTAGCTACTTTGATTTAATTTAGGGAGGAGGAAAAGCAACCAGTTGCTACTGCCATTTCAGGGCATATTTGTGCCCATCCATATATTCATGTGTGCATGTTTGAACACTGTATAGTGCCAGGAATTTGCTTAGTCATGCTGCTCATGCTCACTGGGCTCCGATGAAGGAGATACCATCCCTGGAAACCACATACAAGCATAACTCACTGTCTTTAGGAGAGAAGGGAAAATAAACAAAACTTTGAAACTGTTGGAATTCCCTAAAGGACCCTCTGAGTCTGAATTCCCATCAGAAGTTCCTATTGGGGTCTTTACAAAACCTACCCTAAATATCTGACAGAAACTTTCACTGAAAGAAAAACAATGTGTACTTGTCTGACCCAGTCAATGTCTTGGTTCTCTGCCAAAGCTTGAGCTCTCTAGCATGACCTCACCCCAACCACTAACCCCCTCCCCAATTCTGTTAACGTATTATAGGAAGCGGTTTTGTCAGTTTAAAGATGGTCCCTCCTAGTGTCAGCAGCTTTCTCAGAAATCAACCTGCAATTCTCCTAAAGTTAGATTGCCTAAACCAGAAGGGGCCCATTGGGTGCTGGTAGTAGCCACAATTCCCCAGACAAGGAGTTTTATACTATGTTCAAATACACACATTCAGCTGCATAACTCAACGGTCAGTCCAGAGACCACAGTCTTATGCAAGTTCTCAGGGTCTAACTGTGCTTTGCAATAGCTATCAGTGAAAGCAGCTGCTGTTTTGTGAACTGCAAATAACAGCTGCCTGAGCCATGGTTTTATTATGTAATTGGTAACAAAGGAATTGCTACACTTTTAGTGATCAGAAAATAGGCACCGATAACTGATTACTTGAACCACGACAAACCACAGTTGTGATCTTTGTATGAATGTAATGACAGGTAAAGGTGGGTACTTGAAAAGAAAGACTTTGGGGAAAGAGTGGGATGAATCTGGCAAAGAATTGGAACACAAGCAGGACAAGCTGAATGTTGTGTTTGTGTGCTGCAAGAAGCTATGGAATTGTCTTTAGCCAGGTTTATGCTAATATGAGACAAAGCTAAGGCCAGGGAGTGACACAGTGGCACACTATTTAAGGTGTTCTGTCATGGTCAGGTAGCAATTGGATTTCTTCCAAATATCTCAGCCTGCAAGTGAGGCTCCCCATGTCAGTCCAGATAATATCAAGATACTCCACATGCGAGACAAATCTATGACATGTAGCTCACTATTTTATCCAAGTTCCAGATAGAGACTGTGCATACTGGTGTTCTGTGACAGTACAAGAGGGGTCAAAAACACCTTAGCAATAGGGAACAGTAGACTCTTTTGCTTAAACAAACCATACCTGAACTAAAACTGAGATAACTACAAAGTAAGAAAGAGAAAGTGTTACCATTCGGGTGCACTGTGCTACTGGATGGATGAGCGACGTTTTAACATCAGTGGTTCATCACAGGTTTTGTGTTTCAGATCTCGGCTCTCAGAGAAGTAGAATGAGAAAGACTCAGAAACATATCCAGAGGTTCAAAAAGATATACAAGTCGTGGGTCATCCTGACCATTTACAGGTATCATTTTTTTGAAAATGTGAAGCTTTTTGGAAGTAATCATAGACTTCCCCACCATGCCACCCACTCTCGACCGATTCTAATCAGGAATTCATGACATGGAAGAGACTATATATAAGTGGAGTAGCAATCAACAGCAAGTTTCACTGTATCTATGGCTGTTTGGCATTTAATGACATTTTTCTGGTTGTTGCATTGGTGACTTCATAGCAACAGCTCTGATTCAGATCCAAGAAAGTGACAGACCTGGTCTCAAGTTTGGCTCTCACTTTCCAGCATAAATCAAGCAAATGCAGTTGTGTAACAGGGAGAAGCACCCAATTCCTGGAGGGGAAAGGCCCTGATTTGGTTTACTCCAATTTTAAATCACAGGCTGAGATGGCACCTCTCAAGCCAGCCATCCTTTCTGAATTTGTCAGTTGGGCCACAATTGCTTCCTTGGCTTTAAATTTCAAAGTGAATCTTTGACTGGATGAATGGTAGTAGTTTCTTACATGTAGTTTCTACATGTAGTTTCTACATCGATCTTAGCCTTGGGTGGGGCATGGTGCCTGCAAGAGCCCAAAATCCTGCTGCTGCTATGGGCCAGGCAAGGGTTCCGGTAAATGAAGCCTTGTCTGGATAAAATTACTTCCGGTCTGCTACTTGGATATCCACCTCCTCCCTCAACTAAGATCTCGACCACCACTGGATTACACAGTGATTCTGTAATTAGACAGTAGAATACCTTTGGCTCTGAATTTCAAGGAGTATTTTAATACATGTGTTTTTGTCACTAGCACCCTTTCCACGTATATATGGTTTCCATTCAGTGGAACACAAACATTACATTGTTTACTGTCATTTGATGTAGGCAGTGGTGTGTGTGGGTTCATGTGTGGTGGGCCCCATCATTTTCTGCTCACCCTCTGTGTGCTATTGTTGGTATACTGCCTGCTATTATGTTTGTTAGGTTTACCACGTTGCATGTCATTTTGTGTTTGATGTCACAGGCTGACATGAGTTGCTGTGCTAAGGGCTAACATGTTGGTTGCTATTCTATTGCTATCATGTTGGGATTGGTACTGCTTAACTGCTGATCTGTTGGCTTCAGTGACAGAAATACCTGAATCTAGGTAACTATAAATTGCTTTTATGCTGGCCATTAACATACAAGGTCCTATCTGTGGCTGGCATGTGAGCATCAGTAAAACAGTAACAATCTCAAGATGGGAAAAGTAGTCATTTATTTTCGATTCATACAGGCAAGGTGACTGGCTCCATTCTGAAAGGGGCTTTCCACCAGGAGCCCAATGTTTGCATCTATTTCCGGTGACAGACCACATTACACTTGGAAATTGTAGTTCTGGAATGCATTAGATCTCCCGATGATCATTTTAGAACAGAACTGGATGGAGACTGCGCATAGACAAAGTAAGCAATTTCTGTTAACTTTCCTCTTCAAAGACCCACAAAAATCATTGCAGTCGCTGTAATGTCAGTACCTTCACTTTCCACAATCATGACCTCTCTCCCCTCATTTTCAACTTGCCTGCCCTTCCCCTCGATTAGCCAACAACTTATCCTGCTCTCAGTCACTTGCCTCAATTTTGAGGCATTGACCCAACACCCATTTGGCTACGTGCCACTCACCTCTTTAGTTTAAAGGACACAGGGACAGTTTACCACTGGATCAGAGAGACAGTTGGCCCAGTCCACCAGTCAGGCAGCCAGAGGTCAAAGCCAGGTCCTTTTGAGGAAACAAAACGCAACCACAAGCTTCAAACATGCTCAGGAGTTTGACGGCCATTTTCACACGTGCAGAGCAAATGTCAAGCAGTTCCAGCATGTCTGAGGCATGATGACATTCATATGAACACACTCACCAGATTCCACAAGACGCTGCTTCAAAACAATATTTGTATATTTCGAGACTGTGCCTGACTGACATGTTTGCATTAACTGCATTACATCTGACTGCCTTTCATGTAAACAGTGCACAGGCATAGGAGGTTATGCAAAGTGGTCATGTTTTTCTATTTAAACATAGAACTAAAAATATAGCATACTCAATAGTCAGTTGCTCATTATTAACGGACTGTCACAGACAGAAATAAATGCCACTCCAAGGCCCAAACATGGCATGACCTGACCCTAGTCTATCCAAAACTGGAAGAACATCAGCATCAATTTCTGTTGGATAAACCTGTCAATTTAAAGCAACGAGAACAAGGAAAAAAGTCCAAATCTGCATTGAGCACAGGAATTTTCTGTGTCCCATTGTCATGAGCTTGGAGACAGAAAAGCATTTTCTTACTCGTTACATTGGGCATTTGGGAATCCTGCTGGATTGGGTAAGAGATTCCTGTCAATGGCGAATACCAATATTGTACCTTTAGATGTGTAACCAAGATGCTTAGAGCCAGAGTGAGGAATTTTGCTTTGTGCCTATTCCACTCCCAGTTGAGCTGTGTTGAATGTAGATAGTTCAGAGCATTGTGGTATCACTTTTGTAGGTGACCGGAAATACTGGACGGGGATAGGTCATGCAAACAGTTCCACCATTTGAATAGCCATTTTTGGATGCAACAATTAAAGCATTGCAATGAGCCACAAACAATAAGTGTGTTTTTGAATACTTTCTGGCAGGAAACCAAAGACAGTTTGAGGATGGTCCTGTCAGGTGGTCCAACCTGTCCGCTTGACATCAAGGTGTCAAAGTTCATTCATCAAAGATGAGAAGGAAGAAAAATAAACAATAAAAAGGGCAAAGAAATGTTTAAGACACTTGCTGCCAGTTTGCCTTTTAGACCTTTTGTGACTCCCAACATCCTTGCCAACACAAGTCCATTGCCTTTGCAAAGCTTGTTTCCATCATCCACTGGTGCCACAGCTGATACAGGGTGAACATCTTGTGTTTCTTCACCATGGTGTTCATGGTAAGCAGTGCCAAATGAAAACAAATAAGCTTAGAAAACTGTCAGCACTTAAAAGTTCTCACTTTGACCAAGGCCTTTTCCATTTTACACCACTTCCCACAACACCCACCCACTCTTTGCCCCACTCTTCACCAGAGTTTGGTTCAGAAATTTGACAGAAATAATACACAGAGAGGATGAAATATTCCATTGCCCACCAGTTGAAGAGCTGACAAGGGATATGCAGCATCTTGTGGGGAAAAACTCAGTGAACATTCTGCCAATCAGGCAAATTTGAGGCTTCCAATGGGCATCAATCCATAATCACATCCTGTGCAGCAGCAGTCCCTACTGAGAGGGCTGACCAGCTAAGCAGAGGCTGCGGTTGCTGCTGGGAAAGCAAACCAGAAGTGCAAGGATCCAGGGGGTAGGGCTAGTGATATTTTGACGAGGGTGCAGTTAAGGGTTTCCAGGGCCTCGGTGGATGGGGAGAGGAAGGCAGCAAATCGGAGGCAAGGGTATAGGTGGCTTCAGTGGCCAGCCCCTGTTTCATTATGTTCGTGCTTTCATCAGACACTGACTGCTTTTGATTGTGGCCTACCTCCACCCCCCCCCCCTAAGTCAAGCAGCCAATAGTCTTCTTGCCTCCAGAAAGATACTGGTCAGCAGACCCACGTGAAGCTGACTTACTCCCAGCAACAGTGAACTGAGACCCTTAAGTGGTCATAATTGACCTCTGAAAGGCCTGAGTGAATGACAGCACGGGGAAGTCAACCATGGACCCGCTCACCCAGAATTTAATTCTATCGGAGACAGGAAGGCATTGGGGACCATCTCCATCACTTGGCTTGGTGAAACGCCCTTCCAGCCTCCTACCTCAACTCTTCCAGGACCAGAAGGTGCGACCTATCTGGGAGCCCTCAAATTTAATGCTCCCATGTTAACACTGTTATTGACATAATAGGTTACATGCAGAACTACAAGATTCCCAAGTATCTTTTCCTTCTTCAACATTGCACCTATGAAAATTGCATTGCTTTCCTGAGAACTGCATTTTTTAAATTTATTTAATAGACTGATAATTAAGGCAGTGAGGAATTGGGGAGCAGAGCAGGAAGAGGCCCTCTACTTACAGAATACAAAAGCAAATTTAAGAGGACAGTCATGACTGACTCAATCTAAATTTTACCACAGTTTATCTGAGCTTTCACCTGATGTGTGCTTTCAGGAATTAATTCAGGTTCCCCAGTTTCACAAAATGGCGACCAGTACTATTTTCTGTAACAGAATTGGTCATCTAATTTGTTTGCACTGGCTTGACTTTGGAAGGGTAGTTTTAAAGTTACCTGGCTTATGTTTCAGACACTTCAGTACATTCTCACCCCAGTCATGTAGCTACTTCACACATCCTACGTTGCATTATAATATTTAACCACTAGTCAACCATACAGTACAGGTCATTCTGCTATAACATATGTTTTGTCCATGAGAATTGGCTGTAACGCAATTGACAAATAGGAGACACTGTTTCTAAAGTACGAACTTTCAAAATGTGTGTTGGCTATAACAAGATTGCATCATCAACATTTTAAGTGCTATTTTTCTTGTGTGGTTTTTATATACCACACGGTCACACAAGAACATGACCATCATGTTATAGAATAACTACCTGTAATGATTGAGTAAGAGCATCAGGACCCTGGACCAACCTTGCAATGATGCCCAGTCTCTCTTCAGCCCAAACTAATAGTGTGGCATCAAACCACATGACAAAAGATGGGATAGCTACAAGCTTCACTGAATAGAAAATTGGGGCAGCACTTAGGATCAGTAAACAAATTTGAGATTGTTTGCAGAAGAGAAGATTTCAAAAAATAATTTTTCAAGAAATTGTCAGCAAAGTTTTGACTCCAGGTTGCAGCCAAAAAAAGCTACAGAGCTGCTATAATAAAGAAAACATCTCTGGACAGAAGACTCTTCCAGAGAAACCAGCAGTACATTGTTTTTTATTCATTCATGGGATGAGATGTCACTGACCAAGCAGTATTTATTGCCCAATCTCTAATTGCCCGGACAGCAGTTAAGAATCAACCACATTGCTGTGAGTCTAGAGTCACATGTAGGCCAAACCAGGTAAGGATGGCAGTGTCCTTCCCTAAAGGACATAAGGAACCAGATAATCAACAACAGTTCCATGGTCACCATTAGACTCTTAATTCCAGAGTTCATTTTTTACTTAATTCAAATTCCACTATCTACCATGGTAGGATTTGAACCGGGTCCCCAGAACATTGTCTGGTCTCTGGATTAACAGCTCAGTGACAATACCAGTAGGCTATTACCTCCCCTGTAAGCTCCAAAAAGCTATTCATGGCCAATAATATTATGGTAAGGCAGTGTCTGCTGCCACGGGAGCTGAAGGGAAACTGTGCATGTATTCAGAAATGTATTTATCACCTAGAAGTATGCATGTGCATGGTTCCACATCCTTTACATCTTAGTGTTGTGCATAAAGTCCACACTCTGCATGTGCACACAATAGGCACAATATTGAAATGGAATCAGGGATGGGTGGATGGTGGAAGGGTGAACAGCGCAGACAGGGCTGAGGGGGTAGATAATGGATAAACAATGGATGAGTGGGGAGGGAGGGAGAAAATGGACTGAAGCTGTCCTGCTAGATTTGTTTCTCCCCCCGCATCACCAACCCAGACCAAGCTAACCAAATCCTCCATCTGATCTACTCCCTCCACCCGACATACCCACTACCCACTACCCACTTTGATGTCACTACCACCCCAGCCTGATCCCTGATCCCTGCCCCATCCCCTGGTCCAACCCCACTCCCCTCCCTATTCATGGCTGCATCCATTAATGTCCATGCACACGTTTGCTGGGAGTAACATGTCTGTTCCACAGTGTCTGTAAATGCAGCCAGAGGAGAAACAACATCTCGAATAGCAGTAAGAACAGTAAAAGCCCACTTGCAACTAAAGGTTTAAATCTAAATTGAGTATCTACATAGAGAATCTGATTATTGGACAAGCAAAACAAATTTGATCCCTTGAGATGGAATAAATAAGTTTCACTCCTAACCAAAAAATAAGGCTGAGGAGCAAAGGTGAGAGTTAACAGATTTGATTATTCAGTCAACAACAAACTTTAGGTCCAAGATTAAAGAAAAGATTGAAAAAGGAGAAAATATCTGGAATAAAAATCATTAATGCTCTTCAAAATATCAGACAGTGAAGTTACAGAAGTCTTTAACGAAAAGAGAAAATGCTGGAAAATCTCAGCAGGTCTGGCAGCATCTGTAAGGAGAGAAAAGAGCTGACATTTTGAATCTAACTGACCCTTTGTCAAAGCTCCCTTTGACCCTTTGATAAAGGGTGAGTTAGACTCGAAACGTCAGCTCTTTTTTCTCCTTACAGATGCTGCCAGACCTGCTGAGATTTTCCAGCATTTTCTCTTTTGGTTTCAGATTCCAGCATCTGCAGTAATTTGCTTTTATTTTTTACAGAAGTCTTTATTATTTTAATGGTTTGAACAGTAAATTCAAAGTTTTATTGAATAACCAAGGAGTTTATTGAGTTTATTCTTTAAAAGATGTGAAATTGGAATCTGATCAAATGGTGTCAAATTCAGTGCTTCAGATGCAGAGTAAAATCTGCATGAATGACAACACAGCAGACATATTTGATACAAACAAAAAAAGCCAGCAAAAAAACAAACAAAATCACTAATAAAAAATATACAGTAAATGTTGTCAAATGATGTAACCTAAAAAAAAGCTCATTTGAGAACCTCTAAAAACCCATTAATGAATATTCATGACAGAGGTAGGAGCTTGGAGAAGGGTGTTTTATGTCAGAGCTTCAAGACCCTGGAGCAACTTGGTGATGATATCACACAAAAACACAGCACGGAGCATAAATATCACCGTGTAGGCAAAGTTAGGACACTCTAGAATGAGAGATAACCTTGAGAGCAATAGACATGAATGCACCATGAAGCTGGATTAGTCCTTATCTAATGCCATCATAAGATCAGAATCTGGCATATCTATGATTACCATTTATAGCAGTATTTGTTATTAATGTATAATAAATGTGTTACATTGAGGACTAAGCCTGAAGACCATTGTGACTTTGCCTTCGTCTCAAATAGGATGTCTTGAAACCAAAATCACAGGATAAAAGAATAACAAAATCTAGAATTCTAGTTGGAATTGTTAACTATTTTTCATAGCATGTTTTTACATTTACTTATAATATGGAGTTCATGATCTAACTTGTGTACGGATTTTTGAAAATGCATGACTGCAGATAAACAGACATTACTCACTGATTGCATACTCTAGTGATTTTATGCTTCCATATGGTGTTACTTGGAATTTATTTTACATTTTACCACAATGCCTTAGAAATGAGTAAGAGGAAGTCAAAACTTTTCAAGTGCATCCGAGTGAACATAATATACAGAATAAGTTGAGTGTATGATTTTATTCATTTTTATCCGTTTCATGCTTTCAAATAATGTTAGCACCTCCAGTTTAAAATTCTCATACTTGATCTCAAATAGCCTCTAACTTCTTTATCTTTGTCACTGCTTACAGTTGTCTAACATACTTGGGTTTCTCAAATTCTTGCCTTTCATCTCTCCTTAAGATTCAGCACTCCACCTCGAGTAGCAACGTGCTCAGAACTAAAACTTTGGAAATCCCTCCTTAAACTTCTCCATCTCCCTCCCAGAATCTTGAAATTTAGTAAATTGTTCCTAGGCCTTCAAGGATTACATTTTGAGAGAAGGTTACATCAGCTAGGCTCATCTTCCATAGAATACAGAAAGTTAGAGGGTAACTGTATTGAGAAATTTAGGATTCTAAAAGGAACATGAAAGGCTATACAAAGAAAAAACATCCTTCACTATTGGGAGAACATTAAGTGAGGCACATAACCTTCAAATCAGAGGCAGTGAAAAAGTGGGAGCATGGAACATGTTCCCACAAATAACAGTTGATGCTAGCTCAATTAATCATTTTAAATCTGAGACTGATAATTTTTTGCTAGCTAAAGAATATAGAGCTGAAGCAGCTAAATGGGATTAAAATTCAGTTCAGCTCATTGGATGGGGGGATAAGTTTGAAAGGCCAAATGGCCTTTTCTTCAGTCCATGTTCTTTAAAACCTACTTCCTTGATCAAGCTTTTGGTCATCTGTGTAATATATGGCATATGTCAAATTTTGTTTGATAACATTCTTGTTATAAGACATGTTACTAGGGGAATAGTGTTATATAAGTACAAGCTGTTTCCATTTCTCATTTTGATTTGGACTTCATCATTCTTTTTCTAAAAGTTTTGATTTTTACTCCCAATTTTCCACATGCTTAAAGTTTAGTTGCTCTGCTTGCCCAGATTTGTTGGCTAATTGGTTGGCTGGCTATCATTGCTGACATCCTTTACAGATTGCACCCAATTATGTGATCGTGTTGCTTCCTGGTTAGATGTTCTACACTCAAATAGAATATAGTGTCACTGTGACTTATCAACCCAGAACCTGCAAGCTCTTACAAAGTAAGGTTGGTAATGTTTGAATTTAAAATATCAGCAAGCTGAAAGAAAAGGAAATCTGTGATTGCGAGGACAGTACATGTCAAATAAATAGATTCAAAATAAGCTGAATGCCTAAATAGACAACCTCCATGCCATAGCATGTCCTACTTATCTGCAATAATAAAAAGATCACATAAAACCTTTTTTATGACAACCTCCAGCATTAAAACTGAGAGTAAATGCTTTCCAAATTCAGGATCATCTGTGATGCATAATGATCATATTTCAAAAGAAACTTTGCTTCATTCTCTGGTAATTTCATTATTATATATTTCTATCGCTCGTAGTGTGCAATTATCAAGGACATACTGTGAAGGAGGTGAACTAATAACAGCAGAAGGAACAGAATAGAACAAGTAAACACTATGAGGTTCTGTGATTATAATAATATCAAAGAAATGCAATAAGGTTTTCCTTTTTGAAATTCCATATAACATGGGTAAAGCCTTTTCAGAAAAGGCTTCTCGAAGCAGTCTTTTCTTCTTTCCCTCTTCTTGGAAACTGAAAACCAGTAATCCCTTAAGAATGCAGCACAAATCAAAAGCTCAGGGTGAGATTAGCCTTGAAGAAAGGGTGAATTCTACAGTAGGCCCCTCAACACAATTCTAATGAATGGTGTATCATTACAGCTCCACATGGCATAGTGCTGCTGACCAAAGACAGACTGTGCTGAAGTGAGGTAAAAGGATATGTGGGAACAGTTTGTGGAGTCAGGGTACCGTGCATAATCAGTGACCAAATAACTCTGGCTTAACCCCTTCACCCATAAATGCTCATTTACAGGAACTAAGACAAGAGCCTTCATGACTACAAATTCCTTTCTATGACAGTGAGAGACCTCAAGTGTTTCTTCCAGCACAGGGACACTCTGACTTTCTGCTGTGGCTGAACCAGGCCTGACCTCAGTCTCACTGAACTTGAACTATAGTTCAAACAACTCAAAACACTGAACCACAGGGAAGAGTGAGAATTTGGCTGTATTCCCACATTTGTGGCAGCTCGTGTTTTCGGTTTTCAAATTAGACCTCTGCCATTTGAAGTGAAAAATCTGAGCTACTGTACATCTAATCAAGTCAGTCGAGCTCAGAGAAAATCAAATCTTTGAACTCAATATCATGATTATTGGAGGAAGCAGCTGGACAATCCCTCTGAAGATTCAGCGTGATCATGTATTCAGTATTTATTACTGTTGAAATTATTTCAGGAAAGGTATTCTCAGCCATTTCTTATGAAGCTACATGTTCTGAGCTAATAAGTTCCAGAAAGATAGAAGAGGTAGAGTCATAGCAAGAAAAACCTAGAAAGCAGCTTAACCTTAAATAAAGGTTAGGGAATGCTGGAGATTCAGCATTTTTGCCTTGTTTTTTTTTTCTTTGATGAATACAGGAATGTCCAGAATAAACAGAGTATTTGCAACATCTGTATTATATTGTTACTGGTCACCACACTCTCACTTCCTCACATTGCTGTCAGTGCACTCAGTCTAGCTGTTTACACACAGTCAGCGCCCACAATAACTCTTCAAATCTATAAAAATGACCAGTTTGAAGTGAATGAAAAACGAATCTGCACAGAAGGGTCTTCTCGTAAACAGACTTGAGAAAAGATTATTTTCTTATTTGGTGTTTAGTGGAATTGTAAATAGGAGAGCGCAGTTTGTGTTTATAGTTTTGCTACAAATAGCACATGGATGCCATCTTCTCTGATTGTTCCTGACAGTAAGTATGTAGTGGATATTAAACCTGGTCCCCAGATGTTGAATTTTTTTTCCCTTTTCCTCGTATTGTTATGATTAAGTTATGCTGTGGTGTTCCTCATTACAGAAGCTGTGTGGAGGAACAGTTTGATCCTTGACAGAGATCTATCATAGCCATTGTAAAAGTAAATCCCTTAAAACAGGAAACCAAATTGCAATATTTCAGGGTGTTAAGCAGCTTCTAAAAGCAACTGGACAATTGTGTGCTCTGATTTACTATTGGCTTAACTCAGTATAGCACACAATTGTTGGATCCCTATATATTTCAAATATGCAGCTTTTTGTCATTTTATATTACCCTTATAGGCATTTAATGCAAAGTAGGTATGTTGTCATTCATTGAGGAGAAAGTGAGGTCTGCAGATGCTGGAGATCAGAGCTGGAAATGTGTTGCTGGAAAAGCGCAGCAGGTCAGGCAGCATCCAGGGAACAGGAGAATCGACGTTTCGGGCATAAGCCCTTCTTCAGGAATGGGGAAAGTTTGTCCAGCAGGCTAAGATAAAAGGTAGGGAGGAGGGACTAGGTGGAGGGGTGTCGGAAATGTGATAGGTGGAAAGAGGTCAAGGTGAGGGTGATAGGTCAGACTGGGGTGGGGGCGGAGAGGTCGGGAAGAAGATTGCAGGTTAGGAAGGTGGTGCTGAATTCGATGGATTTGACTGAGACAGGGTGGGGGGAGGGGAAATGAGGAAACTGGTGAAATCCGAGTTCATTCCTTGTGGTTGGAGGGTTCCTAGGCGGAAGATGAGGCGTTCTTCCTCCAACCATCGTTTTGTTGTGGTCTGACGATGGAGGAGTCCAAAGACCTGCATATCCTTGGTGGAGTGGGAGGGGGAATTGAAATGTTGAGCTACAGGGTGGTTGGGTTGGTTGGTCCAGGTGTCCCAGAGGTGTTCTCTGAAACGCTCCGCAAGTAGCCGGCCTGTCTCCCCAATGTAGAGGAGGCCACATCGGGTGCAGAGGATGCAATAGATGATGTGTGTGGAGGTGCAGGTGAATCTGTGGCGGATATGGAAGTTTCCTTTGGGGCCTTGGAGGGAGGTGAGGGGGGAGGTGTGGGCACAAGTCTTGCACCTCCTGCGGTTGCAGGGGAAGGTGCCGGGAGTGGAGGTTGGGTTGGTGGGGGGTGTGGATCTGATGAGGGAGTCACGGAGGGAGTGGTCTTTACGGAATGCTGATAGGGGAGGGGAGGGAAATATATCCTTGGTGGTGGGGTCCGTTTGGAGGTAGCGGAAATGACGGCGGATGATGCGCTGTACGTGGAGATTGGTCGGGTGGTAGGTGAGGACCAGTAGGGTTCTGTCCTGGTGGCGGTTGGAGGGGCAGGGCTCAAGGGCGGAGGAGCGGGAAGTGGAAGAGATGCGGTGGAGGGCATCGTCGACCACGTCGGGGGGGGAAATTGCGGTCCTTGAAGAAGGAGGCCATCTGGGTTGTGCGTTTTTGGAACTGGTCCTCCTGGGAGCAGATGCGGCGGAGTCGAAGGAATTGGGAGAATGGGATGGCGTTTTTACAGGGGGCAGGATGGGAGGAGGTGTTGTCCAGGTAGCTGTGGGAGTCGGTCGGTTTGTAGTAGATGTCCGTGTTGATTCGGTCGCCTGAGATAGAAATAGAAAGGTCGAGGAAGGGGACTCCCTCCGTGACTCCCTCGTCAGATCCACACCCCCCACCAACCCAACCTCCACTCCCGGCACCTTCCCCTGCAACCGCAGGAGGTGCAAGACTTGTGCCCACACCTCCCCCCTCACCTCCCTCCAAGGCCCCAAAGGAAACTTCCATATCCGCCACAGATTCACCTGCACCTCCACACACATCATCTATTGCATCCTCTGCACCCGATGTGGCCTCCTCTATATTGGGGAGACAGGCCGGCTACTTGCGAAGCGTTTCAGAGAACACCTCTGGGACACCTGGACCAACCAACTCAACCACCCTGTAACTCAACATTTCAATTCCCCCTCCCACTCCACCAAGGATATGCAGGTCTTTGGACTCCTCCATCGTCAGACCACAACAAAACGACGGTAGGAGGAAGAACGCCTCATCTTCCGCCTAGGAACCCTCCAACCACAAGGGATGAACTCGGATTTCACCAGTTTCCTCATTTCCCCTCCCCCCACCCTGTCTCAGTCAAATCCATCGAATTCAGCACCGCCTTCCTAACCTGCAATCTTCTTCCCGACCTCTCCGCCCCCACCCCAGTCTGACCTATCACCCTCACCTTGACCTCTTTCCACCTATCACATTTCCGACGCCCCTCCCCCTAGTCCCTCCTCCCTACCTTTTATCTTAGCCTGCTGGACAAACCTTCCCCATTCCTGAAGAAGGGCTTATGCCCGAAACGTCGATTCTCCTGTTCCCTGGATGCTGCCTGACCTGCTGCGCTTTTCCAGCAACACATTTCCAGCTGTTGTCATTCATTGCAAGGGGAATGAAATATAAAAGAAGAATGTCTTCCATGAGCTATACCGGGTAATGGTAGCACCACGTCTGAGATACTGTATATAGATTTGGCCTTCTAATCTAAACAAGGTAACAAATGCATTGGAAGCAGTTCAGAGAAGGTTTGCTTGACTAATTCTTTGAGATGATGATGGTTATTTTATGAGCAATGGTTGAACAGATTGGGCCTGTATCCAACGGAACTTAGAAGAATGAAAGGGGCTCTTTTTGAAATGATCTTTATAAGATCCTGGGGTCACTATTTGGATAAATACATGAATAGGAAAGATTTGGAGGGATATGGAGCAAACACAGTCAAGTGGGACTAGTTTAGTTTGGGAACATGGTCGGCATGAAATGGTCGGACCAAAAGATCTGTTTCCATACCTTTTGACTCTATGGCTCTGTAACTCTATGAGAGGGTGGTTGCTCAGAGGTTTGGTGCCCGGTTGGCCAATCTAGAATGAGGGGTCACAATTTTAAAAAATAAGAAATTGCAATATAAGAGATGAAGATCTCTCATTTCTCTCAGAGGATCAAGAGCTTTTGGTACTCTTACTCAGAATAGAGGCAGGGTCATTGAATATTTTCATGGCAAAGGCGGATCAATTTTTGACTAACAAGGGCTAATGGCTATCAAGGGCTGGTGAGAATGTGAAATAGAGGCCACAATCAGATCTGCAATGATCTACCGAATAGTAGAGCAGACTTGAGGGGCCAATTAGCCTTCTTCTGCTTCAACTATGTATATTCATACATTTGTACGTAATTTCCTCATAAAGTCACTGTTTGGACAGAAGGCCAGAATGGTATACCAGGCCATGTTTTCCACCACTTAGGTGTAAATATATTTTTCTTGCAGCTCTTTATGAGACCGAAAATAGTGGAGCAAAATGATCTTTCAACAAAAAGATTTCATTTAAAACAATTCTGTTCATGGGAATATTCAAAGTCTGACCAGTATTCATCTGCAGTACTGGTCCTCGGACACTTTTCAGGCTGCTAATGAGCCAATTCACTGGTATAAAAGTTTGAATGTTTGCAAATTCCACAATGGAATGCACATTGCAATGTAAAAATAAAATAGCCTTTGTTTTTGTCCAGGAGAATAATCCATGAGAAGAAAACTTTTGGGATGAAATATCAGGCCATATCGTAGAAACATAAAAAAGTAGGAGCAGGAGTAGACCATTCATTCCTTCAAGCCTGCTCTGCTATTCAATATGATCACAGCAGATCAGCCAACTCAGTATCCTCTCCCATTTTCTCCCCTTACTATATGATCCCTTTAATCCTAAGAACTATATCTAACTCATCCTCGAAAACATTCAATGTCTTGGCCTCAACCTCTTTCAGAGGCAGAAATTCCATCAACTCACCATTCTCTGGGTGAAGAGATTTCTCCTCATCTGAATCCTAAATAGCCATCCTGTATCCTTAGATTATGACTCCTGGTCATCAGGAACCCAATCCTCCAGATGTGATGTCACCAAGGCCCTGTACAATTGCAGCAAGAAATTACAGAGAGATCATTATGTAAAGCAGCAATATTTCTGTGAGACAACAACATAGTGGTAAAAGATCATTGTTGTCATTAGAACAATAGCCAGCTGGTTAACATCAGGGGTTATGAGCTCAACTTTTGACATTATTCTGCTTCTTCTACTGTAAATTTCTGGACATTTCTCTCCTCATTGGAATTTAACAAAGCTATTACAATTATCCCTACACTCCACTGCTGACTAGAAGTTGCTCATATTGAAAGTGGTGGTGCTGGGCTAAAGTTCAGTCAGGAAATTTGAGTTCATTCAGGCTGTGGATAGAACTTTAAACTAAATAGTAAGGGTGGGTACAATCACACGGAAAGCTCTGGAAAAATTTAAAGGGAGCAGGGCTTAGCAGAGATTATTGAAGTTTCCAGAACAAGTAAGAGGACAGAACGAATAAAAGTTGTCAGAAATCTAACTTCAGATGCAACAGATAAGGGGCCACCTATGAGAAGGGGGGGACAGTCAATACAGGACTAAGGGTGTTGTACTTAAATGTATGCAATATATGAAACAAGGTAAATGAGCTTGTATTACAGATTAAAATTGGCAGGTACAATGTTGTGGGAATCACAGAGAGGTGGCTGGGAATTAAACATCCAAGGATGCACATACTATTTATAGGACATGCAAATGGACAGGGGGCAGTCTTCCCTTGCTAGAAAGAAATGAAATTAAATCAATAACAAGAAGTGATATAAAGTTGGAAAGCATAGCATCTATGTAAGTAGAGTTGAGGAACTGCAAAAGCATAAAAAAAGACCCTAATGGGAGTTGTGTACAGGCCTGGAGAAGAAAATTAATCAGGAGATAGAAAAGGCATGTAAAAAAGGCACTTTTATAACAACCTTAGGGGAATTCAATATGCAGGTGGTCTGGGAAAATCAGGTTGTTAACAGATCTCAAGCAAAGGAATTTGTGGAATATCCATTAGATGATTGCTTTTGGAGCATCTTGTGGTAGAGTCCACTAGGGAATGGCCAATTCTGGATTTGGTGATGTGTAATTAGGCAGATTTGACTTGGGAGCTTAATGGGAAAGAACTCCTGGGGACGGTGATCATAATATGACAGAATTTACTCTGCAGTTTGGGAGGCAGAAACTGGAATTAGACGTAATGGTATTACAATTGAATAAAAGTGACTACAAAAACATGAGGGAGAAGATGGCCAGAGTTGATTAGAAGGGGATAAAATCAACGAGGTAAAAACAATGACTGCAGATGCTGGAAACCAGATTCTGGATCAGTGGTGCTGGAAGAGCACAGCAATTCAGGCGGAATCTGGCAGGGAAGTTGGTGCAGCAACAATGGCAGTAGTTTCTGGGGGTAATTCAAGAGGCACAGCAGAAATTCATCCCAACAAAGAAGAAATATGCTAAGGGGAGGATAAGACATCATGGCTGGCAAGAGAAGTCATGGATACTATAAAAACAAACAAAAAGCATATACTGTGGTGAAGATTAATGGGAAGCCAGAGGTTTGGGAAGCCTTTAAAAAAAGACAGGATAATTTAAAAAAGCAGTAACAGGGAGAAAAAAATGTAAGAGGGAGGAAAAAAATGGACATTGGACCATTAGAAATTGAGGCTGGAGAAGTAGTAATGGAGAATGAAGAAATTGCATCTGTTTTAATTGTGGAAGACATTGGCAACATACCAGAACTTCAAGAGAGTCAGGGAGCAGAGGTGAGTGTAGTGGCCATCACTAAAGAGAACGTGCTGGGGATGTTGAAAGGTCTGAAGAAGGATAAATCAATCAGACCTGTCGGACTACACCCCAGAGTTCTGAAAGAGATAGCTGAGGAGTTTGGAAAGGGATTGGTTGTGACTTTTCAAGAAACACTGGGGTCAGAGAGAGTCCCAGAGAATTGGAAAATAGCTGATGTAACACCCCTGTTTATGAAAGGAGGGAGACAGAAGATAGGAAACTGTAATCTGGTTACTCTGACTTTGGTTGTTGGCAAGATTTTCAAATCTATTATTAACAATGAGACTGGAGAGTACTGCAAGTGCATGGTAAAATAGGACTGAGTCAGCAGAGGTTTGTCAAGGGGAGGTCATGGGTGATAAATCTGTTCAAATTTTTTGAGTAGGTAATGAGAAAGTTAGACAAGGAAGTGCCAGTGGATCTGATCTATGCAGATTTCTAGAAAGCTTTAGACAAGGTCCTGCACAGGACACTGCCTAAAAAGAAAAAGATTCATGGTGTTAGGTGCAATGTATCGGCATGGATACAGGATTTATTGACTGCCAGAAAGCAACGAGTGGGGATAAAGAAGTCCTTTTCAGTATGACAGCCAGTGATTTTGGAGTCTGTAGGGGATAGTGTTGGGACCAAAACTATTCACATTATACATTAATGATCAGGATGAAGGAACTGAGTGCATTGTTGCTAAGTTTGCAAATGACACGAGGATAAGTGGAGGGACAGGTAGTATTGAGCAAGCAGAAACACTGCAGAAGGATTGGACAGGCTTAGAGGGTGGGCAAAGAAGTGACAGATGGAATACAATGTGGAAAAGCGTGACATCATGCACTTTGGTAGCAATATTAGAGGTGTAGACTATTGGTAACCTGACATACAAAAGGCGTAGTGTCCTAGTTCAGGTTTCTCTTAAAATTAGCATGCAGATTCATTTCGCAGTTAGGAAGGCAAATACAACGCTAGCATTCACTTCAAGTGGGCTAGTATTCAGTAGCAAAGATGCACTGCTGAAGCTGTATAAGGCTTTGCCCAGACAATATTTGGAATATTGTGAGCAGTTTTGGCCCTGTATCTAAGGAAATATATGTTGGCATTGGAACGTGTCCAGAATAACTTGACAAGATAGATCCTGGAGATGAAAGACTTGTCATATGAGGAGCAGTTGAGGACTCTGGGTCTGTATTTGATGGAGTTAAGAATGATGAGGGAGCTCATATTGAAAAGAATACTGAGAAGCCTGGATAGGGTGGATGTGGAGATGCTTGTACTAGTAGGAGAGACTAGGACTCAAGGCCATAGCCATAGACTGAAGGGATGACCCTTTAAAACTGAAAGGAGGAATTTCTTCAGCCAGATAGTGGTAAATCTGTGGAACTCATTGCTGCAGAAGGCTGTGGAGGCCAAGTCTTTGAGTTTATTTAAGTCAAAGATAGATTGTTGATTGGTAAGGGGACCAAGAGTTGTGGAAAAAAGGCAAGAGAATAGCTTTGAAAAACGTATCAGTCATGATCAAATGGTGGAGAAGACTCAATGGGCCAAATGGCCTAATTCTGCTCCTATATCTTATGGTCTTATGTAATTAAAGTTGCTGTGGTAACGTGCACTTTTACAGCATGTTGTATTCAGGAGTCATGAATAGTCATGTAAATAGTGCAATGTTCTTACCAGCAGATAGTTGACCAGGAATCTCTCTCATTCTTAACAATGCATGTGTTGGCACTCAGCCTTTTTTAGCCACGTAATGAACACACCTTCCTTGGTTAGCAAGTCCTGGAACCGACAGTTTATGTTGGAGAGGTAGGCACACTTACTCATGGTGCCGCAGTATCTCCACATATTGGAAGTAGAGCTGAACAATCCATAGACTAGAATACATAAAATCCCTACAGTGTGGAAGCAGGCCATTCAGCCCAACAAGTCCACACTGACCCTCTGAAGAGTATCCGACCCAAAACTATTACTCTACATTTACCACTGATTAATGCACCCTAGCCTATGCATCCCTGAACACTATCGGCAACTTAGCATGGCCAATCCACCTAACCTGCACATCTTTGGACTGTGGGAGGAAACCCGTGGTAACACAGGGAGAATGTGCAGACTCCACACAGACAGTCGCCCAAGGCTGGAATTGAACCCAGGTCCCTGGTGCTGTGCAGTAGCAGTACTAACCACTGAGCCACCGTGCCACAAAGTGGTTAATTCATTGTTTTAACTCAAGTTGCATTGTTCAGCTCATTTTTTTTGCTTCATTAGAAATATTATATAGAATATGTCCTCAACAATGAGAAAATGTTTACCCTGAATTTAATTTTTGTTGCATTTTTAAAAACTTATCCAATGAAGATTGCAGTAGTGTAACCTTCCCCATATCAGGTAAGGTAATATAGATGGGGCCTCACCTGAAACATCGACTCTCTTGTTCCTTGGATGCTGCTTGACCTGCTATGCTTTTCCAGCACCACCCTTTTCAAAGGTGAGTTAAAAGACAAGTAAAAGTGGCTAGTCATTGCAGAGTGAGTGCTCTTGTGTGAATGTAATATAATGATACATGTAGTGTCCTGTTTATCACTCATTTACCTGAGTAGAATTACTTTTTAAAAAAATTGTAAAGTGAGTAGAAATGCTTAAGGGCAGAAATTCACAAATTTAACAGAAGCATTCACCCAAATTATTTATTTCTTTATTTTTAATTTGCTTTTGCTTATGCTGTTATTACTTGTCTTATGCAGGTAAAGGGATGGCTGGAAAACGGGAAGCCTGCAGAAATGAGCTAACGAGAGTCCAGAGACAATATATCCTTGTTAGGGTGGAAGGAAAGGCTGGTAGGTGTAGGGAATGTGGGATGAGTAAAGAAATTGAGGGTTTGGTTAAGAAAAAGAAGGAAGCATATGTCAGGTATAGACAAGACAGATCGAATGAATCCTTAGAAGAGAATAAAGGGAGTAGAAGTATATTTAAGAGGGAAATCAGGAGGGCAAAAAGTGGACATGAAATAGTTTTGGCAAATAGAGTTAAGGAAATCCAAAGGGTTTTTACAAATACATTAAGGACAAAAGGGTAACTAGGGAGACAATAGGGCCCCTCAAAAATCAGCAAGGCGGCCTTTGTGTGGAACCACAGGAGATGGGAGAGATACCAAATAGGTATTTTGCATCAGTGTTTACTTGGGAAAAGGACATGGAAGGTATAGAATGTAGAGAAATAGATGGTGACATATTGAAAAATGTCCATATTACTGAGGAGGATGTGCTGGATATCTTGAATCACATAAAAGTGAATAAATCCCCAGGACCAGATCAGGTGTACCCTGAAACTCTGTGGGAAGCTGGGGAAGTGATTGCTAGACCTTTTGCTGAGGTTTTTGTATCATCGATAGTCACAGGTGAGGTTTTGGAAGACTAGAGGTTGGCTAACATGGTGTCACTGTTTAAGAAGGGTGGTAAGGACAAGCCAGGGAACTATTGACCAGTGAGCCTGATGTCGGTGGTGGGCAAGTTGTTGCAGGGAATCCTGAGGGACAGGATGTACATGCATTTGAAAAGGCAAGGATTGATTAGGGATAGTCAACATGGCTTTGTGCATGAGAAATCATGTGTCACAAACTTGATTGAGTTTTGTGAAGTAACAAAGAGGATTGATGAGGGCAGAGCAGTAGACATGATCTATATGGTCTTCAGCAGGGCATCCAACAAGGTTCCCCATGAGAGACTGGTTAGCAAGGTAAGGTCTGCTTCCATGCTGCACATCTCTATGACTCTATTTATCCATTTTTAAATTTTATTCAATTCGCACAGACCAAAATTCCACCAACACTTTGACTAATGAATTGAAAACAGCTCAGCATTTCTAAAGAAGGAGTCTTAAGTCCTTTCCCAAATCTCCTTCTTCTCCAACACTGGTCTTTACTATATGGATTGTTATCCTGTCTTTCGCAACATGATTTGGCTGTAATGCAGTTGGTGAATTGGGGAATGATGTTTTTTAAAAACTCCTGTGGCTATTATTCAATTCCATCCATGGCACTAGGTGTCACGGTGTACTGAGGACTGAACTCATGTCAACATCACATGATCAGTCAGCTTGCTCCTTTTGTGCAGTACTTAGTAATTTTTTAGTCCTGTTTTTTGCAAATCTTGCCATATTTGTTATGAATAAAGTGTTAAATTTATTGTATTATTCCATTAAAATATTTAATTTCAACATTTACTTAGACCGTGCTATCATTTGTATTAAGCTAACTACTATTTTTGATTCAATTATTACTGATATTTTTGGGGGCCCACCCCAACCCTGTTTTTCCCATAGGCCCCTATATTTCTACCGTGCGATTTTCTATAATGCAAGGATGTACAAGAACGCAACTACCGCGTTATAGAAGAACAGACTGTACCTCCCTTCCCTCAGTCTGCAAGATTTCACCTTACCTCAATTCTATTCTGTGGAATTCCTAACCCAAATACCTCACTGTTCCTTTGACATTTAAAAGTCAGCTTAAATCTGACTCTTTTTATAAAATATTTTGGTCCTGTCCCCCACAATTTATACCTTTTCAATCTCAGCAGAGCTCCTTGGGACATTTTCTATATTGAAATCACTGAATAGTCACATGCTTCTCTTGAAGGAATTAGTTCAATAATGCTATCTTGAGAAGGGTGGATCTCTTTTGTGAAAAGACAATGACAACTTTCTTGATGATTGTACTATCATTAGACATTGCAAATGGGTTCAAACTGCACTGCAAAATGTTGCTTATGATGGTCCTTAGTCCATTTTATTTTGAATGGTGATTATTTTTGTAAACACAGCAAACAAATATATTTCTTAAAAACATCATAATACATTTGTTATTGGTAGCACCACCAACTGAAAAGTATTAAACCTAACAAGCCAATTCAAAAAGGTGGTACAGAAATTGTTTCTACTTGGATTTTAATCAAATAAATCATATATGTCAAAGGTTAAATCTTCTTTCAAGTGCATCAAATGTAATTGTATTTACAGTGTTTATGCTCCTCTAAAATGAGACATTCTGCCTTTATAATGTTTGGGGGAATTTGTACACTTGGCACAAAGCTTCATTCACCAGGAGCATACACCAGAGATTTGGGTCTGTTGTCTGTATGTCACCATCCCCTCCAGCTACAAATCTCTACCTGCTACAATGGATGGGAACATACTGAGCATCATACCCAATACTCACTTTCCACTGAGCAAAACATCAGCTGGAGAACTGCTAAATCATAATGTGTGTCCTATTTTACAGTTTAATCAATGAGCATTTGTGGGAAAGTACACAGTACAGTTGTGAGGGCACTTGAGTTGAGGCAATTCATCTAGTAAGCCCCAGAGGACTCTCGGAGACCTGCTGCTGAGTCTTTTTAAATTCTTAATCAATAGCTGCATTGGAATTTTTCCAATATTTATTTCCTTTGTAAATCCTGAGTTGCTGTATCCTTAATTATTTACTGCACCTGCAGTAAATAGAACACTGTGTAACTTCAACAGACAGAGGCAAGTTAAATAACTGCATTAAGTATTCAGACAGTAATATTGCAAAGGGTAAGTTATAGCTTTAAAAACATTTGACAGAACTGCCTTTGAAGGTTCAGGAATTTGTTTGACATGGTGCAGTGTGTGAAGTATCAGCCTTGAATCAATGACCTGAGTTCAAATCAAGCCCAAATTAATGGAAAGAAATTCTCTCCATCCAGACAGCTGTAGATTTCCTGCATGAAGTGAATCTGGAAAGTCTCAATCCAGTTGCAATGAGCCCCCATCTGAACTGGCATAAAATTGGAAGTTAGAAACCACAGGATGGTGGGTGCAGGAAATGGAAAAATCTGACTTTTTTTGTATGTCTATGACAGGATCTATGGCTTTGCTTGGGCCAGGGTATTTTGTACGTACTCATTCTGCAGGAATAATGCAGAGCCAATTCTCAAATTGCTAGTGGCTCTTAATTATCAGAAATGAAGGTGTGAACCAACATATTACAGATATCTAATAGAAAATTCCCACTTTCCAGCAGGTGTACAATTCCAACAACACTCAATAAGTCTGACACCACCCAACTCAAAGTACCTGCTAGATTGGCACCATATCCACAAATATTCACTCCCTCCATTACTGATATTCAATAGTTGTAGTTTGTGCTGTCTTCAAAATATGCTACAGAAATTCACCAAGGTTCCTTAGAAAGCACCTACTAAAACCCACAATTACTACCACCTAGAAGAACAAGTCCTCTTCCAAGCTACAAATCATCCTGATTTGGAAATATATCATTGTTCCTTCACTATCACTGAGTCAAATTTCTGGAATCCCTCCCTAATGGCAGTGTGGGTGTATCTAAAACTCATGGACTTCAGCAGTTCAAGAAGGCAGCTCACCACCACCTTCTCACGGACAACTAGCGATGGGCAATAAATGCTAGCCCAGCCAGTGAGGTCCATGTCACATGAATGAATAAAGCTAATGACAGACAGGAACCGTTCTCCTGTCCCTTCACTTGGCTTGACATCCAGCATTCCCGTCTCAAACAAGCCTTTCCATGCCATGGGATACTTTTTTGAGGTAGTGACATTTTAAGTGCAGCCAGAAGCTGGTGCCTGACCACATGGTCTCATAACCCTACAACCCATTTGCTACTTCCAGTACTATGATCAATACTGCAAATATCTTAAAAATCAATACTAATCAAGGTCACTACAGCTGGGATACTGTTATTAGCAGTGATTGATTGCATTATTGTATGCACAATTTACAGCATCAGGGCAATGCTGGCAAGGCCAGCATTTATTACCCATCCCTACTAACTATTTCAGACTGTAATTTAGAATCAACAACATTGCTGTAGTTGTAGGGGTACATTGTGACCAACCTGAGTAAGGGATGGCAGACTTTCCTCCAGAAATTACTTTAGTGAACCAGATGGATTTTTTGTCACAATTTGGTGGTTTCATAGGACCCAATCTTTCGGGTCCAGGCAGCAAGCATGGAGGTGGTATGTGTACCATTAGGTTGGAGTTTGGTGGATCAGAACACCATCGCCATCCCATCTTGCTATGATTAAGTTCTGGGTGAGAAGGCCTAAGCTAATGTGCTGTCACCAATTGAGGTACTCCAGTGATTAGATTTTTTTTTAGATTAGATTACATTACAGTGTGGAAACAGGCCCTTCGGCCCAACAAGTCCACACCGACCCGCCGAAGTGCAACCCACCCATACCCCTACATTTACCCCTTACCTAACACTACGGGCAATTTAGCATGGCCAATTCACCTGACCTGCACATCTTTGGACTGTGGGAGGAAACCGGAGCACCCGGAGGAAACCCACGCAGACACGGGGAGAACGTGCAAACTCCACACAGTCAGTCGCCTGAGGCGGGAATTGAACCCAGGTCTCAGGCGCTGTGCTAACCACTGTGCCACCGTGCCGCCCACTAAGTGGTCAAATAATGACCATTTACAGCAAATTTTCAGCTCCAGTCAAGACAAAAAAATGTTGGTGTACCTCACTGGTTACCAAATGTGGGCAGCTGTCAGTTTGGTGGGGTTGGTGGTCGGCAAAGGTGCAGTGCATGGACAGGGAGGGGTCCCTCAATCTGTGCTAATCTATGCAAAACCAAGGGACTGGAATGGAGGTGGGAATAGTTATTGTGAGCCACCTTCCAACCTCACAACACTTGTCCCCCCATGACTCGAACCCCGGAAACACCTACTCAAGCAACGCTTACTTTCTCCATCAACAACCTTCCACCTTGGGAGTCTGGGGGAAGATATCATTGTCCTGGTTACAAACAAGACCTTCATCATCACATTATCCGGGTTCAGAGCTGACCAATGATGATTGGCCAACACCTCTAGACAAGTGGGTCATCCTCATCCAGGGTCCTCGCTCTGGCAAAAAGCTACTGGTAGCCAATCAGCCGGCTGATTGCCAGACAATCCAGCGAGCTCTCTAATCAAAGTAGGCCCTGTGATTCACTTCCGGAAATTCTCCGACTTGTGGACTTAGTATCAAAATGAGAAAATTCCTCCTACAGGCATGTACCAACAGATTTAAGAATACCTCCTTCCCTCCTGTTATCTGACTTATGAACAGACTTCCTGCATATTAGACTTGATGTTCCTCTGTACCTTCTCTGTAGCTGTAACATATTCTGCCTTTTGTCCTTTTATCTTAATGTACATATGTAAGTATGAATTGTCTAGTTAGCAAGCAATACAATCATTTTCACTATATCTCAGTACATGTGACACAATAAATCAAATCAATTACTGATATTCATTTGTTAATTTAAATTCCAGGTTTTATTTAGTTAATTGAATTTATACTCCCCAGGAACTATGATGGGATTTGAGTTTAAATTTGTGGATAATCAGTTCAGTTCTCGAGATTATTAGTCTAATAGCATAACCACATTACTATGTGCATAACTTGTAAAACTAGCAGGCAAAGATTTCACCAAAAGATTCATTCAGCCTACTTCACTTCGTAATGCATCTCTCTGAGCTCTACACAACCTGGAATTCTTTTAATCTGGAATTGCAAAAGTCCCTTTGCATTGATCATGGAGCAGAGGGAAGTGAGTGGTTGGTTTCACATTTATAGTAAAGCATTACATAGTAACTGGCACTAACTGAGAAATAACAGACTTAGCAATGTAAGATGTGTAAGTTGTTTAGTACATTGATGTTATCAACCTAAATTTCAACTGCAAGTGATTAAATACTCTTGCAACATAATCAAAACGTCACACTAGCACACACGTGAAAGGGAAGACAAAGGTGCTTGACTATTAACCCAGAGACCCAAGTAATATTCCAGGGACCCAGGTTCAAATCCTGCCATAACAGACCTCAAATGAATTTGAATCTAATAAAAACCTAAAATTAATCGTCTAATGATGCAACCATTGTTGAAAGGTCCATCTGGTTCACTGATATCCTTTAGGGAAGGCAACTGATGGAGTGACCTGACTGCAGACCCACAGCAATGTGGTTGACTCCTCCATGGCCGCTGGGCACTTAATGCTGGCCTGGCCAGTCATGCTCACATCCAATGACTGAATGAATTTAAAAATCCAATGCTTTGCTAACTAATCCTTGATTTTATGTAGCTGCCTCTTGTTCATAACTCTTACAGATTTGAGTTTGCTTCCATTTGTGCCAATATGTGTTTTGACATATTCTTCCAGATAAAAACATTCTTCCCTGGTTTATCATTTGGCAAACTTGATTGCCCACTTGACTGGCATTCCACCCAATATCTTCAAAATTCACTCCCTCCAACACTGACACATTGTCTAGCCAGTGTGCATCATCTACAAGATATACTGCAGCAGCTCAGAAAGCTTCTATCAACAGCACCTTCCAAATTCATGACTTCTGCCACCAGCATGATAAAGGCAGAAGATGGATAGGAATACCTGTCACCACCAAATCCCTGGGGTTCTTTCTCAAGTTATCATGTCTCCAGACAGATACAACAAATCATTAATGGTGAGAAACTGGCCACTTTTTTTTATTCACCCATGCCCTTGATTGATTACAGCAAGGTCAATTTTCAAAAAAGGCCCTTCCCTGGTTGATGGCTTTCTCTCAGACCAAACAAATTTAAATTTTACAGGAGCCAATTTAACTAGGTTTTTGTTGTGTCTTTTAGTTATTAAATTCAAGAAGTAATAATGACACATACACATAGATTATACTTTTGAGTCCAAGAATATAATATGAGGGTCAGTTTCTCAGAGTTGTTCATGAAGAGTACATAGTGAAACATTGATCATTGAATAGTCAATTTTGGATTCCAGGTTTTCAGTTAGCTAAAGGCTTTCTGTCCATGGGTGACCAGTACTCAGGGCAAGGGTATCCTCCTTGTCCTGTTTCTTTCTGGCTGGTTAACTGTTTACAGCATTCAGAGTGAAAGAATACATTTAGTTGCAATGCAAAGCTATTGGATGGTTGTTTGTCTGTGACTGCCACAGCACACTAGAGCTCAAACCCAAGCTAGAACACGTGGGCATTTCAGTTCACCAGTACACCTTCCCATTAACGCACCTCCCCTCATCATCACATACAGGCCAGCTTGTATTCAGCTTTAATTCTTTTTTTGTATGTTCTCACAAGGGCAAAACTCAAAAAACAATGTTTGAAAATGTTGGTTTTCTGTTGAGGGAGGATGTAGTCAGCTCACTCATTATCAGTCCCTGTTACATTTCTCTCTCTGTTTGACATTTCTCTGAAATTTTATGGGTGTAACATTCTATGAATCCCATACAGGTCTTTGCCAGACAATGACTGGTTTTACATCGTTAAAAATTACACAACACCAGGTTATAGTTCAACAGGTTTATTTGGAAGTACTAGCTTTCGAAGCACTGCTTCTTCATCAGGTGAAAGCTCCAAATGCTAGTGTTTCCAAATAAACCTGCTGGACTATAACCTGGTGTTGTGTAATTTTTAACTTTGCCCACCACAGTCCAACACTGGCACATCCAAGTCATGATTTTGCATCTGCAGTCTCATTTTGTCAATATTAGTTCTCTTAAAACAAGGAATTTAAAATTGGAAGTAAAAGTTAAATAGCATTCACAGTACTTTGGAGCTCTGATCAGTCAACATAACATACCATCTTGTGCAAGTCACACACCATCCTAACGTGGAACCAATCTATCACTGGGTCAAAATCTTGCAACTCCCTCCCTGTGGATGTCCCTACACCCAAAGAACTTCAGCAGTTCAAGAACGCACCTTCACCACCATCTTCACTAAGGCAATTAGGGACAGTTATTAAATGCAGATATCCCATGAACGAGTAAAAGAATACTCCATACCTGACTTTATTTTTATGATATCTGAAGTAGTATTCACCATTACATGAGGGTCTTGAGGTTCCATGACAGAATAGGAGGACCGTTTTCTCAGCAAGCATTTAGCAGTGGTAAAGGCCTAAAGCAGAGTGAAATGCTTGAGCAGTAAGAGGAGAGAAGGAATAAGTTAGCAGCGAGGCAATGCAAAGTAGAATCCATCATCAGCATCAAACATTAGTGTGATTTCCTCATTTTGGTTTTGCTGGGATAGCATACTGTCAAGGTATTGCAAATATCAGATTTGTTTTGCCTCATACCTAAATACTTGATAGGTATCACTGAATCAATGAGAAAAAAATGATCAACATTGTTGTTCTAACATGCAATTGGTTCTGAGATCCTACCATGAAAGGACCAATTACTAAATGGGGATATGAGCCATGCCAACCAAACTCACAGATATGAACCTAACTCTCAATCCCTCCACTAACTCAGAGTTGTCACTTGGTCTGTGCCATTCGATATTGGATAAGCGTAAATCTCCATCAACTAAACAGAGGAAAGATACAAGCCATTGTCATTGGTTCCAGCTGCAATTTGTATTCCCTGCGTGCCAACTCCATTCCTCCCTCTGGTCAGATGGATACAGCTTTCACAACTTTGAACTAACTTTGAACTAACACTGATATGAGTTCTGACAAAATATCTGTTCTATCACAGAGACTAATTTATTACATCAACCATCTCTACTTCAGCTCATCTGCCTCACTGCTGTCAAACTCCTCCTCTCCCTTGTGTTTCTTACTGGCCCTCCATGTTTGAACATGGGGATTAGCAGAGCACATGCCAGACACAGATGTCAGATGGAGTAAGACCTGTCCCCCATCTATGTATTATGGCAGATTATAGCAAAAGTAATTAATATGAAAGCCCGGAGCTAGATGCCTCAAATGAAGTTTATGGACAAGGTATCAACATTCAAGAGGGTTAATTTTAATGTTTTGCTGACCAACCAGTAGACACCACATGGTCTGACAGAGGAGGTCCCATGAATTTCAAGGTCTAATCATGTTTAGGTTTAGCAAGTGGACTGGGGTGGAGGGTTTGGAGTAATCAGACATCCTGATGTAGCTCAACTAGATTGAGACTTCAATATTGGGTAGCACGATGGCTCAGTGGTTAGCACTGCTGCCTCACAGCACCAGTGTCTCAGGTTCGATCCCAGCCTTAGGCGGCTGTCTGTGTGGAGTTTGCACATTCTCCCCGTGTCTGCGTGGGTTTCCTCCGGGTGCTCCGGTTTCCTCCCACAATCCAAAAAGATGTACAGGTAAGGTGAATTGGCCTAGCCAAATTGCCCACGGTGTTAGATGCATTAGTCAGAACGAAATGGGTCTGGGTGGGTTACTCTTCTGAGGGTCAGTGTGGACTTGTTGAGCCGAAGGGCCTGTTTGCATACTGTAGGGAATCTAATCTAATCTAATCTGGCCAGGTAGCCAGGTACAGTAATGTGGTGTGAGAGAAAATCAAAGCTTAGTAATTCTATGGCGGCATTCACGTATGTAGACACCTTTGCCATAACCCAGACGAGGAGCACTTTTGTTCTGTTCCTTTGCTGATAAAAGTCATGCTGTTGCTTTGGGCAACAGAATGGATCTAATAGTGGTGCCAGAGTTACTGTGGTGGTAAAGTAACCCAACCTAATTGTATGCCCTCTGCCATCTCATTGGGTTGAAGCAAGAGCCGTGAAACACTAAACCCCTTGACAATTCTCTCTTGTCCTTGTGTGTGAACACATGTTAGAATTAGAATTAGAGTTAGAATTAGCATGCATACAGTGAAAAGTTTATAAGTTTATAAGTCGCTACTTATGGTGCCATCTTAGGTACCAAGGTACCCAGGTACAGATTTTTAAATACAAGTTTTTAGGGGGAAAAAAATTAGAAAGATAAAAGAAATTTAAAAAAGTCCAGCAATAAGTTAGTAAAATAGGGAATTAGAGTTCAGAATAATAATCCTTTCAACCCAGACCATGCTGGGCTTCCACTCGAGGCCAGAGATACCAGATTTCAAACATTCTTAACATCTTCAATCAAACAGGAGATTTTCAAAGGTTCACTTTAAACATTGTGAGCAGATCATAAAAAGTTGATTATAGATTTTCATAACCAGCTGCAAATTGATCGAGGATATATGATTTTCTTTCCTTATTTACAAATACAATGCCTCAGACAGCCACTTAAAAGCATGTCCAATTAATACGGCTTTGCTCACAATTAGCAGTTAACAATTTACCTCAGAAACCATTCTTCCCTGTGGGAACTGCAAAACATTTAGCCAAAGAAACATGCAGCGGTAGGCCGCTTTTATCCAATTCAGAGAAAGTCTTAAGCCCTTAGTTCATTACAGCAGATTACCCTGACCCACCTTTGAGCTAAGCGACCTCAAGGCTGAGGTCTCTCGTCATGGCAGGGACCTTTGTGTCTTTTCAGCCATCCATTAATCTGTGCACTGCTGTCCTTTTCAGCCTGACCTTAAAGTCAAAATGCTCTGGCTTATTTCTTACCCTAATAATAAAACAAAAAAAGGGAAGAATGAAAATGGATTGTAAAACACTTAACATGAAAAAGACGTAAGTGAATGATGGGATTTTTATCAGACCAGAGTTAACTGAGGTGCTTTTGATGAGATCAGCAGAGATCAGAAGAGGTCAAAGGTTTTATTGTACAATCTGTGAAGTGGTAGCATCATGTTGGTGAAAGAATTGATGTGAATGGGAGGCAGGTCATGGCTAGGAACATTAGCTACTCCCAGTTGAAGCCTAATTTATCATTTCTGGACTTGTCCAAAGTCAGAGCAACAACATCCTGAGCTACAAGCGATTAATGCAAGGTATAAAACAATTACCTTCTGATAAACAATTAATTTACTGTCAGCATTAGATTGCAGATGTGCTATAGAGCGATGTTGTAACAGGCACATGTCTACATGACTGTTTCACCTCCATTCATTGACCAACTGCAATGAGATTTGTATGTTTGGTTACTGGTTCCATTTAATTTTAGTAAAAGTGAACAGCAGCTCATATTTGTACCAGTGACTTTAACGTAGTAAAATGTCCCGGGGTCATTTGCTTTACAAAGTGTGATTCAGATGAAAATTGGGTATAGAACATTAAAGCAGCAATAAGAGGTAAGGTTAAAGACGTAGATGCTGAGGACGACTTTGAAAAAAATGGAACTGCAGAGGAATCCAGGGAAATTTGTATGCTTATTTAAAACCAATCTGTGCCCAAGGAGAATGGGGCTTTAAAGGGTTTAATAGCCTCTTGTTTCATGCTGCACTCTCATCAGGCACAATTCTCACTCTGGAGTTTCAAAAGACATTAGAGGACCTCACTATAATCAGACCACAAGTTTGTAACTATCCAAAAGTATTGATTGTTCACAAATTTATCAGGAAGGATTATTCCATAAGCTTCTGGACTCTGATTACAAGACCAAATGGAGCAACAGTCACAGAGGGGCTCTCCTAATTGGCTTCCTCTATGCTCACACTTTTATTATAGATAGACTGTGGGCTGCCATTGCTTTTGTTGCAACCTAGATCTCAAGCTCTTATGGTCCACCACCTAAACTGGGCATGGGGAATGGGGGAGGGGTGGGGGTGGGGTGATATTGAGGGGGGGGTTTGCTTCCAGTAAACTTACAAAATCTGCATACAGCAGGGAGTCACTCTGCTGCCCCAAAAAATCCAAAACCCATGCCAACCCAACACCTTTAAGAATGCAAGTTTGATGTCCAGCTACAATCAGCAAACTGTCAATCTGTCAATTTACATCCCCAGCACCAAGAATGTGTCAGGGAACCCTCACAATCTGGTCTACCCACCTCCAGGCCTGCCACTAGAGGGCAGGAAAATTCAATCATTCATTTCCCCACCGTAGCTATTCAAACCCATTAAATCCTGTGTCCCAGCCTGCACTCAGATGTTCTGAACAGGGCGCAGATGATTTAGAGAGGTCACATCTCAGTATTTGTGAGATGGTGAAGACTCAAAGGGGTGTGTAAACTTATTAAACAAAAGGTAAATAAGAACATAAAGTAACATCAGTCCCTTGGAAGTTAAGTGTCAATGAAGTGAGTGGGACTTTGATTGCTGTATGGAGCTATCAGTGCAGGTGTCTAGTCTGTAATTGTGGTGAGGGGTTGAAAGATAGGAAGACCCCTCAAGGTTGTGGCTAGAATTGTGTGTTCAAGGCAATACGGTGAATAAGGATAAGTCCAATAGTTCAGGGGGTAATGGGAAAGGTGAATTTGCAGAGATGGGACTTGAATTCATTTAGATGGAGGAAGGGAAATAAAAATATTATCTCAAATCATCTACCTCAAACAAACCATCATTCAATTTAACCAGGTATTTATAGCATTGGGCTTTCTGTATGATGTTTTCCACAGGTTTAAAGTTGCAGGATGGCAGTTCTAAATATCATGTGCATAGAATATAAATCCAGGGATGCTAAGGAATCAGATTTCATACTAACCGAGCAGATATTACGCCATATAAATTTGATGTTCCTTTTTTTCTCCAGAGCTGAACAGGAGAAAATGTTCTTCAATGTCTCAATTTAGCAAGAAGCATGTAAGTACCCATTATGTACTGAAAGCATGCCATTGCTCTTAATACAACAAAAGAAATTGCTGGGAAAAGGTAGCAGGTTGGCTAGCATCTGTGGAGAGAAAGCAGAGTTAATATTTCAGGTCCAGTGACTCTTCTTCAGAACAGAATTGTTATTTTTGTTTCTGATTTCCAGTACCCACAGTCTTTTGTTTTTTTTTTCCATCTCTCTTATTGTTGTAGGCAATCATAGAAACAATAAACACAGAGGATGCTGGACAAACTTAGCAGGTCTGGCGCTATCTGTGGAGCGGGAAAATCAGAGTTAACATTTCAAATTTTATCAGCAGCTGGGCAAGGGTTCAGCGCAGAAACAGGTCTTAGACCGGCCATCAAAGTATGCTTTGACCGGCCTTATAGCATCTATTGCAAGGGACCCATGGAAATTTGAGCGGCACCAACCTGCCAGATCAGCTGTGTTTCAGAAATAAAAATTTTAAATGCAAGCTAAAAGGAATGTCTGCAGTCCACAATCCACACATTTAAAAAACATACTCACCTGAAAATGGAGCCAATGTTAAAGCGGTTGCCGTCCTCTTGATTAACTGACTAACTTGAAGGACACCGACGTCTATTCTTTCACTACAGTTTATTTACTTCGAACAAGGTCCAAAATCCAATATCGGGACATCACAGGCCCAGTCCATTCTGATCAAGGGACCATAAATATATTATTCTTTTTGGCTTTCGTACTATTATAGATGGTGTCAGTACAAGGTAACTGCAGCAACTCTGGGCTTCTCAGTTTTTCTTCCTTGCATTGCGTTGAGGAAGAAATTTATTCATACAACAATTTATAAAGATTTGCACAAAATATCTCACAAAATTTACATAATCCTGAGATTCTAGTCATTTGCTAGCCCTCTCAGACATGTACGTTTTAAAATTACGTCCTACATGCAATGACAGCATTTTACATCTACTTCATTGGCTGTAAGATGCTCTCAGACATCCAGTGATTTACAAAAAGAATAAATGCAAGTCTTCTTTCTTTTTACTATAAAATTAGAATTTAAAGCCAAGAGCAGAAACTTTAGAAAACCATAATGCAAAATATTATGTATTAAATGATGTCAAATCACAACTAAGCAGCAAATATTGAATTGCACACAGGTTAACATCATGGATTCTACTAGATTCTAATGTAATGAATTTACACTTTTCTTAATATGGTCACATTATTTAACACCAAATAGTTGGGCAACAGACATTTTCTGCAATACTGTAGATTTGCTTATTTGCAGTGAACTGTGACAAAGAGCAGATGGATCACTTATAAACGCATTTTAGTTCAGAATCAACACAACCCAATAAGTCAAGGTAATCTTGTACATTGCTGGCCTACTCTACAAATGAGCTGGCAATGACTCATGCTCACCCATAGTGAAATAGTTGAATCCCCTATTCAGAAAACAGGGAATAAAGTGATTGTAACTAAGACAGAATTCATATTGTTCTGTCTTGGATTGTCCCAATGAGCTGCCTGTCAACATTCAATTCAAGTTTGTTTTGGTATTTGAATTATAATAGAATCCCAGTTTATATACATGGTATCAATTTGATTTGACTTAATTGCCTGAGTTTTGGATCTAGTATCAACAGTAATAGGAATATTCCCATCAGACTAAATTGTGGTAAGAATTAATATTGCAATCGGTTCCTGGAAATCTTACTTGGTTTTTAAGAATTGTTTAATGATAAATCCAGTTTTAGAAAAAAATGATCCTGTAACTAGAGAACTCAGATAGAGTCTTTGAGACTTCGAGGTGGGGAATGAAGTGAATTTGATGAGATGGTGACAGATAAGAACTCTGTCACTTGACCAACCCCACACTAATTCAGAGTAGGAAAACACAAGCTCATTTTTCCCACCCCACCGTCGATGGAGACCACTTAATGACCACTTATGCATTTCATCCCACTTGGGTTGCAATTATTTTAGCTCAAGGCAAAATGAGAAAGAGTCAATCTACCCAACTGGTAAACTATTGCGGGCAGACTGTCAGTTTGTGGGATGTAGGGGTCCTTTGATCTGTGCTAATTTGTGAAAGATTAAGGACTGGAGGCTGCTAAGGGTCACCCTCCTTGCTCTCACTTCCAAATACCCTGTTTCTCTCTTCCCCACAGCCTACAAACCCAGATACCACCTTAAACAGAGGTCAACTTTCCTATCAATGATCTGTCATGCTGCAGCATATGGGGGTTAAAAATGAAACAACTACAGTGTGGTGAAGAAATTAAATAAAATTATACTCTGTAAACATGTTCTAAGATTGTTTTCCCTGTGTGAACCTGTGCTATCTAAATATAATAGAAATGAAATATGTGGATCCTATTCACTGAAAGGTCTCTGGTATGTTTTATTACAGCTAAATTAATTCATACAGAATAAACTCTAGGCACAAACTTTGCTGAGGGTGTTACCATGCAGAGTTACCTTAGGCTTTGTGATATAATCCAGGTATCTGGCACATCTGCATGTTGAGTTACTTAAAGGGGCATGTCTCTTAAAATGACCACTTCATTTATATTGCCATTGATTGAGAAACAATATAGTTATTTTATCTATTCTGCAATTAATTAGTTATGTTACCAGTTATAATGTGAATTGCTAGACGTTATATAATGTAACATAAAATTCTTCTATAAATAGCAGTATTATGTTTTAAAAACAGAAGTCACATGAAACCAGGTTATAGTCCAACAGGTTTGTTTGAAATCACAATGCTGGATGACTAGAGAAATTGAGGTTTCGATCAAGAAAAAGAAGAAAGCATACATCAGATTTAGACAGCAGAGATCGAGTGAACTCTTAAAAGGGTATAAACGCAGTAGGAGTATACTTAAGAGGTAAATCAGGAGGGCAAAAAGGGGACATGAGATAGCTTTGGCAAATAGGGTTAAGCAGAATCCAAAGAGATTTTATAAGTACATTAAGGACAAAAGGGTAACTAGGGAGAGAATAGGGCCCTGTAAAGACCAGAAAGCAGCCTATGTGTGGAACCACAGGAGATAGGGAAAATACTAAATGAGTATTTTGCATCAGTGTTTACTGTGGAGAAGGACATGGAAGGTATAGAATGTGAGGAAATAGGTGGTGACAACTTGAAAGATGACCAAATTACAGAGGTGGAGGCACTGGATGTATTAAAACCCATACAGGTGCATAAATCTCCAGGACCTGATCAGGTATACTGTGGAACTCTGGGAAGTTAGGGAAGTGATTGCTGGGCCCCTTGCTGAGGTATTTGTCTCATCAATAGTCACAGGTGAGGTGCTGGAAGACTAGAGGTTGGCTAATGTAGTGCCATTATTTAAGAAAGGCTGTAAGGAAATGCCAGGGAACTATAGACCGGTGAGCCTGACATCGGTGCTGTGCAGGTTTTTGGAAGGAATCCTGAGGAACAGGATTTACATGTATTTGGAAAGGTAAGGACTGATTCAGGATAGGCAATATGGCTTTGTGTGTTGGAAAACATGTATCACTAACTTGACTGAGGTTTTTGAAGAAGGAATGAAGGGGATTGATGAGGCAGAGCAGAGAATGTAATCTATATGGACTTCAGTAAGGCATCCGAAAAGGTTCCTCATGGTAGACTGGTTAGCAAGGTTAGATCACATAGAATACAGGGAAAGCTAGCCATTTAGATACAGAACTGGCTTGAAGGTAGAAGGCAGAGGGTGGTGGTGGAGGGTTGCTTTTCAGATTGAAGCCCTGTGACTAGTGATGTGCCACAAGGATTGGTAGTGGTTCCACTGCTTTTCATCATTTATAGAAGTGTTCTGGATATGAACATAGGAGGTATAGTTAGTAAGTTTGCAAATGATACCAAAACTGGAGGTGTACCGGACTACAAATTAGGTTAGAGTGCAACAGGACCTTGATCAGATGGGCCAATGGGTCAAGAAGTGGCAGATGGAGTTTAATTTAAATAAATATGAGTGCTCCATTTCAGAAAGGCAAATCATAGCAGGACCTATACAC